>NC_074697.1:15275265-15325265 GCF_029448725.1 Salvelinus fontinalis | reverse complement strand
CTAGTGACTGGCTGGTTGCTTGTTATATTCTCTATAATAATGAGGTACTGCTAGTGACTGGCTGGTTGCTTGTTATATTCTCTATAATAATGAGGTACTGCTAGTGACTGACTGGTTGCTTGTTATATTCTCTATAATAATGAGGTACTGCTAGTGACTGGCTGGTTGCTTGCTATATTCTCTATAATAATGAGGTACTGCTGTGTGTGTCCAAACAGGTTCTTCGGAAGACAACACATTTGTTTTCCCCGGGGGTAACAGTAATTGGGGTAACAACCGTAATAGGAGGGACTTGGACCGTTCCACTCTGGGTAACGGAGGTGACTCATCGCTCTCGGACCGGTCCACCCAGACAGACCCGGGGTTGTGGATGCCTGTGAGTGTGGACAAGAAGGGAAACCAGCACGTTCTCCCTATAGAGAGAGACAGGGTAAGACCTGTCGTCAACACCAAATCAGACACAGCTCAGGTTTTTAAATGAACTATTTCACATGACCCTGTCTGTCTGAAGCAGTCTGCCTGACCCTGTCTGTCTGAAACAGTCTGCCTGACCCTGTCTGTCTGAAACAGTCTGTCTGAAACAGTCTGTCTGAAACAGTCTGTCTGAAACAGTCTGCCTGACCCTGTCTGTCTGAAACAGTCTGTCTGAAACAGTCTGTCTGAAACAGTCTGCCTGACCCTGTCTGTCTGAAACAGTCTGTCTGAAACAGTCTGTCTGAAACAGTCTGCCTGACCCTGTCTGTCTGAAACAGTCTGCCTGACCCTGTCTGTCTGAAACAGTCTGCCTGACCCTGTCTGTCTGACCCTGTCTGTCTGAAACAGTCTGCCTGACCCTGTCTGTCTGAAGCAGTCTGCCTGACCCTGTCTGTCTGAAGCAGTCTGCCTGACCCTGTCTGTCTGAAGCAGTCTGCCTGACCCTGTCTGTCTGAAGCAGTCTGCCTGACCCTGTCTGTCTGAAACAGTCTGTCTGAAACAGTCTGCCTGACACAGTCTGCCTGACCCTGTCTGTCTGAAACAGTCTGTCTGAAACCGTCTGCCTGACACAGTCTGCCTGACCCTGTCTGTCTGAAACAGTCTGCCTGACCCTGTCTGTCTGAAACAGTCTGCCTGACCCTGTCTGTCTGACCCTGTCTGTCTGAAACAGTCTGCCTGACCCTGTCTGTCTGAAGCAGTCTGCCTGACCCTGTCTGTCTGAAGCAGTCTGCCTGACCCTGTCTGTCTGAAGCAGTCTGCCTGACCCTGTCTGTCTGAAGCAGTCTGCCTGACCCTGTCTGTCTGAAACAGTCTGTCTGAAACAGTCTGCCTGACCCTGTCTGTCTGAAACAGTCTGCCTGACCCTGTCTGTCTGACCCTGTCTGCCTGACCCTGTCTGCCTGACCCTGTCTGTCTGAAACAGTCTGCCTGACCCTGTCTGTCTGAAACAGTCTGCCTGACCCTGTCTGTCTGAAACAGTCTGCCTGACCCTGTCTGTCTGAAACAGTCTGCCTGACCCTGTCTGTCTGAAACAGTCTGCCTGACCCTGTCTGTCTGACCCTGTCTGTCTGAAACAGTCTGCCTGACCCTGTCTGTCTGAAGCAGTCTGCCTGACCCTGTCTGTCTGAAACAGTCTGTCTGAAACAGTCTGCCTGACCCTGTCTGTCTGAAACAGTCTGCCTGACCCTGTCTGTCTGACCCTGTCTGCCTGACCCTGTCTGCCTGACCCTGTCTGCCTGACCCTGTCTGTCTGAAACAGTCTGCCTGACCCTGTCTGTCTGAAACAGTCTGCCTGACCCTGTCTGTCTGAAACAGTCTGCCTGACCCTGTCTGTCTGACCCTGTCTGTCTGAAACAGTCTGCCTGACCCTGTCTGTCTGAAGCAGTCTGCCTGACCCTGTCTGTCTGAAACGGTGTTGTGTTGTGACTCTCCACCCTCTCCCCAGGGCTGTGTTGTGACTCCCCTCCCTCTCCCCAGGGCTGTGTTGTGACTCCCCTCCCTCCCCCCAGGGCTGTGTTGTGACTCCCCTCCCTCTCCCCAGGGCTGTGTTGTGACTCCCCACCCTCCCTCCCTCCCCCCAGGGCTGTGTTGTGACTCCCCTCCCTCTCCCCAGGGCTGTGTTGTGACTCCCCTCCCTCTCCCCAGGGTTGTGTTGTGACTCCCCTCCCTCTCCCCAGGGCTGCGTTGTGACTCCCCAGGGCTGTGTTGTGACTCCCCTCCCTCTCCCCAGGGCTGTGTTGTGACTCCCCACCCTCCCTCCCTCCCCCCAGGGCTGTGTTGTGACTCCCTCGCTCTCCCCAGGGCTGCGTTGTGACTCCCCAGGGCTGTGTTGTGACTCTCCACCCTCCCTCTCTCTCCCCAGGGCTGTGTTGTGACTCCCCTCCCTCCCTCCCTCTCCCCAGGGCTGTGTTGTGACTCCCCTCCCTCTCCCCAGGGCTGTGTTGTGACTCCCCTCCCTCCCTCCCTCCCCAGGGCTGTGTTGTGACTCCCCTCCCTCTCCCCAGGGCTGTGTTGTGACTCCCCTCCCTCTCCCCAAGGCTGTGTTGTGACTCCCCACCCTCCCTCCCTCCCCCCAGGGCTGTGCTGTGACTCCCCACCCTCCCTCCCTCCCCCCAGGGCTGTGTTGTGACTCCCCTCCCTCTCCCCAGGGCTGTGTTGTGACTCCCCTCCCTCTCCCCAGGGCTGTGTTGTGACTCCCCTCCCTCTCCCCAGGGCTGTGTTGTGACTCCCCTCCCTCTCCCCAGGGCTGCGTTGTGACTCCCCTCCCTCTCCCCAGGGCTGTGTTGTGACTCTCCACCCTCACCCTCCCTCCCCAGGGCTGTGTTGTGACTCCCCACCCTCCCTCGCTCTCCCCAGGGCTATGCTGTGACTCCCCACCCTCCCTCGCTCCCCCCAGGGCTGTGTTGTGACTCCCCTCCCTCTCCCCAGGGCTGTGTTGTGACTCCCCTCCCTCTCCCCAGGGCTGAGCTGTGACTCTCCACCCTCCTCACCCCTCTCCCCAGGGCTGTGTTGTGACTCCCCTCCCTCTCCCCAGGGCTGTGTTGTGACTCCCCTCCCTCTCCCCAGGGCTGTGCTGTGACTCCCCACCCTCCCTCGCTCCCCCCAGGGCTGTGTTGTGACTCCCCACCCTCCCTCCCTCTCCCCAGGGCTGCGTTGTGACTCCCCAGGGCTGTGGTGTGACTCCCCTCCCTCTCCCCAGGGCTGTGTTGTGACTCTCCACCCTCCCTCGCTCTCCCCAGGGCTGCGTTGTGACTCCCCAGGGCTGTGGTGTGACTCCCCTCCCTCCCCCCAGGGCTGTGTTGTGACTCTCCACCCTCCCACCCTCCCTCTCCCCAGGGCTGCGTTGTGACTCCCCAGGGCTGTGGTGTGACTCCCCTCCCTCCCCCCAGGGCTGTGTTGTGACTCTCCACCCTCCTCACCCCTCTCCCCAGGGCTGTGTTGTGACTCTCCACCCTCCTCACCCCTCCCCCCAGGGCTGTGTTGTGACTCTCCACCCACCCTCGCTCTCCCCAGGGCTGCGTTGTGACTCCCCTCCCTCTCCCCAGGGCTGTGTTGTGACTCCCCTCCCTCCCCCCAGGGCTGTGTTGTGACTCCCCTCCCTCTCCCCAGGGCTGTGTTGTGACTCCCCTCCCTCTCCCCAGGGCTGTGTTGTGACTCCCCTCCCTCTCCCCAGGGCTGTGTTGTGACTCCCCTCCCTCTCCCCAGGGCTGTGTTGTGACTCCCCACCCTCCCTCCCTCTCCCCAGGGCTGTGTTGTGACTCCCCTCCCTCTCCCCAGGGCTGTGTTGTGACTCTCCACCCTCACCCTCCCTCCCCAGGGCTGTGTTGTGACTCCCCACCCTCCCTCGCTCTCCCCAGGGCTGTGTTGTGACTCCCCACCCTCCCTCGCTCTCCCCAGGGCTGTGCTGTGACTCCCCACCCTCCCTCCCTCTCCCCAGGGCTGTGTTGTGACTCTCCACCCTCTCCCCAGGGCTGTGTTGTGACTCCCCTCCCTCTCCCCAGGGCTGTGTTGTGACTCTCCACCCTCTCCCCAGGGATGTGTTGTGACTCTCCACCCTCTCCCCAGGGCTGTGTTGTGACTCCCCTCCCTCTCCCCAGGGCTGTGCTGTGACTCCCCACCCTCCCTCGCTCCCCCCAGGGCTGTGTTGTGACTCTCCACCCTCCCTCGCTCTCCCCAGGGCTGCGTTGTGACTCCCCAGGGCTGTGGTGTGACTCTCCACCCACCCTCGCTCTCCCCAGGGCTGCGTTGTGACTCCCCTCGCTCTCCCCAGGGCTGCGTTGTGACTCCCCTCCCTCTCCCCAGGGCTGTGTTGTGACTCCCCTCCCTCCCCCCAGGGCTGTGTTGTGACTCCCCTCCCTCTCCCCAGGGCTGTGTTGTGACTCCCCTCCCTCTCCCCAGGGCTGTGTTGTGACTCCCCTCCCTCTCCCCAGGGCTGTGTTGTGACTCCCCTCCCTCTCCCCAGGGCTGTGTTGTGACTCCCCTCCCTCTCCCCAGGGCTGTGTTGTGACTCCCCACCCTCCCTCCCTCTCCCCAGGGCTGTGTTGTGACTCCCCTCCCTCTCCCCAGGGCTGTGTTGTGACTCTCCACCCTCACCCTCCCTCCCCAGGGCTGTGTTGTGACTCTCCACCCTCCCTCGCTCTCCCCAGGGCTGTGTTGTGACTCCCCACCCTCCCTCCCTCTCCCCAGGGCTGTGTTGTGACTCCCCACCCTCCCTCCCTCTCCCCAGGGCTGTGTTGTGACTCTCCACCCTCACCCTCCCTCCCCAGGGCTGTGTTGTGACTCTCCACCCTCCCTCGCTCTCCCCAGGGCTGTGTTGTGACTCTCCACCCTCCCTCGCTCTCCCCAGGGCTGTGTTGTGACTCCCCACCCTCCCTCGCTCTCCCCAGGGCTGTGCTGTGACTCCCCACCCTCCCTCGCTCTCCCCAGGGCTGTGTTGTGACTCCCTCGCTCTCCCCAGGGCTGCGTTGTGACTCCCCAGGGCTGTGTTGTGCCTCCCCTCCCTCTCCCCAGGGCTGTGTTGTGACTCCCCTCCCTCTCCCCAGGGCTGTGTTGTGACTCCCCTCCCTCTCCCCAGAGCTGTGTTGTGACTCCCCTCCCTCTCCCCAGGGCTGTGTTGTGACTCCCCTCCCTCTCCCCAGGGCTGTGTTGTGACTCCCCTCCCTCTCCCCAGGGCTGTGTTGTGACTCCCCTCCCTCTCCACAGGGCTGTACTGTGACTCCCCAGAGATTCCTTGGCTCATCCATGCCCGCCTCCTTCCTGCAGGAGAAGATGGAGGAACTCAACTTGATCAGAGATAAGAGCAGAGAACCCGACTGAGCTGGGACACTGGATACACACACGGACGGACGGACACACAAAGACACACACACGAACGGACCGACGGACACACACAGATACACACGGACGGACACACACACACACTCATACACACCCAGACATCAAATAAACTGGGTTTTGTGTGGGCCGCGTTTGAGCCAATGGGTGTTTCTCCATATGCGTCCTACCGCGCTCCACACTCTCAACCTCAAGAGAAAGTACTCAGGAGCACGAGCGTGGAGCGCGGATGCATAACACAGAAAACTTTCCATTTGAGAAGCACTTCCCCTCTACTGTATTACCTCACGCTGCACCTCCCCAGTCACAGACCCTTCTTCCAGCCAGGACGATGACCACAATAGACGAAGATATACACAAAGCTAACTTTTACTTCATAATTATCAGCTAGATATATGTGAATCGTTGTAATCGAGCTAGCCAGTTAAACGGGGGAAAAAATTAACAGAAACTAATGCTATGCAAAGTACAGTCGATGTCAGTTCTTTGTGGCTAGCCAGTTTGCCCTATTGATTTTCTATGGACTTCTTCTAACCAGGATAATGACAATAGAAACGAAACAAGATATACACGAAGCAAATGTTTTACTTCGTAACTATCATAACATTCATAACTATGCTTGCTGTCTGGGGGTTTTAAGCTAGGTTTCTGTACATAACTTTGTGACGTCAGCTGATGTAAGAAGGGCTTTATAAATACATTTGATTGATTGCTATCTGTTTATCGTAATAATGTAGCTAACCGGATAGAATAACAGGCAACAAAACGACATAAACCAATGTTATCAAAAGGTAGATGTCGATTCATCGCGGGCAACAAAGCTAACAATTATTTGTGGCTCTCTGGCAAGCTAACAGTAGTAGCTAGCCAGTTAGCTCCATTACGACCTCCACTACAGTGGGTACTGTAGGCAGGTAACCATGTGGGTACTGTAGGCAGGTAACCATGTGGGTACTGTAGGCAGGTAACCATGTGGGTACTGTAGGCAGGTAACCATGTGGGTACTGTAGGCAGGTAACCATGTGGGTACTGTAGGCAGGTAACCATGTGGGTACTGTAGGCAGGTAACCATGTGGGTACTGTAGGCAGGTAACCATGTGGGTACTGTAGGCAGGTAACCATGTGGGTACTGTAGGCAGGTAACCATGCCAAAATGGGCTGTATTTATTAACGTAGCAAAATATTGTAGTCAAGCAACATATGTGATGTGATTAGCTAACATTTAAATACCCGAGTCGCATTGTATTTTCTCTCGCTTCAGCTCAAAATAATGTCAGCCATTGATTTTAATCAAATTTGTGTAATTTTTATTATTTTTTTTATTATAAAATGTGTTTGCATCATAATTCTTTACTTTCTGTTGAAGCTTACATCAATGTATGCTTCAAAATATGTACCAACGGAGGACACGCACTGTTTCATATACTTTGATTTGGGACTCATTCTCCGACCCTCCTCTGCTACAGTATTATGGACTTTGATAAACACCCATTGATTCAACCCGTTTAAAAAAAAAAAAATTTTTTGCCCCAGTGGTTTTCCTGATAATTTTCAAGTAGAGTTTAATGTCCTTGCTGTGACTTCAATGATCTATTTGTTTGGTTTTCTAAATATATATATATATATATATATATATATATATATATATACAGTGTATTCTAACTGTTATGTGATGTGTGATGTATTTTCTTTTAATTTCTGAACATTTCTGTGGTGCTAAGCTCATTTCTTCAACACCAGGGCTGAATCCTAAATGGCACCCTAGTCCCTATCTAGGGCACTACTTTGATCACTATTCCCTATCTAGGGCACTACTTTGATCACTATTAGATCCCTGGTCAAAGGTATTTTTAATTTTTCTTTTAACTAGACAAGTCAGTTAATAAGAACAATTCTTATTTTCAATTACGGCCTAGGAACAGTGAGTTAACTGCCTTGATTTTTTACAGATTTGTACCTTGTCTGCTCGGGGATTTGATCTTGCAATCTTTCAGTTACTAGTCCAACACTCTAACCACTAGGCTACGCTGCCGCTCCAAGGTAGTGCACTAATATAGGCAATAGGGTGCCATTCCCCATAGGGCCTGGTCTAAAGTAGTGCCCTAGATAGGCAACAGGGTGCCATTCCCCATAGGGCCTGGTCTAAAGTAGTGCCCTAGATAGGCAATAGGGTGCCATTCCCCATAGGGCCTGGTCTAAAGTAGTGCCCTAGATAGGCAATAGGGTGCCATTCCCCATAGGGCCTGGTCTAAAGTAGTGCCCTAGATAGGCAATAGGGTGCCATTCCCCATAGGGCCTGGTCTAAAGTAGTGTCCTAGATAGGCAATAGGGTGCCATAGGAGACAGACCCTTGGAGATGGACCTCCAAGACTGCCTTAAAATCTTACAACAACCCGGTAGCATGGCGGGACATGATTTTAACGAACGCCAGTAGCACAATCCAACACCTCTGTTCCTTTAAACCCCCACCAAAATACACACACTGCCTTATCAAAGCTTCTACTGGACTGCTTCAGTGAAACTATAGTATCTAACGCCCTGTGATGTGACGATCGTTGTACTGTTGTAATTATGTTTATTCTCCTCTCTGCTCATCTCAGTTTAGAGTGTCCGTGTGTTTTTTTTTGGAAAGGAAACACGAGGTGTGATTACAGGTTAACACGATGTGTTATTGTCAAGGCCTACTGTACCGAGTCTATTCTGGGACCCAAAGGGCACTCTATGCCCTATGACCTAGTCTGGAAAACTTGACCCTAGGCAACACAGAGACTTGGGTCTGGTTTCAATGATGGATTCTTTTGGCATTGAGGAACTACATCACTGGGAGGGGGGGGGGGGGGGGGGGGGGTTCTGGGGACCAAACAAATCACAAGACAGACATGAGGCTAGAACGTCACGGTTCGAAACCAACGTTTGCAGTGGTTTTAGTTCAGGTAGTCGATGCAGACTAGCCACTTGTGAAATGCACCCATTAAAAATAACCTACAAGACCTACATCTTTGCTAGTTCTAATTTATATTTTAATCAAGAGTAGTGACGTAGGTAGTGACACAATTCCTCTATGCTACGTAGGTAGTGACATAGTTCCTCTATGCTACATAAGTATTGACATAATTCCTCTATGCTACGTAGGTAGTGACATAGTTCCTCTATGCTATGTAGGTAGTGACATAGTTCCTCTATACTACGTACGTAGTGACATAATTCCTCTATGCTACGTAGATAGTGACATAATCCCTCTATGTTACGTAGGTAGTGACATAATCCCTCTATGCTACGTACGTAGTGACATAATTCCTCTATGCTACATAGGTAGTGACATAATTCCTCTATGCTACGTAGGTAGTGACGTAGTTCCTCTATGCTACGTACGTAGTGACATAATCCCTCTATGCTACGTACGTAGTGACATAATTCCTCTATGCTACGTAGGTAGTGAAGTAGGTCCTCTATGCTACGTAGGTAGTGACATAATTCCTCTATGCAACGTAGGTAGTGAAGTAGTTCCTCTATGCTACGTACAGTTGAAGTCAGAAGTTTACATACACCTTAGCAAAATACATTTTTAACTCAGTTTTTCACAATTCCTGACATTTAATCCTAGTAAAAATTCCCTGTTTTAAGAGAGTTAGGATCACCACTTTATTTTAATAATGTGAAATGTCAGAATAATAGTAGAGAATGATTTATTTCACCTTTTATTTATTTCATCACATTCCCAGTGGGTCAGAAGTTTACATACACTCAATTAGTATTTGGTAGCATCGCCTTTAAATTGTTTAACTTGGGTCAAATGTTTCAGGTAGCCTTCCACAAGCTTCACACAATAAGTTTTGGCCCATTCCACCTGACATTGCTGGTGTAACTGAGTCAGGTTTGTAGGCCTCCTTGCTCGCACACGCTTTTTCAGTTCTGCCCACACATTTTCTATAGGATTGAGGTCAGGGCTTTGTGATGGCCACTCCAATACCTTGACTTTGTTGTCCTTAAGCCATTTTGCCACAACTGTGGAAGTATGCTTGGGGTCATTGTCCATTTGGAAGACCCATTTGCGACCAAGCCTTAACTTCCTGACTGATGTCTTGAGATGTTGCTTCAATATATCCACATCATTTTCCAGCCTCATGATGCCATCTATTTTGTGAAGTGCACCAGTCCCTCCTGCAGCAAAGCACCCTCACCACATGATGCTGCCACCCCCGTGCTTCACGGTTGGGATGATGTTCTTCGGTTTGCAAGCCACCCCCTTTTTCCTCCAAACATAACGATGGTCATTACCATCAAACAGTTCTATTTCTGTTTCATTAGACCAGAGGACATTCTCCAGTAAGTACGATCTTTGTCCCCATGTGCAGTTGCAAACCATAGTCTGGCTTTTTTATGGCGGTTTTGGAGCAGTGGCCTCTCCCTTGCTGAGCGGCCTTTCAGGTTGTGTCGATATAGGACTCGTTTTACTGTGGATATAGATACTTTTGTACCTGCTTCCTCCAGCATCTTCACAAGGTCCTTTGCTGTTGATCTGGGATTGATTTGCACTTTTCGCACCAAAGTACGTTCATCTCTAGGAGACAGAACACGTCTCCTTCCTGAGCGGTACAACGGCTGCGTGGTCCCATGGTGTTTATACTTGCGTACTATTGTTTGTACAGATGAGCATGGTACCTTCAGGCGTTGGACCAGACTTGTGGAGGTCCAAAAAAATAATCTGAGGTCTTGGCTGATTTCTTTTGATTTTCCCATGATGTCAAGCAAAGAGGCACTGAGTTTGAAGGTAGGCCTTGAAATACATCCACAGGTACACCTCCAATTGACTCAAATGATGTAAATTACCCTATCAGAAGCTTCTAAAGCCATGACATCATTTTCTGGAATTTTCCAAGCTGTTTAAAGGCACAGTCAACTTAGTGTATGTAAACTTCTGACCCACTGGAATTGTGATACACTGAATTATAAGTGAAATAATCTGTCTGTAAACAATTGTTGGAAAAATGACTTGTGTCATGCACAAAGTAGATGTCCTAACCGACTTGCCAAAACTATAGTTTGTTAACAAGACATTTGTGGAGTGGTTGTAAAACGAGTTTTAATAATGACTCCAACCTAAGTGTATGTAAACTTCCGACTTCAACTGTAGTTAGTGACGCGGGTCCTCTACGCTACGTAGGTAGTGACATAGGTCCTCTACGCTACGTAGGTAGTGACATAGGTCCTCTACGCTACGTAGGTAGTGACATAAGTCCTCTATTCTACGTAGGTAGTGACATAGGTCTTCTATGACTAAAGAGTCCATCATTGAAACCAAACCCTGGTCACGGTGTTACCTAGGCTTGGGTTTTCAACACTATCTACTAGCCATACAAAGTAGGGCTCTGGTCAAAATAATAACAATATATGCCATTTAGCAGACATTTTTTTAAATATCCAAAGCGACTTAGTCATGTGTGCATATATTTTACATATGGGTGGTCCCGGGAATGGAACCCACTACCCTTGGCATTACATGTCTCTACCGACTGAGCTACAAAGGACCTATTAGGTAATAGGAATATTCTAGACATATCCTACGGAATAGGGAAGCATTTGGGAGGCACAGTACTAGCCGATGTGAAGACTATCTATGGGACCGGACTATATGTGTGTTAAATATGATAATTATTAAAGTATCTTTGTGGTTTTATGAAACGTTATATGAGTGATTTGTGACTACACACATGGACTCGTAGTGAGGAGCACAAGTTTATTAATAATGATGTTGAAATACTGATTTACAAATAATACATAAAACTACTTATAGTTTATGAATGGCTTATTAATGAATTATTTTATTGTATTACGTTACCACTTACCGGACAGAGACGCAGTATACAAACATGTAAATGTGAAACTGAATCATTTAAACTTCAGTAATGAAACAGACAGCTTATTGGGTTCATTCATCTGTTGTACTGTTATCATATTATTATTGTTGTCCAATAAAAACACATTCTGACACAAAGGCAAACACATTTTTTACAAAACAAATAAAAGGGTTGTTGCAATAGACAAAACAACTGATTGGCCAAACATTCTGCTGTCAGTGGACACACCAGAGGACACACCAGTGGACAAACCAGTGGACACACCAGAGGACACACCAGAGGACAAACCAGTGGACACACCAGAGGACAAACCAGTGGACACACCAGAGGACAAACCAGAGGACACACCAGTGGACACACCAGAGGACAAACCAGTGGACACACCAGAGGACAAACCAGAGGACACACCAGAGGACAAACCAGAGGACACACCAGAGGACAAACCAGTGGACACACCAGAGGACAAACCAGAGGACACACCAGAGGACAAACCAGAGGACAAACCAGTGGACACACCAGAGGACAAACCAGAGGACAAACCAGTGGACACACCAGAGGACACACCAGAGGACACACCAGTGGACACACCAGAGGACAAACCAGTGGACACACCAGAGGACAAACCAGAGGACAAACCAGAGGACAAACCAGTGGACACACCAGAGGACAAACCAGAGGACAAACCAGAGGACAAACCAGTGGACACACCAGAGGACAAACCAGAGGACACACCAGAGGACAAACCAGTGGACACACCAGAGGACACACCAGTGGACACACCAGAGGACACACCAGAGGACAAACCAGTGGACACACCAGAGGACAAACCAGTGGACACACCAGAGGACAAACCAGAGGACACACCAGTGGACACACCAGAGGACAAACCAGTGGACACACCAGAGGACAAACCAGAGGACACACCAGAGGACAAACCAGAGGACACACCAGAGGACAAACCAGTGGACACACCAGAGGACAAACCAGAGGACACACCAGAGGACAAACCAGAGGACAAACCAGTGGACACACCAGAGGACAAACCAGAGGACACACCAGAGGACAAACCAGAGGACACACCAGAGGACAAACCAGTGGACACACCAGAGGACAAACCAGAGGACACACCAGAGGACAAACCAGAGGACAAACCAGTGGACACACCAGAGGACAAACCAGAGGACAAACCAGTGGACACACCAGAGGACACACCAGAGGACACACCAGTGGACACACCAGAGGACAAACCAGTGGACACACCAGAGGACAAACCAGAGGACAAACCAGAGGACAAACCAGTGGACACACCAGAGGACAAACCAGAGGACAAACCAGAGGACAAACCAGTGGACACACCAGAGGACAAACCAGAGGACACACCAGAGGACAAACCAGTGGACACACCAGAGGACACACCAGTGGACACACCAGAGGACACACCAGAGGACAAACCAGTGGACACACCAGAGGACAAACCAGTGGACACACCAGAGGACAAACCAGAGGACACACCAGTGGACACACCAGAGGACAAACCAGTGGACACACCAGAGGACAAACCAGAGGACACACCAGAGGACAAACCAGAGGACACACCAGAGGACAAACCAGTGGACACACCAGAGGACAAACCAGAGGACACACCAGAGGACAAACCAGAGGACAAACCAGTGGACACACCAGAGGACAAACCAGAGGACAAACCAGTGGACACACCAGAGGACACACCAGAGGACACACCAGTGGACACACCAGAGGACAAACCAGTGGACACACCAGAGGACAAACCAGAGGACAAACCAGAGGACAAACCAGTGGACACACCAGAGGACAAACCAGAGGACAAACCAGAGGACAAACCAGTGGACACACCAGAGGACAAACCAGAGGACACACCAGAGGACAAACCAGTGGACACACCAGAGGACACACCAGTGGACACACCAGAGGACAAACCAGTGGACACACCAGTGGACAAACCAGAGGACAAACCAGTGGACACACCAGAGGACACACCAGAGGACACACCAGAGGACAAACCAGTGGACACACCAGAGGACACACCAGAGGACAAACCAGAGGACACACCAGAGGACAAACCAGAGGACACACCAGAGGACACACCAGTGGACACACCAGTGGACACACCAGAGGACACACCAGAGGACAAACCAGTGGACACACCAGAGGACACACCAGTGGACACACCAGAGGACAAACCAGTGGACAAACCTCAGATCATAAAATACTATCAACACCTTGAAAGCTCATCTGAACCGCTAATAAAAGTAAATATCTAGCAGGACTAAAACAATATTACCAACCTCCAACGTTGACTGTTGTAAATACAGTGTTTCTAATGAGCAGTAGGTAAAGACAGCAGAGGGGGGAACCAGCGACACAGGGGGGGGGAAAATGGTATTTTATTCCACTGCAAACAAACAGGCTCTTATTTGTGTCCAGGACTTTAAATCTATAAACATCGAATGAACTAAAAAGGAAGTGGAGTTTGTGGACGGACGGACGGACAGACTGCACATCCACATTCAGGCATAGTTCAGAGGAAGATGTTTCTCCACATGTCTGATCTACATGTCTGATCTACTCTACATGTCTGATCTACACGTCTGATCTACTCTACATGTCTGATCTACTCTACATGTCTGATCTACTCTACATGTCTGATCTACATGTCTGATCTACTCTACATGTCTACTCTACACGTCTGATCTACTCTACATGTCTGATCTACATGTCTGATCTACTCTACATGTCTGATCTACTCTACATGTCTGATCTACTCTACATGTCTGATCTACATGTCTGATCTACTCTACATGTCTGATCTACTCTACATGTCTGATCTACTCTACACGTCTGATCTACTCTACACGTCTGATCTACTCTACACGTCTGATCTACTCTACACGTCTGATCTACTCTACACGTCTGATCTACTCTACACGTCTGATCTACTCTACACGTCTGATCGACTCTACACGTCTGATCTACTCTACACGTCTGATCTACTCTACACGTCTGATCTACTCTACACGTTGGCAAGGTCAATTAAAAAAGGACCCAGACACACTAGTGTTAACGCTGGCTAGAAGTAAGCTGCTGTTAATGTTTGTGACACGTTTGTGTGTGTGTGTGTGTGTGTTTGTGACACGTTTGTGTGTGTGTGTGTGTTTGTGACGCGTTTGTGTGAGTGTGTATACATGTTTCTGCGGATGTGTGTCATTATGATGTGTGATAGAGGCAGTGATGTGGTGTGTGTGTGTGTGTGTGTGTGTGTGTGTGTTTGGGCATGTAGATAGACAGTAGATAGCAGATCAGTAGACCAGTGGTAGGTCACTATATTCAGTCGCGGTAACAATGTTTTTGTCGGTGTAGATGTTCGGGGGGGGAAATCATGTCATACCTTGCCTACATTGAGACATGATCACATCTCTTTTCTTATTTGTGTCAATGCTTGGTGAACACATTTCCTAAATTAAACTAATTTTTAGCAGAATTCCTGGTGGTATTAGTCTGTTTGGACCAAATAAAAATAAAAACATTTTTTGGTGGGAACAATTCATTTTATTGTGAGCCATAAACCGCCTTTCGTTGACCCCTGCTGTAGAGGTTAGAGGTCAGAGGTTACTGGGAGGAACCTGATGCCCCATGACCTCCCTGCCCCTGTGAACCCTGACCTTGTTGACCCTGCCCCTGCGCAGCATAGTTCCCATACTGGCCGTAGTACTGGTTCCACTGAGACTGGTTCTGGTAGTACTGCTGCCACTGCTGGGCATACTGCGAGAGAGAGAGAGACAGAGAGAGAGAGAGACACACAGAGAGAGACAGAGAGAGAGAGAGAGACAGACAGAGACAGAGAGAGAGACAGGAGAGAGAGAGAGAGAGAGAGAGAGAGAGAGACACACAGAGAGAGACAGAGAGAGAGAGAGAGACAGACAGAGACAGAGAGAGAGACAGGAGAGAGAGAGAGGGAGAGAGAGAGAGACACACAGAGAGAGACAGAGAGAGAGAGAGAGACAGACAGAGACAGAGAGAGAGACAGGAGAGAGAGAGAGAGAGAGAGAGAGAGAGAGAGAGACAGCGACAGAGAGAGAGGAGAGAGAGAAAAAGAAACAGAGAGAGGAGACAGAGAGAGAGAGAGAGAGAGAGAGAGAGACAGAGACAGAGAGACAGTGAGAGAGAGAGAGAGAGAGACAGAGACAGAGAGACAGTGAGAGAGAGACAGAGAGAGAGAGAGACACAGTGATTAAACTTTCCAGTAACTTCAGGATGATACAGGAGGTTAGCTGTAGCAGGGTTACCCGAGTTCACCTGAACCCCGGCATACTACCGTTGGTGCTACTATGGTAACTACCCGCTGGTACGGCTGGTTGCTATGGTAACCACCCCCCGGTACGACTGGTTGCTATGGTAACTACCGGCTGGTACTGCCGGTTGCTATGGTAGCTACCTGCTGGTACTGTCGGTTGCTATGGTAACTACCTGCTGGGACTGATGGTTGTTATGGTAACTACCTGCTGGTACTGATGGTTGCTATGGTAACTACCTGCTGGTACTGCCGGTTGCTATGGTAACTACCTGCTGGGACTGATGGTTGTTATGGTAACTACCTGCTGGTACTGATGGTTGCTATGGTAACTACCCCCCGGTACGGCTGGTTGCTATGGTAACTACCTGCTGGTACTGCTGGTTGTAACTCTGAGTTTGGCTGTAGGTCTGTCCTGCGGTAGCTGGCGTAGTCTCGCTGTAACTCTGAGTTTGGCTGTAGGTCTGTCCTGCGGTAGCTGGCGTAGTCTCGCTGTAACTCTGAGTTTGGCTGTATCCTGGGTACTGACTGTAGTTGTAACCCTGTTGGTAGTTGCCTTGATTATAGCTGCTGGGGGTGTAGCTCTGGAGGAGAGAGAGAGAGAGAAAAGCATGTCGAATAACGAAAACAGACTCCATTACTACTTTTAAAAGTATTCACAGGGTCCAACGTTAACCAAAAATATACTGGTCCGGTCCTGGGGTAGTTGTCACGTTCCTGACCTATTTCTGTTAGTTTGTTGTATGTGTTAGTTGGTCAGGACGTGAGTTTGGGTGGGCATTCTATGTTGTCTGTTTCTATGTTGGTTTAGGGTTGCCTGGTATGGCTCTTAGAGGCAGGTGTTTGGCGTTCCTCTAATTGAGAGTCATATTTAGGTAGGTTGTTTCACAGTGTTCGTTGTGGGTGGTTGTCTCCTGTGTCAGTGTTTGTCGCACCATACGGGACTGTTCGGTTTGTTTTTGTACATCGTCATTTTGTGTAGTCTATTTTCCCTGTTCGTGCGTTCTTCGTGTTTAATGTAAGTTCGTCGTCCAGGTCTGTCTACTCCGTTTGTTGTTTTGTTAGTTTATAGTGAAGTTCGTGTTTTTTCGTCTTGTCTTTAAATAAATTATGTGTTTACAACCCGCTGCGCCTTGGTTCCATCACTACTCCTCCTCTTCGGTTGAAGAGGAGGAGGACTACCGTTACAGAAGTTTATTAATACAGCAGGGTCCTGGGGTAGTTAATGAATACAGCAGGGTCCTGGGG
This sequence comes from Salvelinus fontinalis, assembly GCF_029448725.1. NCBI lineage: Eukaryota > Metazoa > Chordata > Actinopteri > Salmoniformes > Salmonidae > Salvelinus > Salvelinus fontinalis. The sequence goes on along the minus strand of NC_074697.1, from coordinate 15,308,525 downwards.
TAGTTAATGAATACAGTAGGGTCCTGGGGTAGTTTATTAATACAGTAGGGTCCTGGGGTAGTTTATTAATACAGTAGGGTCCTGGGGTAGATTATTAATACAGTAGGGTCCTGGGGTAGTTTATTAATACAGTAGGGTCCTGGGGTAGTTTATTAATACAGTAGGGTCCTGGGGTAGTTTATTAATACAGTAGGGTCCTGGGGTAGTTTATTAATACAGTAGGGTCCTGGGGTAGTTTATTAATACAGTAGGGTCCTGGGGTAGTTAATGAATACAGCAGGGTCCTGGGGTAGTTAATGAATACAGCAGGGTCCTGGGGTAGTTTATTAATACAGTAGAGTCCTGGGGTAGTTTATTAATACAGTAGGGTCCTGGGGTAGTTTATTAATACAGCAGGGTCCTGGGGTAGTTAATGAATACAGTAGGGTCCTGGGGTAGTTTATTAATACAGCAGGGTCCTGGGGTAGTTTATTAATACAGCAGGGTCCTGGGGTAGTTTATTAATACAGTAGGGTCCTGGGGTAGTTAATGAATACAGTAGGGTCCTGGGGTAGTTTATTAATACAGCAGGGTCCTGGGGTAGTTTATTAATACAGTAGGGTCCTGGGGTAGTTAATGAATACAGTAGGGTCCTGGGGTAGTTTATTAATTCAGTAGGGTCCTGGGGTAGTTTATTAATAGGGCAGGGTCCTGGGGTAGTTTATTAATAGGGCAGGGTCCTGGGGTAGTTTATTAATACAGCAGGGTCCTGGGGTAGTTAATGAATACAGTAGGGTCCTGGGGTAGTTAATGAATACAGTAGGGTCCTGGGGTAGTTTATTAATAGGGCAGGGTCCTGGGGTAGTTAATGAATACAGTAGGGTCCTGGGGTAGTTTATTAATACAGCAGGGTCCTGGGGTAGTTTATTAATACAATAGGGTCCTGGGGTAGTTTATTAATACAGCAGGGTCCTGGGGTAGTTTATTAATACAGTAGGGTCCTGGGGTAGTTTATTAATACAGCAGGGTCCTGGGGTAGTTTATTAATACAGTAGGGTCCTGGGGTAGTTAATGAATACAGTAGGGTCCTGGGGTAGTTTATTAATAGGGCAGGGTCCTGGGGTAGTTAATGAATACAGTAGGGTCCTGGGGTAGTTTATTAATAGGGCAGGGTCCTGGGGTAGTTTATTAATAGGGCAGGGTCCTGGGGTAGTTTATTAATACAGTAGGGTCCTGGGGTAGTTTATTAATACAGTAGGGTCCTGGGGTAGTTTATTAATACAGCAGGGTCCTGGGGTAGTTAATGAATACAGCAGGGTCCTGGGGTAGTTTATTAATACAGCAGGGTCCTGGGGTAGTTTATTAATACAGTAGGGTCCTGGGGTAGTTAATGAATACAGCAGGGTCCTGGGGTAGTTTATTAATACAGTAGGGTCCTGGGGTAGTTAATGAATACAGTAGGGTCCTGGGGTAGTTAATGAATACAGCAGGGTCCTGGGGTAGTTAATGAATACAGCAGGGTCCTGGGGTAGTTTATGAATACAGCAGGGTCCTGGGGTAGTTAATGAATACAGCAGGGTCCTGGGGTAGTTAATGAATACAGCAGGGTCCTGGGGTAGTTAATGAATACAGCAGGGTCCTGGGGTAGTGTATTAATACAGTAGGGTCCTGGGGTAGTTTATTAATACAGTAGGGTCCTGGGGTAGTTAATGAATACAGTAGGGTCCTGGGGTAGTTTATTAATAGGGCAGGGTCCTGGGGTAGTTAATGAATACAGCAGGGTCCTGGGGTAGTTTATTAATACAGTAGGGTCCTGGGGTAGTTAATGAATACAGTAGGGTCCTGGGGTAGTTTATTAATAGGGCAGGGTCCTGGGGTAGTTAATGAATACAGCAGGGTCCTGGGGTAGTTTATTAATACAGCAGGGTCCTGGGGTAGTTTATTAATAGGGCAGGGTCCTGGGGTAGTTTATTAATACAGCAGGGTCCTGGGGTAGTTTATTAATACAGCAGGGTCCTGGGGTAGTTTATTAATACAGCAGGGTCCTGGGGTAGTTTATTAATACAGCAGGGTCCTGGGGTAGTTTATTAATACAGTAGGGTCCTGGGGTAGTTTATTAATACAGTAGGGTCCTGGGGTAGTTTATTAATAGGGCAGGGTCCTGGGGTAGTTATTAATACAGCAGGGTCCTGGGGTAGTTTATTAATACAGCAGGGTCCTGGGGTAGTTTATTAATACAGTAGGGTCCTGGGGTAGTTTATTAATACAGCAGGGTCCTGGGGTAGTTAATGAATACAGCAGGGTCCTGGGTAGTTTATTAATACAGCAGGGTCCTGGGGTAGTTTATTAATAGGGCAGGGTCCTGGGGTAGTTTATTAATACAGTAGGGTCCTGGGGTAGTTTATTAATACAGCAGGGTCCTGGGGTAGTTTATTAATACAGTAGGGTCCTGGGGTAGTTAATGAATACAGCAGGGTCCTGGGGTAGTTTATTAATACAGCAGGGTCCTGGGGTAGTTTATTAATACAGTAGGGTCCTGGGGTAGTTAATGAATACAGCAGGGTCCTGGGGTAGTTTATTAATACAGTAGGGTCCTGGGGTAGTTTATTAATACAGTAGGGTCTTGGGGTAGTTTATTAATACAGTAGGGTCCTGGGGTAGTTTATTAATACAGTAGGGTCCTGGGGTAGTTTATTAATACAGTAGGGTCCTGGGGTAGTTTATTAATACAGTAGGGTCTTGGGGTAGTTTATTAATAGGGCAGGGTCCTGGGGTAGTTTATTAATAGGGCAGGGTCCTGGGGTAGTTAATGAATACAGTAGGGTCCTGGGGTAGTTTATTAATAGGGCAGGGTCCTGGGGTAGTTAATGAATACAGTAGGGTCCTGGGGTAGTTTATTAATAGGGCAGGGTCCTGGGGTAGTTTATTAATACAGCAGGGTCCTGGGGTAGTTTATTAATACAGTAGGGTCCTGGGGTAGTTTATTAATACAGCAGGGTCCTGGGGTAGTTTATTAATACAGTAGGGTCCTGGGGTAGTTTATTAATACAGCAGGGTCCTGGGGTAGTTTATTAATACAGTAGGGTCCTGGGGTAGTTAATGAATACAGTAGGGTCCTGGGGTAGTTTATTAATAGGGCAGGGTCCTGGGGTAGTTAATGAATACAGTAGGGTCCTGGGGTAGTTTATTAATAGGGCAGGGTCCTGGGGTAGTTTATTAATAGGGCAGGGTCCTGGGGTAGTTTATTAATACAGTAGGGTCCTGGGGTAGTTTATTAATACAGTAGGGTCCTGGGGTAGTTTATTAATACAGTAGGGTCCTGGGGTAGTTAATGAATACAGCAGGGTCCTGGGGTAGTTAATGAATACAGCAGGGTCCTGGGGTAGTTTATGAATACAGCAGGGTCCTGGGGTAGTTTATTAATACAGTAGGGTCCTGGGGTAGTTAATGAATACAGCAGGGTCCTGGGGTAGTTAATGAATACAGCAGGGTCCTGGGGTAGTGTATTAATACAGTAGGGTCCTGGGGTAGATTATTAATACAGCAGGGTCCTGGGGTAGTTAATGAATACAGTAGGGTCCTGGGGTAGTGTATTAATACAGTAGGGTCCTGGGGTAGTTTATTAATACAGTAGGGTCCTGGGGTAGTTTATTAATACAGTAGGGTCCTGGGGTAGTTTATTAATAGGGCAGGGTCCTGGGGTAGTTTATTAATACAGCAGGGTCCTGGGGTAGTTTATTAATACAGTAGGGTCCTGGGGTAGTTAATGAATACAGTAGGGTCCTGGGGTAGTTAATGAATACAGCAGGGTCCTGGGGTAGTTAATGAATACAGCAGGGTCCTGGGGTAGTTTATGAATACAGCAGGGTCCTGGGGTAGTTAATGAATACAGCAGGGTCCTGGGGTAGTTAATGAATACAGCAGGGTCCTGGGGTAGTTAATGAATACAGCAGGGTCCTGGGGTAGTTTATTAATACAGTAGAGTCCTGGGGTAGTTTATTAATACAGTAGGGTCCTGGGGTAGTTTATTAATACAGCAGGGTCCTGGGGTAGTTAATGAATACAGTAGGGTCCTGGGGTAGTTTATTAATACAGCAGGGTCCTGGGGTAGTTTATTAATACAGCAGGGTCCTGGGGTAGTTTATTAATACAGTAGGGTCCTGGGGTAGTTAATGAATACAGTAGGGTCCTGGGGTAGTTTATTAATACAGCAGGGTCCTGGGGTAGTTTATTAATACAGTAGGGTCCTGGGGTAGTTAATGAATACAGTAGGGTCCTGGGGTAGTTTATTAATACAGTAGGGTCCTGGGGTAGTTTATTAATAGGGCAGGGTCCTGGGGTAGTTTATTAATAGGGCAGGGTCCTGGGGTAGTTTATTAATACAGCAGGGTCCTGGGGTAGTTAATGAATACAGTAGGGTCCTGGGGTAGTTTATTAATAGGGCAGGGTCCTGGGGTAGTTAATGAATACAGTAGGGTCCTGGGGTAGTTTATTAATACAGCAGGGTCCTGGGGTAGTTTATTAATACAATAGGGTCCTGGGGTAGTTTATTAATACAGCAGGGTCCTGGGGTAGTTTATTAATACAATAGGGTCCTGGGGTAGTTTATTAATACAGTAGGGTCCTGGGGTAGTTAATGAATACAGTAGGGTCCTGGGGTAGTTTATTAATAGGGCAGGGTCCTGGGGTAGTTAATGAATACAGCAGGGTCCTGGGGTAGTTTATTAATACAGTAGGGTCCTGGGGTAGTTAATGAATACAGTAGGGTCCTGGGGTAGTTTATTAATAGGGCAGGGTCCTGGGGTAGTTAATGAATACAGCAGGGTCCTGGGGTAGTTTATTAATACAGCAGGGTCCTGGGGTAGTTTATTAATAGGGCAGGGTCCTGGGGTAGTTTATTAATACAGCAGGGTCCTGGGGTAGTTTATTAATACAGCAGGGTCCTGGGGTAGTTTATTAATACAGCAGGGTCCTGGGGTAGTTTATTAATACAGCAGGGTCCTGGGGTAGTTTATTAATACAGTAGGGTCCTGGGGTAGTTTATTAATACAGTAGGGTCCTGGGGTAGTTTATTAATAGGGCAGGGTCCTGGGGTAGTTATTAATAGGGCAGGGTCCTGGGGTAGTTATTAATACAGCAGGGTCCTGGGGTAGTTTATTAATACAGCAGGGTCCTGGGGTAGTTTATTAATACAGTAGGGTCCTGGGGTAGTTTATTAATACAGCAGGGTCCTGGGGTAGTTAATGAATACAGCAGGGTCCTGGGTAGTTTATTAATACAGCAGGGTCCTGGGGTAGTTTATTAATAGGGCAGGGTCCTGGGGTAGTTTATTAATACAGTAGGGTCCTGGGGTAGTTTATTAATACAGCAGGGTCCTGGGGTAGTTTATTAATACAGCAGGGTCCTGGGGTAGTTTATTAATAGGGCAGGGTCCTGGGGTAGTTTATTAATACAGTAGGGTCCTGGGGTAGTTTATTAATAGGGCAGGGTCCTGGGGTAGTTTATTAATACAGCAGGGTCCTGGGGTAGTTTATTAATACAGTAGGGTCCTGGGGTAGTTTATTAATAGGGCAGGGTCCTGGGGTAGTTAATGAATACAGTAGGGTCCTGGGGTAGTTAATGAATACAGTAGGGTCCTGGGGTAGTTTATTAATACAGTAGGGTCCTGGGGTAGTTTATTAATACAGTAGGGTCCTGGGGTAGTTTATTAATACAGCAGGGTCCTGGGGTAGTTTATTAATACAGTAGGGTCCTGGGGTAGTTAATGAATACAGCAGGGTCCTGGGGTAGTTTATTAATACAGCAGGGTCCTGGGGTAGTTTATTAATACAGTAGGGTCCTGGGGTAGTTAATGAATACAGCAGGGTCCTGGGGTAGTTTATTAATACAGTAGGGTCCTGGGGTAGTTTATTAATACAGTAGGGTCTTGGGGTAGTTTATTAATACAGTAGGGTCCTGGGGTAGTTTATTAATACAGTAGGGTCCTGGGGTAGTTTATTAATACAGTAGGGTCCTGGGGTAGTTTATTAATACAGTAGGGTCTTGGGGTAGTTTATTAATAGGGCAGGGTCCTGGGGTAGTTTATTAATAGGGCAGGGTCCTGGGGTAGTTAATGAATACAGTAGGGTCCTGGGGTAGTTTATTAATAGGGCAGGGTCCTGGGGTAGTTAATGAATACAGTAGGGTCCTGGGGTAGTTTATTAATAGGGCAGGGTCCTGGGGTAGTTTATTAATAGGGCAGGGTCCTGGGGTAGTTTATTAATACAGTAGGGTCCTGGGGTAGTTTATTAATACAGTAGGGTCCTGGGGTAGTTTATTAATACAGTAGGGTCCTGGGGTAGTTTATTAATACAGTAGGGTCCTGGGGTAGTTAATGAATACAGCAGGGTCCTGGGGTAGTTTATTAATACAGCAGGGTCCTGGGGTAGTTTATTAATACAGTAGGGTCCTGGGGTAGTTAATGAATACAGCAGGGTCCTGGGGTAGTTTATTAATACAGTAGGGTCCTGGGGTAGTTAATGAATACAGTAGGGTCCTGGGGTAGTTAATGAATACAGCAGGGTCCTGGGGTAGTTAATGAATACAGCAGGGTCCTGGGGTAGTTTATGAATACAGCAGGGTCCTGGGGTAGTTAATGAATACAGCAGGGTCCTGGGGTAGTTAATGAATACAGCAGGGTCCTGGGGTAGTTAATGAATACAGCAGGGTCCTGGGGTAGTGTATTAATACAGTAGGGTCCTGGGGTAGATTATTAATACAGCAGGGTCCTGGGGTAGTTAATGAATACAGTAGGGTCCTGGGGTAGTGTATTAATACAGTAGGGTCCTGGGGTAGTTTATTAATACAGTAGGGTCCTGGGGTAGTTTATTAATACAGTAGGGTCCTGGGGTAGTTTATTAATAGGGCAGGGTCCTGGGGTAGTTTATTAATACAGCAGGGTCCTGGGGTAGTTAATGAATACAGTAGGGTCCTGGGGTAGTTTATTAATACAGCAGGGTCCTGGGGTAGTTAATGAATACAGTAGGGTCCTGGGGTAGTTTATTAATACAGCAGGGTCCTGGGGTAGTTTATTAATACAGTAGGGTCCTGGGGTAGTTTATTAATACAGTAGGGTCCTGGGGTAGTTAATGAATACAGTAGGGTCCTGGGGTAGTTTATTAATACAGCAGGGTCCTGGGGTAGTGTATTAATACAGTAGGGTCCTGGGGTAGTTAATGAATACAGTAGGGTCCTGGGGTAGTTTATTAATACAGCAGGGTCCTGGGGTAGTGTATTAATACAGTAGGGTCCTGGGGTAGTTAATGAATACAGTAGGGTCCTGGGGTAGTTTATTAATACAGCAGGGTCCTGGGGTAGTTTATTAATACAGTAGGGTACATTTGGTTATTATGGTAAATATGTAAAACATTACTCTATCCTTCACGTTTGTTTCTAAAGTATGTAAATATCAAAATAGGACGTTGCCCCTTTAAGAGAAGTACTTTTCAAAATATATATAAATCTGGCTACCGTAGTCTAGCTAAGACGAATGCTAGGTGTATTTTTTATAGCTTTCATTTTGCAGACTATCAACAGTAGCCAGCATATTGCGAGTATGTTCACTGTCGAAGGTTTACGTTTGTAACTCACTTTCCCTTTAATAAGCTCAGCGAATAGATTGACGGGTTCTTCTTTTTCCTCTCCCGCTGTGTGGGGGCATCAACTCACATCCTGCTGGAGAAGTGGCGACTCGCGATGAGCGTAGATGAATGAACGGCCAATCATAGTGCTCATATACAAATAGCATGACTTTTCTAACATGTAGTCTTCAACGGTTTTCAAATCGGTAGACTGCGACAGAGCAGGTAAATGTTCAACTAGATAGCCTAAATGCGCTGAGAAGCTACTGGCCCGGCCCAGCTGGTTATAATTTTTGTCGGACCCTGATTCATAGCACATTGTTAGTGCCAGGAGTTTTTCCTGACTATTTCACCCGACCAGGAAAACCTCTAGGTGTTAGTTGATGGGCTATTACTATGGCACAGAGTTTTTCCTGCTCAGGTAAAACTCGTATCCTCTCCATTAATGTGCAGAGAGACAGACAGCAGGTGTATCCATGGTTACCTGGTTGTATCCCCCCTTGCTGTAGGGCGCCGGGCGGTTGTACCCTCCCCTCGGGGCCGACCCCGCCTCACGACCGTTCCCACCCCAGCGGTTACCGTTGTAGCCGCCACGGTTGTTGCCTGAAACATGGCGAGACATACAGACATTCTGAATAGCAGGACATCTCTTAGAGCAGGGCCTAGCACACACACACACACACACACACACACACACACACACACACACACACACACGGTGAAAAGCAGTGGTGTAAGCAGCAACCACCCTAAATCAGTCCCTCCCTCTCTCAGGGAGAGTGTACTAGTGCACACTTCAGGGAGAGTGTACTAGTGCACACTTCAGGGAAAGTGTACTAGTGCACACTTCAGGGAGAGTGTACTAGTGCACACTTCAGGGAGAGTGTACTAGTGCACACTTCAGGGTGAGTGTACTAGTGCACACTTCAGGGTGAGTGTACTAGTGCACACTTCAGGGAGAGTGTACGAATGCACACTTCAAGGAGAGTCGCTCTGGATAAGAGCGTCTGCTAAATGACTTAAATGTAAATGTAAATGAGAGTGTACGAATGCACACTTCAGGGAGAGTGTACGAATGCACACTTCAGGGAGAGTGTACGAATGCACACTTCAGGGAGAGTGTGCGAATGCACACTTCAGGGAGAGTGTACGAATGCACACTTCAGGGAGAGTGTACGAATGCACACTTCAGGGAGAGTGTACGAATGCACACTTCAAGGAGAGTGTACGAATGCACACTTCAGGGAGTGTACGAATGCACACTTCAGGGAGAGTGTATGAATGCACACTTCAGGGAGAGTGTACGAATGCACACTTCAGGGAGAGTGTACGAATGCACACTTCAGGGAGAGTGTACGAATGCACACTTCAGGGAGAGTGTACGAATGCACACTTCAGGGAGAGTGTACTAGTGCACACTTCAGGGAGAGTGTACGAATGCACACTTCAGGGAGTGTATGAATGCACACTTCAGGGAGTGTACGAATGCACACTTCAGGGAGAGTGTACGAATGCACACTTCAAGGAGAGTGTACGAATGCACACTTCAAGGAGAGTGTACGAATGCACACTTCAGGGAGTGTACGAATGCACACTTCAGGGAGTGTACGAATGCACACTTCAAGGAGAGTGTACGAATGCACACTTCAAGGAGAGTGTACGAATGCACACTTCAGGGAGTGTACGAATGCACACTTCAAGGAGAGTGTACGAATGCACACTTCAGGGAGAGTGTACGAATGCACACTTCAGGGAGTGTACGAATGCACACTTCAGGGAGAGTGTATGAATGCACACTTCAGGGAGAGTGTAAGAATGCACACTTCAGGGAGAGTGTACGAATGCACACTTCAAGGAGAGTGTACGAATGCACACTTCAGGGAGTGTACGAATGCACACCTCAAGGAGAGTGCACGAATGCACACTTCAGGGAGAGTGTACTAGTGCACACTTCAAGGAGAGTGTACGAATGCACACTTCAGGGAGTGTATGAATGCACACTTCAAGGAGAGTGTACGAATGCACACTTCAGGGAGAGTGTACGAATGCACACTTCAGGGAGAGTGTACGAATGCACACTTCAGGGAGAGTGTACGAATGCACACTTCAAGGAGAGTGTACGAATGCACACTTCAGGGAGAGTGTACGAATGCACACTTCAGGGAGAGTGTACGAATGCACACTTCAGGGAGAGTGTACGAATGCACACTTCAGGGAGAGTGTACAAATGCACACTTCAGGGAGAGTGTACGAATGCACACTTCAGGGAGAGTGTACGAATGCACACTTCAGGGAGAGTGTACGAATGCACACTTCAAGGAGAGTGTACGAATGCACACTTCAGGGAGTGTACGAATGCACACTTCAAGGAGAGTGTACGAATGCACACTTCAGGGAGAGTGTACGAATGCACACTTCAGGGGAAAATTGTGAGTGACTGACCTGAGGAGGAGTCTGTTCCTTCCTTACCCCTTCTGTATCCCCCTGCGTCTCTGCTCTGGTATCCTTCACCGCCGCGAGGCCCGCCACGGTCGTCATAGCGCTGGTAGCCTCCGCCGTTGCCACGGAACCCTCCCGGACGGTTGCGTTTGTCGGGGGGTGGGCCGGCCTCGCGTCCCTCCTCGTTGTATCCCTTCACCAGCTTGTAAGCATCTTCCCGCTGCAGCTCCACAAAAACCACCTCCTCCAGGAAGTCACTCGGCTCAGGGAGCAAGAAGTTGGCTGGAAGCCAGGATGGAGAGATGGCCACCGAGAGAGACAGATGGAGAGGAGACGGACCGGTCCAGGACGACAGGAGATAGAGAGAGAGAAAGAGAGGCCAGATCAGCCAACACCACCGGGAGACAAAATGAAAAGAAACATTATTAGCACATAATGATGAGGAGAATCATAGAAAAGAGGAAGAACGGGGAGGAGATGGAGGGAGGCTGAGGGTAGGCTTTGTAGGCTGAGGGTATGCTGTGTAGGCTGAGGGTATGCTGTGTAGGCTGAGGGTAGGCTGTGAAGGCTGAGGGTAGGCTGTGAAGGCTGAAGGTAGGCTGTGTAGGCTGAGGGTATGCTGTGAAGGCTGAGGGTAGGCTTGGTAGGCTGAGGGTAGGCTTGGTAGGCTGAGGGTAGGCTTGGTAGGCTGAGGGTGGGCTGTGTAGGCTGAGGGTATGCAGTGAAGGCTGACGGTATGCTGTGAAGGCTGAGGGTAGGCTGTGTAGGCTGAGGGTAGGCTGTGTAGGCTGAGGGTATGCTTTGTAGGCTGAGGGTAGGCTTTGTAGGCTGAGGGTAGGCTGTGAAGGCTGAGGATAGGCTTTGTAGGCTGAGGGTAGGCTGTGTAGGTTGAGGATAGGCTGTGTAGGCTGAGGGTAGGAGGGTTCTGTAGACTGAGGGTAGGAGGGTTGTGTAGACTGAGGGTAGGAGGGTTCTGTAGGCTGAGGGTAGGAGGGTTCTGTAGGGTGAGGGTAGGAGGGTTCTGTAGGCTGAGGGTAGGAGGGTTCTGTAGGCTGAGGGTAGGAGGGTTCTGTAGGCTGAGGGTAGGAGGGTTCTGTAGACTGAGGGTAGGAGGGTTCTATAGGCTGAGGGTAGGAGGGTTCTGTAGGGTGAGGGTAGGAGGGTTCTGTAGGCTGAGGGTAGGAGGGTTCTGTAGGGTGAGGGTAGGAGGGTTCTGTAGGGTGAGGGTAGGAGGGTTCTGTAGGCTGAGGGTAGGAGGGTTCTATAGGCTGAGGGTAGGAGGGTTCTGTAGGGTGAGGGTAGGAGGGTTCTGTAGACTGAGGGTAGGAGGGTTCTATAGGCTGAGGGTAGGAGGGTTCTGCAGGCTGAGGGTAGGAGGGTTCTGTAGACTGAGGGAAGGAGGGCTCTGTAGGCTGGGAGTAGGAGGGTTCTGTAGGCTGGGAGTAGGAGGGTTCTGTAGGCTGAGGGTAGGAGGGTTCTGTAGACTGAGGGAAGGAGGGTTCTGTAGACTGAGGGTAGGAGGGTTCTGTAGACTGAGGGTAGGAGGGTTCTGTAGACTGAGGGTAGGAGGGTTCTATAGGCTGAGGGTAGGAGGGTTCTGTAGGCTGAGGATAGGAGGGTTCTGTAGGCTGAGGAGAGGAGGGTTCTGTAGGCTGAGGAGAGGAGGGTTCTGTAGGCTGAGGAGAGGAGGGTTCTATAGGCTGAGGGTAGGAGGGTTCTGTAGGCTGAGGAGAGGAGGGTTCTATAGACTGAGGATAGGAGGGTTCTGTAGGCTGAGGAGAGGAGGGGAGATACGGAGGGGAGATACGGAGGGGAGAGGAGATACAGAGGGGAGAGGAGGAGGGGAGAGGAGGAGGCGAGAGGAGGAGGCGAGAGGAGGAGGAGGGGAGATACGGAAGGGAGATACGGAGGGGAGAGGAGGAGGGGAGAGGAGGAGGGGAGAGGAGGAGGAAAAGCCACTGCAAACCAAGTGCTGCCTTAAAACACTGCTCTTAAAACAGCTTTCAAAAAGTACTGACACATAACTGCTGGTCTGAGCATGAGTCAATCACCAATAGCCAATAGCTCATCCCTTCCAGACTGAGTGTCCACTACTTTCTGACAGTAAGTTAGTTCAACTTCAATTTAGAGCACCTGTTGCAGTGCAACAGGTCAGCAGGTAGTTTAATTGGCAGGGGCAACATAGAGGGGCAGGAGGCTCAAAGGGAACTCCATCTTAAATCTGTCCGGAGGCTGGAAGCATGGGGGGCAGGGGGTTTGGGGGGAGGCAGGGGTTGGGGGAGCAGGGAAGGAGGCAGGGTTTGGGGGGCGGGGCAGGGGTTGGGGGGAGGCAGGGGTTGGGGGGGCAGGGAAGGAGGCAGGGTTTGGGGGGCGGGGCAGGGGCAGGGGTTTGGGGGGCGGGGCAGGGGTTTGGGGGGGCAGGGAACGAGGCAGGGTTTGGGGGGCAGGCGGTTTGGGGGGAGGCAGGGGTTGGGGGGCAGGCGGTTTGGGGGGAGGCAGGGGTTGGGGGGCAGGCGGTTTGGAGGGAGGCAGGGGTTGGGGGACGGGGCAGGGGTTGGGGGGAGCATCTTCCAAGATTTGATTTCAGAGACAAAAACATAGAAAAAAGTAAAGTAGATCTGTTTTTTGTTTTATTGGTTGGTTGGTTTTGTTTCCACATGGTTGTTCCTACCTTTCATTTCTAACACAGCCTGATCTGGCACATCCTTCCCCTGTTCATCAGTTTGTCTTAACGTTCGCTCTTTAAAGTCCTCCTCCGTGGGACATATTACAATAGCCTTGCGCTGAAACCCCTCAAAAGGACGCATTTTTCGTCTCTGGGCTGATCCATATACATTTGTCTAGCAATGGTGACACAAGGAAAGAGATAGAAGGCTGTTTGTTATTGTTTACTTGTTGTTGTTTACTTGTTGTGTTATGGGCAGGCTTTGTTTTCCTCTGGCAGGGAAGCCGGGAACAGAACCCTGTAATAATGAAGGTAGAGAGGTGTTTTACGCTGTTTTTTTTTTTTTAGGTTTTTACTCTTTGGGTGGGTTAGCTAGAGGGCGGTATTTCACTCTCTCTCCCCAAGCCACAGACCTACCTTCCCAGACTGCACCTCTCCACGTCTGCTTCAAGGTCCTGTTACTGTCACAGAGCGAAGGGGACCCTTTAAACAACTAGCCTGGATGTTATACGGTGCAGTGTATCTTTAAAGATAACATTTCTTGAGATTTGGTTAAAGGTGTGGCGTGCGGACGATAACATTGATCATGAATGCGGATATTTACTGTAAATTCTCATCCATAGAGGGACAACTACAAAGTGGTATTAAAACGACTACAGTTTTAAACGAGTTTCGTCGTTAACTTTGTCCTCAAACGTTCCTTCCCATGATTCAGTTCGCTGGTTGATTCCCAATGTATCTGAACAACGATTGACTGACACTAGTGGAAATGTGATTCTACACCTGCCAGGGTCCCCTTTTGACTTACCTGTACCTACCTGGTTGTCACGGCGTCCTCCTGTCCCGTAGACACACACACACACACACAGATACAACCTACCTGTCGCTACTCACGGTTTCCACGGTTACCGGCAGATACCTCCGTTAGACCGACTTACCGTTAGTAACCACAGCAACGACATCTCTCTGGAAACTTCAAAATGATTAGTCTCCTCACCTTTTTCCACTTACCTTCAGGGGTTAATTTATTTAACAACAGAAAACACAGTCTAGCTGTTTCATTATTAAGGCTGTCAACAGTCGCCTGTCTCGTTACAGTTACCATAGCAACAGACGTTGTTTGTCTTTACTCACCAGGCAGAGTTCTACTGTTTGTAAACATCTTTACAAAGTCAACAGGACTACAGACGCATAGATACACATAAAATATTGTAGTAATAATACGTATAAAATACTGTAGTAATAATACGTATAAAATACTGTAAAAGAACAACAAAAGGTCGTAGCAGAATAATACTGAGACGGATGACATGAAGAACGTACTAAACAGCTTTTCTTATAAAATACCAAAGACGGTATAAATGGCAACAAGATGGTCAACAACCACAGTTTCTTCTACTCTATCATCATCAACATGACCTGCAAGATAAATAAATAGTTCATTAGAGATCAGAGGTCAGCAGAGCCGTATTACACACACACACAGGAAGCAGAAAGTAGTCCAGAGGAAGATGGGTAGGTTACCGTACCTGGTCCAGGATATAGTTGCGTCTCTTGCGCGCGGCGATCTGGATGAGGCGGTTGAGACACTGAGTGGCCTGTTGGATCAGAACTTCCCAACGACCAGAGTAGTTCTTCTGACGACGAAGACCCATCACCTGGTAGACAGGACATAGCTCTTATACGGGGGGGTCTAACTAGATAACACACTCGAGCCTAGCAGTATAACACACCTCATTCAAATTCTCGTTGACTAAATTGAAGATTGTAAACGGCTGAATTAATCGTATCGGTTGTGAAGTCCACCTGTGACCTCGGAGATCTAAAGGTTATAACAGGTTATAACAGGTTATGAAGGGTTCTAAGGCTTACCTTCATCTTCTCCATGATGGCGTTAGTTCCCAGGGTGTTGTATTTCTTCTCAGGGTGACTCTCACTATGTTTTGAGGCCCAAGTGGTCTTACCACAGGCTGGCAGACCCACCATCATGAGGATCTAGACAGAGACAGGGATGGATATTAAGATAGCCCGCTAGCCCGTGGCTAGTACTTTTCAGACCCGGCTAGTAGAATATGTGCTTAACTAGCCCGTAGCGATGGGGGGGGGGGGGGGGGGGGGGGTCGATACCGTTACATATCATGATATTATTTTAGGAAATTTATAATATAAAATATTATATCGATACTTTGACTCCAATTATTGATTCGCTATATAGCATCAGCTAGCGCTAATTTAAAAAAAAATATTTGTTTAAATAATTTTTTAGTTGGCTGTCCCTGAGCCAAAACGCTGGTATTGTTCATCCTGTAGCTGGTTCTCCATCTTGTTTTTAAAACAGTGAACAACGTGTTCTAACCCCTTATATTTCCATAACCGATCAAAACTCATTGTTTCGTTGCAGCAGACATATACATTACTGTATTTATATTATAGTCATTATGGGGCGGCAGGGTAGCCTAGTGGTTAGAGAATTGGACTAGTCACCGAAAGGTTGCAAGATTGAATCCCCCGAGCTGACAAGGTAAAAATCTGTCGTTCTGCCCCTGAACAAGGCAGTTAACCCACTGTTCCAGGGCCGTCATTGTAAATAAGAATTTGTTCTTTTTGTCGAAGCGTGTGCGTAAAAGGCATTGAGTTCGTCTGGTAGAAAAGCTTCATTGGGCAGATCATGGCTAGGTCTTCCTCTGCTACAGTGATAGGATTCTACCCTGTTCCTTTATTGTCCTTTTTGGCTCTGTGGAGGTCGTAGCAGGACTTCATGTACGGCTTCCTTCCTTCAGCCGTAGCCTCAGGGTTGGCTGCAATTGCCCTTCGTGTGGTGGTCCTGTCCTTTAGTTTAGCACCGACCTCTGTGTTAATCCAGGGCTTTTGATTGGGCATGCAGCGAACATCCACTGTGGGGACAATGTTCGCCAATGCATTTCCTGATGAAGCCCGGAGACAGAGGTGGTGAAGCTCGTCGATGTCATCGGCGTAGGCTCGTAACATATTCTAGTCAGCGCTAGCAAAGTAGTGCTGTAGTGTAATCTCTGATTCTGTTCTGAGGACCGTTTCTCAGAGAAGCAAGTCACGGGTACTTCCTGTTTGAGTTTCTGCTTGTCACAGAAACTGGAATCCATCTCCCCCGACACACCCACATTTATTTTAGTTTTTTTTTAACAACTGTACTTTGCACAAAGTCCTGCGCACATACCAACCAGTTTGTGAAATGTCACACTAGGAAAAATAGGACTCTTGACTTGTGCTACGGGACAATACCAGAGGCGTTCTCTGCCACCACCAGACTTCCCCTGGGGACATCAGACCACAATGTGGTCTACCTCAGGCCAACCTACTGTCGCCTCCTGGAGAGGGAGAAACCCAGGTAAAACTGTCTAGATCTGGAACGACAACAGTAACACTTGTCTCCAGGGTGTTTTGACTGTACTATGTGGGAGGTACTTAGTCTCCAGGGTGTTTAAACTGTACTATGTGGGAGGTATTTGGTCTCCAGGGTGTTTGGACTGTACTATGTGGGAGGTATTTAGTCTCCAGGGGTGTTTTGACTGTACTATGTGGGAGGTATTTGGTCTCCAGGGTGTTTGGACTGTACTATGTGGGAGGTATTTGGTCACCAGGGGTGTTTTGACTGTACTATGTGGGAGGTATTTAGTCTCCAGGGGTGTTTTGACTGTACTATGTGGGAGGTATTTAGTCTCCAGGGGTGTTTTGACTGTACTATGTGGGAGGTATTTAGTCTCCAGGGGTGTTTTGACTGTACTATGTGGGAGGTATTTAGTCTCCAGGGGTGTTTTGACTGTACTATGTGGGAGGTATTTAGTCTCCAGGGGTGTTTTGACTGTACTATGTGGGAGGTATTTGGTCTCCAGGGGTGTTTAAACTGTACTATGTGGGAGGTATTTGGTCTCCAGGGTGTTTTGACTGTACTATGTGGGAGGTATTTGGTCTCCAGGGGTGTGTTGACTGTACTATGTGGGAGGTATTTAGTCTCCAGGGGTGTTTTGACTGTACTATGTGAGGTATTTAGTCTCCAGGGGTGTTTTGACTGTACTGTGTGGGAGGTATTTGGTCTCCGGGGGTGTTTTGACTGTACTATGTGGGAGGTATTTAGTCTCCAGGGGTGTTTTGACTGTACTATGTGAGGTATTTAGTCTCCAGGGGTGTTTTGACTGTACTGTGTGGGAGGTATTTGGTCTCCGGGGGTGTTTTGACTGTACTATGTGGGAGGTATTTGGTCTCCAGGGTGTTTTGACTGTACTATGTGGGAGGTATTTAGTCTCCAGGGTGTTTAGACTGTACTATGTGGGAGGTATTTGGTCTCCAGGGTGTTTTGACTGTACTATGTGGGAGGTACTTAGTCTCCAGGGTGTTTAAACTGTACTATGTGGGAGGTATTTAGTCTCCAGGGGTGTTTTGACTGTACTATGTGGGAGGTATTTAGTCTCCAGGGTGTTTTGACTGTACTATGTGAGGTATTTAGTCTCCAGGGGTGTTTTGACTGTACTATGTGGGAGGTATTTGGTCTCCGGGTGTAACGGTCCTGACCTGTTTTATGTTGTTTTTGTATGTGTTTAGGTCAGGGCATGTGTTTTGGGTGGGCAGTCTATGTTATCTGTTTCTATGTTGGTTTTGGTTGCCTGGTATGGCTCTTAATTAGAGGCAGGTGTTTTGCGTTCTCCTCTAATTAAGAGTCATATTTAGGTAGGGTGTTCTCACTGTTTGTTTGTGGGTGATTGTCTTCCGTGTCGTCGAATGTATGTACCATACGGGACTGTTTGGCTGTTCGTTTCGTTTTGATGTAGTCTGTTCCTGTCCGTGAGTTTTACGTTAGTTATGTAAGTTCATGTTCAGGTTTTTCGTCTACGTCGTTTTCTTGTTTTGTATTTTGAAAGTGTTTTGTTTTTTCGTGTTGCCATCGTCGTGTTAAATAAAGAGATGGCTTATTTCCCAAATGCTGCATTTTGGTCTACTGATCCTTCTCTCCTCTCCTCATCTGAGGAAGAGGAGAACGACAGCCCTTACACCGGGGGTGTTTTGACTGTACTATGTGGGAGGTATTTGGTCTCCAGGGTGTTTTGACTGTACTATGTGGGAGGTATTTAGTCTCCAGGGGTGTTTTGACTGTACTATGTGGGAGGTATTTAGTCTCCAGGGGTGTTTTGACTGTACTATGTGGGAGGTATTTAGTCTCCAGGGGTGTTTTGACTGTACTATGTGGGAGGTATTTGGTCTCCAGGGGTGTTTTGACTGTACTATGTGGGAGGTACTTGGTCTCCAGGGGTGTTTTGACTGTACTATGTGGGAGGTAGTTGAGGTCAGCAGCTCTGATCTTGATGAACTCACAGATGTTGTTTCAGACTAATGTAAACTTCTGTGTTGAGTCAGTTGTGCCTGCTAAAACCTGTAAAATCTTCCCTAACAATAAGCCCTGGGCATCAACAAATCTAAAATCACCACTTGATAGGAAGAAGGCACTTTATACTGAGGGTGATAGACAGGCTTTAAGAGATGTATAACGTTAGATCAGTGTATGCTGAGGGTGATTGTCTGAGACCAGCCAACCAGACAGCTGACGAAACTGATGAGTATTTCTGTCTGTAATAAAGCCTTTTTGTGGGGAGAAACTAATTCTGATTGGCTGGGCATTGCTCCACATTGGGTGGGCCTGTCTCCCAAGTGGGTGGTCCTGTGCCCCTGCCCAGTCATGTGAAATCCATAGATTAGGGCCTAATTTATTTATTTCAAATTGTCTGATTTCCTTATTTGAACTGTAACTCTGTAAAATCTTTGAAATTGTTACATGTTGCATTTATAATTTTGTTCAGTATATTTTCCAAGCTATATCACACAATATGTTATATACAGCAGGTTTGTAAAGGACCAATATGTTTGGTCTGCTTCGTGCTTCCATTTTTGCCATGGGAAAAATATTGCGATACTGGTATCATCTTGGCCCTATATAGTATAGCAGTACTGTATAGTATATTAGTAGTATTGCATAGTGTAGTAGTGGTACTATATAGTATAGCAGTACTGTAAAGTAACACTGTATAGTATAGCAGTAGTACTGCATAGTATAGTAGCGGTACTGTTTAGTATAGGAGTACTGTATAGTAGCAGTACTGTATAGTAGTAGTACTGTATAGTATATTAGTAGTATTGCATGGTGTTGTGGTAGATCTATATAGTATAGCAGTACTGTATAGTAGTACGGTATAGTAGTAGTACAGTATAGCAGTAGTACTGTACAGTATAGTAGTACTGTATAGTATTTGTACAGTATAGTAGCAGTACTGTATAGTATAGTAGTACTGTATAGTATTTGTACAGTATAGTAGCAGTACTGTATAGTATAGTAGTACTGTATAGTAGTAGTACAGTATAGTAGTAGTACTGTATAGTATGGTAGTACTGTATAGTATGTGTACAGTATAGTCGCAGTACTGTATATGAGTTGTGCTGTATAGTACAGTAGCACGGTGTAGTATTGGCACAGTATAGTAGCAGTACTGTATGGTGGTAGTACTGAATAGTATAGTAGTATTGTATAGTAGTAGTGCTGTATTGTATAGCAGTATAGTAGTACTGTATAGTAGTAGTACTGTATAGTAGTACTGTATAGTGGTAGTACTGCATATTATAGTAGTACTGTATAGTAGTAGTACTGTATAGCATAGTAGTACTGTATAGTATAGTAGTACTGTATAGTATAGTAGTACTGTATAGTAGTAGTACTGTATAGTAGTGCGGTATAGTAGTAGTACTGTATAGTATAGTAGTACTGTATAGTAGTGGTAATGTATAGTAGTAGTACTGTATAGTAGTACTGTATAGTAGTAGTACTGTTTTATGGTGGTAGAACTGTATAGTATAGTAGTACTGCATATTATAGTAGTACTGTATAGTAGTAGTACTGTATAGTAGTACGGTATAGTAGTAGTACTGTATAGTATAGTAGTACTGTATAGTATAGTAGTACTGTATGGTAGTGGCACTGTATAGTAGTAGTACTGTATAGTAGTAGTACTGTTGTATAGTGGTAGTACTGTATACTATAGCAGTACTGTATAATAGCACTGTATAGTGGTAGTACTGTATAGTATAGCAGCACTGTATAATAGTAGTACTGTCTAGTAGTAGTAGTACTGTATAGTAGCAGTACTGTATAGTAGTACTGTCTAGTAGTAGTACTGTATAGTAGTAGTACTGTCTAGTAGTAGTACTGTCTAGTAGTAGTACTGTATAGTAGTAGTACTGTATAGTATAGCAGTACTGTATAGTAGTAGTACTGTTGTATAGGGGTAGTACTGTATAGTATAGCAGTACTGTATAATAGTACTGTATAGTAGTACTGTCTAGTAGTAGTACTGTATAGTAGTAGTACTGTCTAGTAGTAGTACTGTATAGTAGTGTATAGTATCCATACCTCACAGTCAGCTTTGCTGGCTGGTCCTACAGCCCCCCTGGTCCTGTCTTCAATACCCAGAGTCTGGATGAACCTGAACCCTTCCGGAGGGGAGTGGAAGGGCTCCTCCTTCTGGCCAAAGTTAAACTCGATGGCACAGTTCTTCACAAGGACGTGGGGGAACAGGGGGCGCCCCGCCAGCTCCTCCCTCGACACCCGGAACCCCACGTCTAGCCACACCCCGTTCTTAGAGAACGCTATCTCCACCTCCTCACCGCCAGTGTCAAAGTCCTGTGGGATTAATAAAGTTAAGTTTAAAGGCTCTCTGCTGAACTATGTAACTAACTAACTATACTAACTAACTAACTCTACTAACTATACTAACTAACTAAATCTACTAACTAACCAACTCTAACAAATAACCAACTCTAACAACTAACTATACTAACTAACTAACAACTAACTATACTAACTAACTAACAACTAACTATACTAACTAACTAAATACACTAACTAACCAACTCAAACAACTAACTATACTAACTAACTCTACTAACTAACTAACTCTACTAACTAACTCTACTAACTAACTAAACTAACTAACTAAACTAACTAACTAACTCTACTAACTAACTAACTCTACTAACTAACTCTACTAACTAACTAAACTAACTAACTAACTCTACTAACTAACTAACTCAACTAACTAACTCTACTAACTACATCTACTAACTCTACTAACTAACTAACTCTAACAACTAACTAACGAACTCTACTAACTAACTAACTCAACTAACTAAATCTACTAACTAACTAACTCTACTAACTACATCTACTAACTCTACTAACTAACTACATCTACTAACTCTACTAACTAACTACATCTACTAACTCTACTAACTCAACTAACTAACTCTACTAACTAACCAACTCTAACAACATCTACTAACTCTACTAACTAACTAACTCTACTAACTAACTAACTCTACTAACTAACTAAACTAACTAACTAAATCTACTAACTAACTAACTCTACTAACTACATCTACTAACTCTACTAACTAACTAAAACAACTAACTAACGAACTCTACTAACTAACTAACTCAACTAACTAACTCTACTAACTAACTAAACTAACTAACTAAATCTACTAACTAACTAACTCTACTAACTACATCTACTAACTCTACTAACTAACTAACTCTAACAACTAACTAACGAACTCTACTAACTAACTCAACTAACTAACTCTACTAACTAACTAAACTAACTAACTAACTAACTCTACTAACTACATCTACTAACTCTACTAACTAACTACATCTACTAACTCTACTAACTAACTCTACTAACTCTACTAACTCAACAAACTAACTCTACTAACTAACCAACTCTAACAACTAACTACATCTACTAACTCTACTAACTAACTAACTCTACTAACTAACTAACTCTACTAACTATATTAACTCTACTAACTAACTACATCTACTAACTAACTACATCTACTAACTCTACTAACTAACTAACTCTACTAACTAACTAACTTTACTAATTAACTACATCTACTAACTCTACTAATAACTCTACTAACTAACTAACTCTACTAACTAACCAACGCTAACAACTAACTATAATAAATAACTAACTATACTAACTAACTCTACTAACTAACTAAATATACTAACTAACCAACTATAACAACTAACTATACTAACTAATTCTACTAACTAACTAAATCTACTAACTCTACTAACTAACTATACTAACTAACTATACTAACTAACTAAATCCACTAACTAACTAACTCTACTAACTAACTCTACTAACTAACTAAATCTACTAACTAACTCTACTAACTAACTAACTAACTGTACTAACTAACTAACTCTACTAATAACTCTACTAACTAACTAACTCTACTAACTAACCGACTCTAACAACTAACTATACTAACTAACTAACTCTACTAATTAACTAAATATACTAACTAACTAAATACACTAACTAACTAACAACTAACTCTACTAACTAACTAACTCTACTAACTAACTACATCTACTAACTCTACTAACTAACTAACTCTACTAACTAACTACATCTAATAACTAACTAACTCTACTAACTAACTAACTCTACTAACTAACTAACTCTACTAACTAACCAACTCTAACAACTAACTATACTAACTAACTCTAACAACTAACTATACTAACTAACTAACTCTACTAACTAACTAAATATACTAACTAACCAACTCTAACAACTAACTATACTAACTAACTAACTATACTAACTAACTAAATCTACTAACTCTACTAACTAACTAAATCTACTAACTAACTAACTCTACTAACTAACTCTACTAACTAACTACCTCTACTAACTAACCAACTCTAACAACTAACTATACTAACTAACAAACTCTAACAACTAACTATACTAACTAACTAACTCTACTAATTAACTAAATATACTAACTAAATAAATATACTAACTAACTAACTCTAACAACTAACTAACTAACTCTACTAACTAACTACATCTACTAACTCTACTAACTAACTCTACTAACTAAATAACTCTACTAACTATACAAACTCTACTAACGAACTAACTCTGCTAACTCTACTAACTCTACTAACTCGACTAACTAACTCGACTAACTAACTCGACTAACTAACTAACTCTACTAACTATACTATCTAACTAACTCTACTAACTATACTAACTCTACTAACTAACTCTACTAACTCTACTAACTATACTAACTCTACTAACTAACTAACTCTACTAACTAACTAACTAACTCTAACATACTAACTCCACTAACTAACTAACTCTACTAACTAACTAACGCTAACATACTAACTCCACTAACTAACTAACTCTACTAACTAACTAACTCTACTAACTAACTAACTCTACTAACTAACTCTACTAACTCTACTAACTATACTAACTTTACTAACTAACTCAACTAACTATACTAACTCTACTAACTAACTCTACTAACTAACTAACTAACTCTACTAACTAACTCTACTAACTAACAAACTAAATAACTAAATCTACTAACAATCTCCACCTACCTCAGAAGAGTCAAAGTCCTGAGAGAATAAACAGATATTTTTTAAATAACTATCTTACTAATGAACTAGCTCCACTAAGCTAAAGCTCCTCACTGCCGTCCTGAGACAGAAGAGGGGGGAGGATATTTTGAGCCTCTTGGCTACAATCGGTTTACTCACAATTATATTATATTAGTATATAATATTAGTATATAATCCTTTTAGCTAGTAATGGGACTATCACTGTAGACAATACAACAACAAAGTATTACTCACAATGAAACAGCCGATGACATCATTCTCTCCAAACTTCTCTCCGTAGTCTTCAAACTTACAGTCAGAGGATTTTTTTCCTGTTCCTCCGTATCCAAACGAAAACGCTTCCTCGCCTGGAATATACCGAAGCTACACGTCAAACAGTGTGTCTGTCCGTCCGCACGCGTGTGTGTTGTGCGTGCCTGTACGTGTGCGTTTGTCCACATGTGCTCATGTCTGTGTTGTCCTCACCCAGCTGTGTGCTGCAGGAGTCCAGGGACCATCCTATCCGGACCACATGGGGATCAGGCTCAGAGGACGGGAGGTGCTTCACAGCTATCTCCTCAATGATCTACCGCAGAGAGACAGACAGGTCAGTAGGAGAGACAGACAGGTCAGTAGGAGAGACAGACAGGTCAGTAGGAGAGACAGACAGGTCAGTAGGAGAGACAGACAGGTCAGTAGGAGAGACAGACAGGTCAGTAGTAGAGACAGACAGGTCAGTAGTAGAGACAGACAGGTCAGTAGTAGAGACAGACAGGTCAGTGGGAGAGACAGACAGGTCAGTAGGAGAGACAGACAGGTCAGTAGGAGAGACAGATAGGTCAGTAGGGAGAGACAGACAGGTCAGTAGGAGAGACACAGGTCAGTAGGAGAGACAGACAGGTCAGTAGGAGAGACAGACAGGTCAGTAGACAGAGCCAGACAGGTCAGTAGACAGAGACAGACAGGTCAGTAGGAGAGACAGACAGGTCAGTAGGAGAGACAGACAGGTCAGTAGGAGAGACAGACAGGTCAGTAGGAGAGACAGATAGGTCAGTAGGAGAGACAGACAGGTCAGTAGGAGAGACACAGGTCAGTAGGAGAGACAGACAGATCAGTAGGAGAGACAGACAGGTCAGTGGGAGAGACAGACAGGTCAGTAGGAGAGACAGACAGGTCAGTAGGAGAGACAGACAGGTCAGTAGGAGAGACAGACAGGTCAGTAGGAGAGACAGACAGGTCAGTAGGAGAGACAGACAGGTCAGTAGGAGAGACAGACAGGTCAGTGGGAGAGACAGACAGGTCAGTAGGAGAGACAGATAGGTCAGTAGGAGAGACAGACAGGTCAGTAGGAGAGACAGACAAGTTAGTAGTAGAGACAGACAGATTTGTAGGAGAGACAGACAGGTCAGTAGGAGAGACAGACAGGTCAGTAGGAGAGACACAGGTCAGTAGGAGAGACAGACAGGTCAGTAGGAGAGAGACAGGTCAGTAGGAGAGACAGACAGGTCAGTAGGAGAGACAGACAGGTCAGTAGAGAGAGACAGACAGGTCAGTAGGAGAGACAGACAGGTCAGTAGGAGAGACACAGGTCAGTAGGTGAGACAGACAGGTCAGTAGGAGAGACACAGGTCAGTAGGAGAGACAGACAAGTTAGTAGTAGAGACAGACAGATTTGTAGGAGAGACAGACAGGTCAGTAGAGAGAGACAGACAGGTCAGTAAGAGAGACAGACAGGTCAGTAGGAGAGACAGACAGGTCAGTAGGAGAGACAGACAGGTCAGTAGGAGAGACAGACAGGTCAGTAGGAGAGACACAGGTCAGTAGGAGAGACAGACAAGTTAGTAGTAGAGACAGACAGATTTGTAGGAGAGACAGACAGGTCAGTAGAGAGAGACAGACAGGTCAGTAAGAGAGACAGACAGGTCAGTAGGAGAGACAGACAGGTCAGTAGGAGAGACAGACAGGTCAGTAGGAGAGACAGACAGGTCAGTAGGAGAGACACAGGTCAGTAGGTGAGACAGACAGGTCAGTAGGAGAGACAGACAGGTCAGTGGGAGAGACAGACAGGTCAGTAGGAGAGACAGACAGGTCAGTAGGAGAGACAGACAGATTTGTAGGAGAGACAGACAGGTTAGTAGAGAGAGACAGACAGGTCAGTAAGAGAGACAGACAGGTCAGTAGGAGAGACAGACAGGTCAGTAAGAGAGACACAGGTCAGTAGGAGAGACACAGGTCAGTAGGAGAGACAGACAGGTCAGTAGGAGAGACAGACAGGTCAGTAGGAGAGACAGACAGGTCAGTAGGAGAGACAGACAGGTCAGTAGGAGAGACAGACAGGTCAGTAGGAGAGACAGACAGGTCAGTAGGAGAGACACAGGTCAGTAGGAGAGACAGACAGGTCAGTAGGAGAGACAGACAGGTCAGTAAGAGAGACAGACAGGTCAGTAGGAGAGACAGATAGGTCAGTAGGAAAGACAGACAGGTCAGTAGGAGAGACAGACAAGTTAGTAGTAGAGACAGACAGATTTGTAGGAGAGACAGACAGGTCAGTAGAGAGAGACAGACAGGTCAGTAGGAGAGACAGACAGGTCAGTAGGAGAGACAGACAGGTCAGTAGGAGAGGAAGACAGGTCAGTAGGAGAGGAAGACAGGTCAGTAGGAGAGGAAGACAGGTCAGTAGGAGAGGAAGACAGGTCAGTAGGAGAGGAAGACAGGTTAGTAGGAGAGGAAGACAGGTCAGTATAAGAGACAGACAGGTCCCTATTCCCTACATAGTGCACTACTTTAGACCAAGGCCCTATAGAACCATATTCCCTAGATAGTGCACTACTTTAGACCAGGGCCCTATAGAACCATATTCCCTAGATAGTGCACTTCTTTTGACCAAGGCCCATGTGCACTATTAAGGGACTAGGGTGCCCTTTGGGAGGCCAGACGGAGACTCCACTGGCCAAGGGTTTGACAAGTCACATGGCAGTTTATCGTGAAGTGAATTTCAAATGATCCCTCATCAAATATATCCTGTTAATGTGTATAATGTGTACATCCTGTTAATGTGTATAATGTGTATATCCTGTTAATGTGTATAATGTGTACTTCCTGTTAATGTGTACATCCTGTTAATGTGTATAATGTGTACTTCCTGTTAATGTGTATAATGTGTACTTCCTGTTAATGTGTACATCCTGTTAATGTGTATAATGTGTACTTCCTGTTAATGTGTATAATGTGTACTTCCTGTTAATGTGTACATCCTGTTAATGTGTATAATGTGTACATCCTGTTAATGTGTACATCCTGTTAATGTGTACATCCTGTTAATGTGTACTTCCTGTTAATGTGTATAATGTGTACATCCTGTTAATGTGTACTTCCTGTTAATGTGTATAATGTGTACATCCTGTTAATGTGTACTTCCTGTTAATGTGTATAATGTGTACTTCCTGTTAATGTGTATAATGTGTACATCCTGTTAATGTGTACTTCCTGTTAATGTGTATAATGTGTACATCCTGTTAATGTGTACTTCCTGTTAATGTGTATAATGTGTACATCCTGTTAATGTGTACTTCCTGTTAATGTGTATAATGTGTACATCCTGTTAATGTGTACTTCCTGTTAATGTGTATAATGTGTACTTCCTGTTAATGTGTATAATGTGTACATCCTGTTCTGAGAAGCAGATACTATTGTTGTACTCTATGGTGTGATGGAATGTTCACTCATTATTTACATAGTGATCGGTCATTATCGTGACGTACGTTGTGATCAGTCATTATCGTTATTTACATAGTGATCGGTCATTATCGTTACTTACGTAGTGATCGGTCATTATCGTTACTTACGTAGTGATCAGTCATTATCGTTACTTACATAGTGATCGGTCATTATCATTACTTACATAGTGATCGGTCGTTATCATTACTTACATAGTGATCGGTCATTATCGTTCCTTACATAGTGATCGGTCATTATCGTTACTTACGTAGTGATCAGTCATTATCGTTACTTACATAGTGATCGATCGTTATCATTACTTACGTAATGATCGGTCATTATCGTTACTTGCATAGTGATCAGTCATTATCGTTATTTGCATAGTGATCGGTCATTATCGTTACTTGCATAGTGATCGGTCATTATCGTTACTTACATAGTGATCGGTCATTATCGTTATTTACATAGTGATCGGTCATTATCGTTACTTACGTAGTGATCGGTCATTATCGTGACGTACGTAGTGATCGGTCATTATCGTTACTTACATAGTGATCGGTCATTATCGTTACTTACATAGTGATCGGTCATTATCGTTACTTACATAGTGATCGGTCATTATCGTTACTTGCATAGTGATCGGTCATTATCGTTACTTACATAGTGATCGGTCATTATCGTTATTTACATAGTGATCGGTCATTATCGTTACTTACGTAGTGATCGGTCATTATCGTGACGTACGTAGTGATCGGTCATTATCGTTACTTACATAGTGATCAGTCATTATCGTTACTTACATAGTGATCGGTCATTATCGTTACTTACATAGTGATCGGTCATTATCGTTACTTACATAGTGATCGGTCATTATCGTTACTTACGTAGTGATCGGTCATTATCGTGACGTACGTAGTGATCGGTCATTATCGTTACTTACATAGTGATCGGTCATTTACTAAAAGGGATCACAGCTGATACATCATGACACCGGGTCAAAAGTAGTGCACTAAAGAGGGAATAGGCTGTAATTAGGGATCCATTCCATGGTTTTGTTTCTCTCTCTCCGTTACCTTCATCTCGTAGCAGACTTTCCCTTTGCTGACTCCGTAGGATGCTCGAGCTCCGGCCCAGAGGTAGGCAAAGCCCTCCACGGTCAGGGGGTAGCCGCTGTAATGATCACGAGACACCTTGAAGTGGAGGTCACAGTTATCTGTGGGACACGAGAGAGAGATAAATACACTACATTGACCAAAAGTATGTGGACACCTGCTCGTCAAACATCTCATTCCAAAATCATGGGCAATAATATGGAGTTGGTCCCCTCCCCTTTGCTGCTATAACAGCCTCCACTCTTCTGGGAAGGCTTTCCACTAGATGTTGGAACATTGCTGCTATAACAGCCTCCTCTCTTCTGGGAAGGCTTTCCACTAGATGTTGGTACATTGCTGCTATAACAGCCTCCACTCTTCTGGGAAGGCTTTCCACTAGATGTTGGAACATTGCTGCTATAACAGCCTCCGCTCTTCTGGGAAGGCTTTCCACTAGATGTTGGAACATTGCTGCTATAACAGCCTCCACTCTTCTGGGAAGGCTTTCCACTAGATGTTGGAACATTGCTGCTATAACAGCCTCCACTCTTCTGGGAAGGCTTTCCACTAGATGTTGGAACATTGCTGCCGTAACAGCCTCCACTCTTCTGGGAAGGCTCTCCACTAGATGTTGGAACATTGCTGCTATAACAGCCTCCACTCTTCTGGGAAGGCTTTCCACTAGATGTTGGAACATTGCTACTATAACAGCCTCCATTCCTCTAGGAAGGCTTTCCACTAGATGTTGGAACATTGCTGCTATAACAGCCTCCACTCTTCTGGGAAGGCTTTCCACTAGATGTTTGAGCATTGCTGCTATAACAGCCTCCACTCTTCTGGGAAGGCTTTCCACTAGATGTTGGAACATTGCTGCTATAACAGCCTCCACTCTTCTGGGAAGGCTTTCCACTAGATGTTGGAACATTGCTGCCGTAACAGCCTCCACTCTTCTGGGAAGGCTTTCCATTAGATGTTGGAACATTGCTGCCGTAACAGCCTCCACTCTTCTGGGAAGGCTTTCCACTAGATGTTGGAACATTGCTGCTATAACAGCCTCCACTCTTCTGGGAAGGCTTTCCACTAGATGTTGGAACATTGCTGCCGTAACAGCCTCCACTCTTCTGGGAAGGCTTTCCATTAGATGTTGGAACATTGCTGCCGTAACAGCCTCCACTCTTCTGGGAAGGCTTTCCACTAGATGTTGGAACATTGCTGCTATAACAGCCTCCTCTCTTCTGGGAAGGCTTTCCACTAGATGTTGGAACATTGCTGCTATAACAGCCTCCACTCTTCTGGGAAGGCTTTCCACTAGATGTTGGAACATTGCTGCTATAACAGCCTCCTCTCTTCTGGGAAGGCTTTCCACTAGATGTTGGAACATTGCTGCTATAACAGCCTCCACTCCTCTAGGAAGGCTTTCCACTAGATGTTGGAACATTGCTGCGGGGACTTGCTTCCATTCAGCCACAAGAGCATTAGTGAGGTCGGGCACTGATGTTGGGCGATTAGGCCTGGCTCGCAGTCGGCGTTCCAATTCATCCCAAAGGTGTTCGATGGGGTTGAGGTCAGGACTCTGTGCAGGCCAGTCAAGTTCTTCCACAATGATCTCGACAAACCATTTCTGTATGGACCTCGTATCACGACTCAGGATATGACCCAGATACAGAATAGTTCCGATACTCTCAATATTTATTATACAAAGGTGCAGACAAAGGTGCAGACAAAGGTGCAGACAAAGGTGCAGACAAAGGTGCAGACAAAGGTGCAGACAAAGGTGCAGACAAAGGTGCAGACAAAGGTGCAGACAAAGGTGCAGACAAAGGTGCAGACAAAGGTGCAGACAAAGGTGCAGACAAAGGGCAGGTTGAGGGCAGGCAGCGGTTCGGAAATCCAAGGCAGGGTCAAACAGGGTCAGGACAGGCAGAAAGGTCAGAACCGGGGAAGACTAGTAAAGACACAGTTGAGAGCAAGAGAAACAGGAAACATGATGGTAAGACCTGGCGAGACGAGACAAACTGGCAACTGACAAACAGGTATAAATACACAAGGGATAATGGGGGAAATAGAGGACACCTGGTGAGGGAGGAGGAGACAAGCGCAACACAGGTGAAGCAGATTAGGGTGTGACACCTGGCTTTATGCACGGGGGGCACTGTCATGTTGAAATAGGAAAGAGCCTTCCTCAAACTTTTGCCACAAAGTTGGGACAGAATCATCTAGAATGTCATTGTATGCTGTAGCGTTAAGATTTCCCGTCACTGGAACTAAGGGGCCCGAACCATGAAAAACAGCCCCAGACCATTATTCCTCCTCCACCAAACTTTACAGTTGGCACTATGCATTCGGGCAGGTAGCGTTCTCCTGGCATCTACCAAACCCAAATTCGTCCGTCAGGCTGCCAGATGGTGAAGCGTGATTCATCACTACAGAGAATGCGTTTCCACTGCTCCAGAGTCCAATGGCGGCGAGCTTTACACCACTCCAGCTGACGCTTAGCATTGCACATGGTGATCTTAGGCTTGTGTGCGGCTGCTCGGCCATGGAAACACATTTTCACGAAGCTCCCGATGAACAGTTCTTGTGCTGACGTTGCTTCCAGAGGCAGTTTGGAACTCGGTAGTGAGTGTTGCAACCGAGGACAGACCATTTTCACACACTTCAGCACTCGGCGGTCCCATTCTGTGAGCTTGTGTGGCCTACCACTTCGTGGCTGAGCCGTTGTTGCTCCTAGACGTTTCTACTTCAAAATGACTTGTTGGAAAGGTGGCATCCTATGACGGTGCCACCTTGAAAGTCACTGAGCTCTTCAGTAAGGCCATTCTACTGCCAATGTTTGTCTATGGAGATTGCATGGCTGTGTGCTCGTTTTAATACACCTGTCAGCAACGAGTATGGCTGAAATAGCCGAATCCCCTCATTTGAAGGGGTGTTCAAATTCTTTTGTGTATATAAACATAAAAATTAGAGAAACATCAAATTGTGGCCTGCTGGAGGTCATTTTGCAGGGCGCTGGCAGTGCACCTCCTTGCACAAAGGCGGAGGTAGCGGTCCTGCTGCTGGGTTGTTGCCCTCCTACGGCCTCCTCCACGTCTCCTGATGTACTGGCCTGTCTCCTGGTAGCGCCTCCATGCTCTGGACACTACGCTGACAGACACAGCAAACCTTTTTGCCACAGCTCGCATTGATGTGCCATCCTGGATGAACTGCACTACCTGAGCCACTTGTGTGGGTTGTAGACTCCATCTCATGCTACCACTAGAATGAGAGCACCGCCAGCATTCAAAAGCCAGCATTCAAAAGTGACCAAAACATCAGCCAGGAAGCATAGGAACTGAGAAGTGGTCTATGGTCACCACCTGCAGAATCACTCCTTTTTTGGGGGTGTCTTGCTAATTGCCTATAATTTCCACCTTTTGTCTATTCCATTTGCACAACAGCATGTGAAATGTATTGTCAATCAGTGTTGCTTCCTAAGTGGACAGTTTGATTTCACAGAAGTGTGATTGACTTGGAGTTACATTGTGTTGTTTAAGTGTTCCCTTTATTTTTTTGAGCAGTGTATTTATATATATGTAAAGATCGACCGATTAATCGGTATCAGCTTTTTTTTGGTCCTCCAATAACCGGTATCGGTTTAAAAACCATAATCGGTCAACCTCTAATTAAAATGTAAAGTAAATTAAAGCAAGGGAAATCATTAAACCATGACATGAAAAGTCACTGCAACGAGGAGAGGCTAACGCAATCGTGCAGCTCAATTTATGACCTTTGTTACTACGTTCACAATCGTGAATGACCTCTGTGAATACCTAGTTTCAACTGGAGTCCTCAGATGTTACTCACATGTGTCCAGAGCCACCAAAGTGTCATCAAAGTCCTCGTCCTCATCTTCAGCAGGGGGCTGGGGCGACCGGGACCTGTACAAGACTGACAGGTTAGTCCTCCAATCACAGCACTGGACTGAAGATTGACAGGATAGTCTTCCAATCACAGCACTGGACTGAAAACTAACAGGTTAGTGTTCCAATCACAGCACTGAAGACTGACAGGTTAGTCCACCAATCACAGCAATGGACTGAAGAATAACAGGTTAGTTCACCAATCACAGCACTGGACTGAAGAATGACAGGTTAGTCCACCAATCACAGCACTGGACTGAAGAATGACAGGTTAGTCCTCCAATCACAGCACTGGACTGAAGAATAACAGGTTAGTTCACCAATCACAGCACTGTAATGAAGAATGACAGGTTAGTCCACCAATCACAGCAATGGACTGAAGAATGACAGGTTAGTCCTCCAATCACAGCACTGGACTGAAGAATGACAGGTTAGTCCTCCAATCACAGCACTGGACTGAAGAATGACAGGTTCGTCCACCAATCACAGCAATGGACTGAAGAATGACAGGTTAGTCCACCAATCACAGCACTGGACTGAAGAATGACAGGTTAGTCCTCCAATCACAGCACTGGACTGAAGAATGACAGGTTAGTCCTCCAATCACAGCACTGGACTGAAGAATGACAGGTTAGTCCTCCAATCACAGCACTGGACTGAAGAATGACAGGTTAGTCCTCCAATCACAGCACTGGACTGAAGAATGACAGGTTAGTCCTCCAATCACAGCACTGGACTGAAGAATGACAGGTTAGTCCTCCAATCACAGCACTGAAGACTGACAGGTTAGTCCTCCAATCACAGCACTGGACTGAAGAATGACAGGTTAGTCCTCCAATCACAGCACTGGACTGAAGAATGACAGGTTAGTCCTCCAATCACAGCACTGGACCAAACGAAGCGTTTAGAACTCTTTGCGGTCCTGTTTTTTAGTTAGGGACATAACTCACTTTTACCAAACTACCAATAACAGGGACGTGTTCAGTAGGCATGAAATGATACCGGAAACATTCTTATAGCAGCAAAGGTTTTACCTACTACCTCCTCTGTTTCAAAAGGTTTCCCCCCCGTTTAGTATCTACTGAACAGGACCCAGGTGAGATAGAGACCAAAGCAGAGATGGAGTAGTAGTATAAGTATTCATATTTGTAGTAGAATTAGTAGTAGTATTAGCAGTAGTAGTAATGGTAGTAGTATAGAGTTTTCCATAAGTACATAGAGTAGTCAGCCAATTAGAAAAAGTAGCCAGTCAGACGCCTCCATTTTGTTTTTGCAGAATCCTGAGAGTTTTCTTTTATGAGGTTGGAGACATCACAAACTGGAACTTTTAATTCCTAACACGTGCACCCAGAA
>NC_074697.1:15200265-15262765 GCF_029448725.1 Salvelinus fontinalis | reverse complement strand
ATGTCACCCATTGCTATTTTCTCAAAGAGGATGTCCTGATGAGAAAGTGGGTGTCTCATGGTAGTCGTTTTCTGGGGGAGGCGATTAGTCAGGTTGTGGTACCAGTAAAGCTTCGTGAGTTGGTTTTGACAACTTCTCACAATGGTGTTGCTGGACATATGGGTGTGAGGAAAACATACCATCGCATATTACGACATTTCTTTTGGCCTAGATTAAAGAGGGATGTCTCTGATTTCATCAAAACTTGTCACACCTGTCAATTAACTGGTAAACCTAATCAAGCTATTAAGCCGGTACCACTGTTTCCTACTCCTGTACTCAGCCAACCTTTTGAGTATTCGATCATTGACTGTGTGGGTCCTTGGCCTCGTACAAAAAAAAAAGGTAGAGTGAAATGAGTAGTCTGTTACGTTGGGAAGTGGCTATGAATCGTTTGGGAGTTTAAAAAAAATTAAGGACTTTGTTCTTTTCGTTGGAGGTTGTAGCTGATGTGGTCTCGTGCGCCCTCTTCCTGAATGTTTGTATGGTCAGGTTCTGTCTTTCCTGTCTATTCCGTCCTGGTCTGGGGAGCCTTCTTTCCTCTTAAAAGTTGCTTCCTATGCACTAATGTTGCTGAGGTCTGGGGTGTCTTCTTTTCTCTTAAATGTTGCTTCCTATGTATTAAGGTTGCTGAGGTCTGGGGAGTCTTCTTTCCTCTTAAAGGTTGCTTCCCGTGCACAAAGGTTGCTGAGGTCTGGGGAGTCTTCTTTCCTCTTAAAGGTTGCTTCCCGTGCACAAAGGTTGCTGAGGTCTGGAGAGGAGATTGGCTGGGGCAAATTTGGAAGAGGGAACACGTACCCCTCATAAATTTGGGACGCAAGTGCTGTGTCAGTTTGGGACGCAGAGGGCGGTATGTTGTTCCGGGGTCCTTGTTGGTCCCCGGTTTTATGGGGGGGAATGTGACGACCCTCCCACTCTGTCTACCGTTTTCTCTCTCTCCTTGCTCTTGTTTCCCTATTAGGATGCCGGTGGGTGGAGTTGGGAGGGTCGTCAGCTACATGGGGAACACCTGGGCCCACTCTCCCAGGATAAAATCACCACTTCCCCATTCATCAAGGAGACTCTCTCCATACAGACACTTTGATAGATTTTGTTGCGTTTGGTTGTGCTTTTTGGTTGTTTGTTTTAGCATCTTTCAACACCTTGCATTATCACATTCATCCATGCAAAACATTCACTTACACTACTGATTACTGAACACACACACCATTGTATATTATACATAGTTTCTTTATTTAATAAATATATATTTTGTTACTTCTTATCTCCACGTGTCTCCCTTTTGTTACGGGCTTTGAGCCGGTTCGTGACAGCAGTAGTTGCAGTAGTAGCAGTAGTAGTAGCAGTAGTAGCAGTAGTAGTAGCAGTAGTAGTAGTAGTAGCAGTAGCAGTAGCAGTAGTAGCAGTAGCAGTAGCAGTAGTAGCAGTAGCAGTAGCAGCAGTAGCAGCAGTAGCAGCAGTAGTAGCAGTAGTAGTACAGTAGTAGTAGTAGCAGTAGTAGCAGTAGTAGCAGTAGTAGTAGTAGCAGTAGTAGCAGTAGTAGCAGTAGTAGCAGTAGCAGCAGTAGTAGTAGCAGTAGTAGTAGTAGTAGCAGTAGTAGTAGTAGTAGTAGTAGTAGCAGTAGTAGTAGTAGCAGTAATAGTAGTAGTAGTAGTAGTAGTAGTAGTAGTAGTAGTAGAAGCAGTAGTAGCAGTAGTAGTAGTAGCAGTAGCTGAGCTTTCCTTCTCCTTACCTCTTGTCATCACGGTGCTCGTAGTAGCCATTGCCCCGGTCCTCGTCATGTGGTCTCTTGCGTCCCTGTCGGTCTCCCTCCTGTCGGTCTCCCTCCTGACGGTCTCCCTCCTGCCGGTCTCCCTCCTGTCGGTCTCCCTCCTGCCGGTCTCCCTCCTGCCGGTCTCCCTCCTGCCGGTCTCCCTCCTGCCTGTCTCCCTCCTGCCTGTCTCCCTCCTGCCTGTCTCCCTCCTGCCTGTCTCCCTCCTGTCTGTCTCCCTCCTGTCTGTCTCCCTCCTGTCTGTCTCCCTCCTCCATCTTGGTTTGCTCCGCCTTCTGCTCCGCCTTCTCCTCCCATTTGTCGGTTGGCCCCACCCCTGCCTGCGGCTGCAGGTCTGGCTGCTCCTGATCACGTTGCTGCTCTTCCTCCTTTTTCTCCTCGTCCTCTTTCTTCACCTCCACCTTCACTTCATACTCTGGGACAACAAATAAAGAGTGATTGGCATGTGATCCTAACAGGAACAGTCCGTCAGAGGAACTTGTAGAGAGACTGTATGGAAAAGGAAGGCCCATTAAAAATGTCCATGATGTCGGGCTGCTGTACTACTAAAGCCAAGCCTCCTATATTGGTCCCTCCCTCAGGACATTTAGGCTGCATTTAGACTGGCAGCACAATTCTGATCCCCCCCCCCCCCCCCCCCCAATTAGTATTTTGACCAATCAGATCGGCTCTTTTGCCAATAGGCTGCCTGTGTAAACACAGCCTTATTTTCATTATGGGTAAGACCATAGCCAGGGTTGTTACCTTGCTTCCTCTCAGACTGCCCCTGCCGCTGCTCTGCCAGGGCTAATTTGGTCTCCTCTGTCTTGAAAACAGGGACAGGGAGAGAGACGTCTGCAGTGAAGACAGGCACGCTGAAGCCCAGATCAGAATCAGACGACCCTTCTCTCTCCACCCCCCTGCTCTCCTCCTCAGGGGCTCCTCCTGCACCAATGTCTAGAGAATCTATTTACACACAAGAAATCAAAGACCATTTCAGCATTCAACAAGTTACTGAAGTTCAAGGTAGCTAATATTGCAATGTAAAATCATGCATATAATTGCATATTATCATGCACTGTTATCATGCACTGTTATCATGCACTGTTATCGTGCACTGTTATCGTGCACTATTATCGTGCACTATTATCGTGCACTATTATCATGCACTGTTATCATGCACTGTTATCATGCACTGTTATCGTGCACTATTAACGTGCACTGTTATCGTGCACTGTTATCATGCACTGTTATCATGCACTATTATCATGCACTATTATCATGCACTGTTATCATGCACTATTATCGTGCACTATTATCGTGCACTGTTATCGTGCACTATTATCGTGCACTATTATCATGCACTATTATCATGCACTGTTATCATGCACTATTATCATGCACTATTATCATGCACTATTATCATGCACTGTTATCATGCACGGTTATCATATACTCAACAATATACAGTACCCAGAGGTTAAAGCATAACAAAATTCCATGACTGAAACGTATGTTGATCTCAGATCTATTGTCAGGGGCTATGTTAACCTCCCCTTTAATGTAACAAAGTCATGACCAGCATGCCTTTAGTGAAAATATTAAACTGCGAGTTTGACCAATTCCAGTCCTCTTGCTTAGGGGCTCCGGGGTACCCCCCAGGATAATATTTATGTAGAAGGACTGAGAAGCTCCATTCTGGTGACTTTTTAAAAGTAAATTCTACTTCAAAATTTATGAAAATAAAATTATGCTGACAGCATATAAAATATAATTTCCACTTCCAGAAATGGGTCCCATAACATATAGTTAAAAATTATATTAACTTTCTAACATATTGGATCATGCATATGTGTCTGATTGTTATTATTCTTAATAATGATAATTTTATTATAAATGTGAATATATAAATAATTACAATTCTCCCTCTCAAATTTTTGGGGGTTTGTTTTGTTTCTTTTCCAAACGTACGTCATTGCCCCTTTAAGATGACATTGCCCCTTTAAGATGGCATTGCCCCTTTAAGATGGCATTGCCCCTTTCAGATGTCATTGCCCCTTTAACCTGTCTAGGATCAGCGGGGCGCTAGCGGCACACCCCCCCCCCCCCCCCCCACTGAAAAACCAGTGCCGCGAAATTCAAAAAAAATATTTTTTTTAAATATTTAACTTTCACACATTAAAGTCCAATACAGCTAATGAAAGACACAGATCTTGTGAATCCAGTCAACATGTCCGATTTTTAAAATGTTTTACAGGGAAGACACAATATGTAAAGATGTACATCTATTACCTAAAAACACATTAGCATAATCCACCATCTTTTATTTGTCCACCAACACCAGTAGCCATCACCAATTCGGCTAAACTAAGATATTTATAGCCCCTAACCAACAAAAAAACTCATCAGATGACAGTCTGATAACATATTTATGGTATGGGATAGGTTTTGTTAGAAAAAAGTGCATATTTCAGGTAGATGGCATAGGTTACAATTGCACCCACCGTCACAAATGGAATAGAAAAACTACATTGAGCAACGTGTTTACCTACTTACTAATCATCAAACATTTCGTAAAAATACACAGCATACACGAATCGAAAGACACAGATCCTGTGAATACAGACAATATTTCAGATTTTCTAAGTGTCTTACAGCGAAAACACAATAAATCGTTATATTAGCATAGCACATAGCACATAGCAGCCCAGCATTGATTCTAGCCAAAGTGAGCGATAACGTCAACATCGCCAAAAATATATTAATTTTTTCACTAACCTTCTCAGAATTCTTCAGATGACACTCCTGTAACATCATATTACACAATCCATATAGAGTTTGATCGAAAACGTTTATATTTAGCCACCAAAATCATGGTTAGACAATGTGAAATGTAACTCAGCTGGTCAGAATATGTCCTTGCGCCACTTAGACAGTGATCTACTCTTATACATAAATACTCATAAACGTGACTAAAAAATATAGGGTGGACAGGGATTGATAGACAATTTAATTCTTAATACAATTGCGGAATTACATTTTTTAATTTATCCTTACTTTTCAATACAGTTTGCGCCAAGCGAAGCTACGTCAAAAAACATGGCGTCCTAAGCCACTAAAATGTTTCGACAGAAACACGATTTATCATAATAAAAATGTCCTACCTTGAGCTGTTCTTCCATCAGTATCTTGGGCAAAGGATCCTTTCTTGGGAGTAAGCGTCTTTTGGTGGAAAGCTGTCCTCTTGCCATGTGGAAATGCCAACTGCGTTCGGGATGAACTGAAAAGCGTGCCCAACTATTCACATCGTTTCAAAAATAAATGTCCCAAAATCGCACTAAACGGATATAAATTGCTATAAAACGCTTTAAATTAACTACCTTATGATGTTTTTAACTCCTATAACGAGTGAAAAGATGACCGGAGAAATATAACAGGCTAAACTAACGCTTGGAACAGGTGCGGGCCGGTGTCCTCTAGGCGCATGACGCAGCTCCAAAAGAATGACTAGCCTCAGGGTTTTTTCATTTGTAGTGCCTGTGAAAGCGCAATCGACCCCATTGGAATCGTCATCACGTAAAGGCATCCAGGGGAAGACGTAAGAAGTGTCCGTATAGTCATAGCAATGACAGTGCCCTTTTAACTGACTTCAGAACAGTGGCCAACATTTCTCAAATCTGACTCCATGTCAGGGAAATTGCTGTAGAATGGGCTCTGTTCCACTTAGAGACAAAATTTCAACTCCTATAGAAACTATAGACTGTTTTCTATCCAACAATAATAATAATATGCATATTGTACGATCAAGGATTTTGTGGGAAGCCGTTTCAAAAATTACCCAATTAGCATAAATAGTCTAAACAGCGCCCCCATCCCCAACAGGTTTTAAGATGACATTGCCCCTTTAAGATGTCATTTCCCCTTTAAGATGACATTGCCCCTTTAAGATGTCATTGCCCCTTTAAGAGCTATGTTGTGCAGCTACTAAACGATGCTTGAAACTCTGGTTGTAAAAACTGCATTTGTAAAATGATACCACACAAGCAATTGAAGGATTGGTTAGATCCAGGGCTGCATCACAACCGGCCATGATTGGGAGTCCCATAGGTAGGTGCACAATTGTCACAGCGTCGGGGTTAGGGGAGGATTTGGCAGGGGTAGGCAGTCATTGTAAAATAAGATTTTGTTCTTAACTGACTTGCCTAGTTAAATAAATAAATAAATAATCCTCGGGACACCAAGAGGTGCACATTTAGTTTTTTTTCCTTAGCACTATGCAAATAATCAACTAATCATTAAGCTTTAATTATTTGAATCAGCGGTGTAGTGCTTGGGCAAAACACAATAGCCATTTAAAATTGGTATCCCCCTCTTTAAAAAAAGCATAAACAAAGGCCAAAACTGCTTTCAAAAACGTTTTCCCGTGATTGCATTAAGAATTGTTGACTGTTTGTCAAAATATATCTCCTTCCTATGGCTCTCACAACTTAAATGCACGTCAAAAGGAATATTTATTTATCATACAACACACAACAGCAGCCGACTAGGTAAATAGGTAAACTACTGTCTGATTTTGTTTTAAAAACAACATAGCAAAAATAGTAGCACTTAAAAATTACATCCTGAGTGATAAAGTATAGGCTTTGAATTACTTTGCCAGTAGCTTGTCACGCCCTGGCCTTAGTATTATTGGTTTTCTTTATTATTTTAGTTAGGTCAGGGTGTGACATGGGGAATGTTTGTGTTTTATCGGTTTTGGGTGGTTATATGGTAAAGGGGGTGTTGGGTGTAGTGTATAGGTTTGTGTTGAGTGTATGTGTCTAGCTGTGTCTATGTTGGTCGCACCATACGGGACTGTTTCGGTTTGTTTGTTCATCGTCATTTATGTGTAGGCTTTTTTCCCTGTTCGTGCGTTCTCGTGTGTTATGTGAGTCCGTCGTCCAGGTCTGTCTACACCGTTTGTTGTTTTGTTAGTTTATTAGTCAAGTTCGTGTTTTTTCCGTATTGTTTAATAAATCATGTCTTCAAACTCCGCTGCATTTTGGTTCAATCCCTGCTCCTCCTCTTCTGATGAAGAGGAGGAGGAAAGCCGTTACATAGCTACAGTAGTCTACACACCGCCGTCTGCGTTCAGCGCTGCTGTGGTCCCCACAGAGATTTTATTGCGGA
Source organism: Salvelinus fontinalis (assembly GCF_029448725.1). Lineage (NCBI taxonomy): Eukaryota > Metazoa > Chordata > Actinopteri > Salmoniformes > Salmonidae > Salvelinus > Salvelinus fontinalis. The sequence goes on along the minus strand of NC_074697.1, from coordinate 15,255,807 downwards.
TCTAAACTGATCTCAAAAACGACCTCTCCAGAAACCATATGACGGAAATCGGTCGATGTGAGGGAGAACTTTAACCCCGCAGAAACCTCATTATATTTCAAAGGAAATGTTCCCTGCTTGACATTTCATGTGCACAGATAGGAAGTCTGTCTAGTTCTACCTTTGTTCGGGAATCCTTTATCCCCCAACAACCCGGCTGAGAGTCCTTCCTCTCCATCTCCCCGCTGCTCCTGCTCAGGCTCCTGCTCCGGCTCCGACTCCTGCTCCGGTGTCCCCCTTGCAGCTCCCCCGGGCTCCGCAGCTTCCGCCTCCAGAGCCGCCTTGAGCCGCTCCACCAGGTCAGCCTTCAGCCCCTTGGTGTCCAGGGATCGCCGACGCAGCTCCTCTTTCAGCTCGTTCACTTTCAGTTTCTTCACCTCAGCACTCCTCATGGTGCATGGAGATCTATGCAACTATTAAATGTTTCTGCATAGATAACAAACAAAACTCAATGAATAAAAGTAATTGCACAGAATGCACCCTCGGGTTGAATTCGTAGCCTATTGTAGCAAGAACGACACTGTATATCTATGTCCACTATGAAACTGGCGCCAACTTGAATATTAACACCATGCACTGTTGTTAGCCAACTGGCTAGGTGGATGATGCACTGTAAACACTGCTTACTAAATGATTATGATAGCCAATGATACAAGCCAATGCGCAAATATAAACTGAAAAACTGCCTCGATAACATAATTCCATTGATAGCAGTCATTTACATGATCTGAATAACATTATGGTTGCTAAATGTAGCTACTGTACCGCTAGCTATAATGCTAACACTAGCTGCATGATGACATCTGTCACTGCGCCCGATGACAGTTGGTTTGTGCAACGGTGAAAAAAAAGCTTCACTGCGCATTTGAGTGTTCCTATAAAGTTACAAATACATCGTCGTGCAAACACAAATATTCACATACAAAATATGAAATAGAGCGAAATAGCAAATATGAAAAACATAGTTTTGTACCTTTGCTTGATGCCCCGCTACAAAATGGCCTATAAATACAGACGGACGCTTGCTCGAATGGGATTTATGATAAGCAGGTTGCCAGGTCTAGCTCAAATGTCTATTACAATGACAACACAAAACCCGCGCAAGAGAAGAGTAGCCATATTTATACAATAAAAGCACTTTTCCATAATGTTATCGTTGTATCGACATTAGAAGCAAAATTCGTTTTTCCTCAAGTTAATAATTATTGTTAGCTATGACATGACATAAAAGGAATTGGTAAATTTCGGAAGACAAAATATAATTTTCCGTTATTAAACTTGACAGATCATTTTTCATCAATGGATGAATTTAACTCGTTTTGACTGCTATGATTTAGCAATAAGGCCAGAGGAGGTATGGTATATGGCCAATATATCACGGCTAAGGGTTGTTCTTAAGCATGACGCAACATAGTGTGCCTGGTTACATTCATTAGCTGTGGTTTATTGGCCATATACCACAAACCTCCAGGATGCCTTATTGCTATTATAAAATGGTTACCAACGTAATTAGAACCCCGGTATATGCTTTGTATGATGTATTGTTCTCTCTCTCTTCTTGCCCTTTGTGCTGTTGTCTGTGCCCAATAATGTTTGTACCATGTTTTGTGCTGCTACCATGTTGTGTTGTCATGTGTTGCTGCCTTGCTAAGTTGTTGTCTTAGGCCTCTCTTTATGTAGTGTTGTGATGTGTGTTTTGTCCTATATTTATATTGTATTTATTTATTTATTTTTTAATCCCAGGAGGCCTTTTGGTAGGCCGTCACTGTAAATAAGAATTTGTTCTTAACTGACTTGCCTAGTTAAATAAAGGTGAAATTAAAATAAAATAAAAAATATGGTCTGATATACCACGGATTTCACCCGATCAGCATTCAGGGCTCGAATCAGGTTTATCAATAAATCCCCTTTGCGCATCTGTTCAAATTCCGACATGGGAGTTTGAGTGATGTCAATTCCGACAGGGGAGTTTGAGTGATGTCAAATCCGACAGGGGAGTTTGAGTGATGTCAAATCCGACAGGGGAGTTTGAGTGATGTCAAATCCGACAGGGGAGTTTGAGTGATGAAAGTTGGACAGAGGATCACAAAATCTCTGAGCAAGAAATACTTGGACGAACATAAAGACAAAACTAATGTTAGGCTATTTTCTGGCAATTGTGCTGCTATTATGTGCCAGATGTTAAGACTGCAACCTGTTATAAAATGGCCCATTTGCGAGATTGACTTGTCATTTCAATAGGCTACAGACTAAAATCTGGGTTTATGATCGTAATTACATTTTGCTTGGATAAAGGAAGGTAGCCTATAGTCCCCGATTACATTTCAGATAGACTACAGTAGCCTAGACAATATATAACCTGAACGATTTAGCAGCTCGCTTAGTTCAAACAGACGAAAGTATTGAACATGAATAGCGAGGCGAATTCGAGGTAAGAAGCGGTTGTTTCCCCCAATAGGCTGCTTGAATAGGCTACTGAGGATGGGGTCATAATTTCAATCACTGAATTAAATATTAATAATATGTATATATACTGAATATGCTTGTCAACAACAGTCAGTGTTTCTGTTTTTGTTTTACTTGTAGTCTAATATGACTGTCACCGTCAATCTAATGCGTTCTAACTGATCGACAATTGCGATAGCGCTTTGAAAACGTACAATTTAATTAACGAAACATGTCCATTAATAATTGCATACTAACATAAGGCTACAACAACAATAAACTGAAGTTATAGCCTATTTATTAAATTGGTTTGCCAGCTCCAGGTAGACTGCACAAGGGGAACATTGATTTGCAATGACTCCATAGATATCGTCATTTTGACATATTTATTGTATCAAATGGTAGCCTAAAATTGTATAAATATTAATAGGCTACTTGATGGCCAACGGAGGCAAATGGATCATTCTCCACATTTAATATCAGTTCCATTCAGGATTTTTCCCCATAAAAAGAACCACGTGAGAGAGTTCCATAACTTCTATGTTAAATATCCACTCGGGAAGCCCCCCCGAGACCTAAGAACTGAGCATGCATAAAACACGTCGCTTGATACCGTTTTCTTTAAGCAAAGTCCACATTAGAATGTAGTTTAAACCACCTCTTAACCAATGTATGTCATGCGCTCTAGTGCGCCCAAAGTCGTTTTCCAGTGCTTTGTCGCCATTATTTATCGATGTGCGTCAGTTCAAACGTATTTTTTTTTTTTACGGAAAACGTGTTTGAAATAGATGTCTCCATAATGACAATCTAAATAGCCTACCTAAAACTGGTAGAAAGTTGTCACAACATCCGTTCTCACCTGACTCAGCCAATAGCTGTCATTGCCAAAGCAAGTGAAATAAACAATAAAAAGTGAACAGTAAATATGACAGTCAGCAGCAGGTAACAGTTAAATATATGTTTTTAAGAGAAATACCATGGCAGCCGTGCTGCAACTTAGAAATAGCCCAAAATCCCTCAACCAATTCTTTTCCACCCGCGACTTCGTTTTTAAACGGGACAAATTTAGCCGGAAACCGCAAACATGGCAACACCGCAGATAGCGGATGTCATCAACAACACACGCACTACCTCCATCTTCTGGCCAATCGTTGAACATACCCAACATTTTAGGCCTTGGATAATTTTTTCAAATCTAAGCAATATTGTACAGTTTTATAACAATAAACTGCAGAGAACACATGATTAGTAAATTTCACTTTATATTTTATACCCATTAAATTTCCAGCAATTTATTTTACGTCACAGTACATCACCAACTAGGGAAGGGATTCACACAGTGAGTCAAGACAATAATACAGTAGGTAACTGCGCCACCAGAGTCTCTGGGTTCGCGCCCAGGCTCTGTCGCAGCCGGCCGCGACCGGGAGGTCCGTGGGGCGACGCACAATTGGCATAGCGTCGTCCGGGGTAGGGAGGGTTTGGCCGGTAGGGATATCCTTGTCTCATCACGCTCCAGCGACTCCTGTGGCGGGCCGGGCGCAGTGCGCGCCAACCAAGGGGGGCCAGGTACACGGTGTTTCCTCCGACACATTGGTGCGGCTGGCTTCCGGGTTGGAGGCACGCTGTGTTAAAGAAGCAGTGCGGCTAGGTTGGGTTGTGCTTCGGAGGACGCATGGCTTTCGACCTTCGTCTCTCCCGAGCCCGTACGGGAGTTGTAGCGATGAGACAAGGTAGTAATTACTAGCGATTGGATACCACGAAAATTGGAGAAAATGGGATAAAAAAATAAAAATAAAAAAATAAATAAATAAACAAGACAATAATACAGTGCTGTGACTAGATCAACGTTTCCCAAGGTCCTCGGGGACCCCAATGGATGCACATTTTGGGTTTTGCCCCATAAACACTACACAGTTGATCCAACTGATCAAAGCTTGATGATTCGTTGATTATTTGAATCAGCTGTGTAGAGCTAAAGCAACAAAAAAAAAGAGTTTGGGAAAACCCTGGACAAGATGGAGTACAGCTACAACCAGGAACTGACTTTTCATAGCAGGCTAGGAGAGCATTTTAGCTAACCCTTTTCATAAGTCTTTATCTCACCTAAAAGTCTGTATCCCACCTAGACAGAACCATAGTAAAGCTCTGTTGTACTTGGAGAAGGTAGGCAACATTTGATGTAGCTAAATGTACACATTTCAAATTTTCAAGTCAGCAAATATTATTGCCAGTTAGTTTCCCCTGTGTCATACTGTCGTGCAAGGAGTTATAAAACACTCTCCCTACCTGGGTCAAAACACCCATCAGTGGTGGAAAGTACTTAAGTCGTTTTTTGGGGGTATCTGTACTTTACCATTTATATTTTTGACTTTTACTCCACTACATTCCTAAAGAAAATTATGTACTTTTTACTCCATAAATTTTCCCTGACAAACAAAAGTAAATTTTGAATGCTTAGCAGGACAGAAAATGGTCCAATTCGCATACTTATCAGGTGAACATCCCTGGTTATCCCTACTGCCTCTGATCTGGAGGACTCACTAAACAGAGAACATCCCTGGTCATCCCTACTGCCTCTGATCTGGAGGACTCACTAAACAGAGAACATCCCTGGCCATCCCTTCTAGCCTCTGATCTGGTGGACTCACTAAACAGAGAACATCCCTGGTCATCCCTACTGCCTCTGATCTGGAGGACTCACTAAACAGAGAACATCCCTGGTCGTCCCTACTGCCTCTGATCTGGAGGACTCACTAAACAGAGAACATCCCTGGTCATCCCTACTGCCTCTGATCTGGAGGACTCACTAAACAGAGAACATCCCTGGTCATCTCTACTGCCTCTGATCTGGAGGACTCACTAAACAGAGAACATCCCTGGTCATCCCTACTGCCTCTGATCTGGAGGACTCACTAAACAGAGAACATCCCTGCTCATCCCTACTGCCTCTGATCTGGAGGACTCACTAAACAGAGAACATCCCTGGTCATCCCTACTGCCTCTGATCTGGAGGACTCACTAAACAGAGAACATCCCTGCTCATCCCTACTGCCTCTGATCTGGAGGACTCACTAAACAGAGAACATCCCTGCTCATCCCTACTACCTCTGATCTGGAGGACTCACTAAACAGAGAACATCCCTGCTCATCCCTACTGCCTCTGATCTGGTGGACTCACTAAACACCAATGCTTTGTTTTTAAATTATGTCTAAATGTTGGAATGTGACCCTTGCTATGCGAAAATAAAAAACAAGAAGATTGTGCCATCTGGTTTTCTTAATATAAGGACATTTTTTTATTATTCATACTTTTACTTTTGATACTTATTAAGTATATTTTAGCAACTACATTTACTTTTGATACTTAAGTATATTTAAAACCAAATACTTTTACTCAAGTAGTATTTTACGGGATGACAAAATTTTACTTGAGTAACTTTCTATTAAAATATCTTCACTTTTACTACAGAATGAGATTTTAGTACTTTTTCCGCCACTGGTAGCCATATAGTAACGTTTCCCACCTCCAGTCCTACAAAATAACACATTGTTGTTGTAGCCACAAACAAGCACAACCGATTCAACTTCATCAAGTCCTCAATTAGTTGAACCAGGGGAATTTGTCATCTGGGCCAACAACAAAAAATGAGTGGAGGTACTGGAGGAGGGAAACACTGTCATATAGGGCCAGTGTTTCCTGGTCAGGTCACATGGTCAGGTCACATGGTCTCCTCCTAGTCTAAGCATAATAGAACCCCATGCAGTCACTATTACTATCACCAAGCCAAACCAATCACTGTTCAATATAGCTGCTTCATTTCAACCACTGACATGTGATATGTTGAAAAAGTTCCCCTTGTCCAGGCCGTGGAGTAGTGTATATATATATACCTGTGTAATGATCATGCCATTTTAAATCAGCTTCTTGAGATTCCACAACTGTCAGGTGGATAGATTAATCTTAGCAAACGAGAAACGCTCACTAACAGGGATGCAAACAAAATTGCACACAACATTTTAGAGAAATAAGCTTTGTGTGTATGGAAAAATAACGGGGGATTTTTTATTTCAGCTCATGAAGCATGGGGTGAACACTTTACATGTTGCGTTTTTTTTTTTTTTTAATATTTTTGTTCAGTGTTAAATAAAGCATTGAACCCCCCCACCCCCACACACCAAATGAATACACTATATGACAGCGAATCATTGCTCCAGCAGCAGCCCCTGACACACAGCAAAACCCACAAGTATTAAGATATAGGTCCACTCCCACCCAGCGCTACAGGAAATCCTTAGCATATAGCAGCAGACGCTGTATTGTGGTCGCACTTTCCTCCACTTAACTGATGAAGGCTTCTGCATAGAGGGTCGGTTATCTTCTAGCAGAACTCTGCACGGCTAAACAAAACATCTGCTCACATATGCCTTAATGAACATCACTTGAAAAATTAGGAGGGGGGGGGGGGGGGGGGGAGTGAATCTACACTGTGCTTTGTCCCTCTTGAGCCACCGTAGCAACATACCCAGTAACACTTCCCTCAAAACCGGTCAAATTAATCTGAGATATATCAAGAAATCTGTAAATAAATGTTGACTTTTTTTGCAGAGGAAGTCTTAGTTGCACCATTTCCCCAATCTAACAGATGTTTAGTGCTGTATTTCCCCAATCTAACAGATGTTTAGTGCTGTATTTCCCCAATCTAACAGATGTTTAGTGCAGTATTTCCCCAATCTAACAGATGTTTAGTGCTGTATTTCCCCAATCTAACAGATGTTTAGTGCTGTATTTCCCCAATCTAACAGATGTTTAGTGCAGTATTTCCCCAATCTAACAGATGTTTAGTGCTGTATTTCCCCAATCTAACAGATGTTTAGTGCTGTATTTCCCCAATCTAACAGATGTTTAGTGCTGTATTTCCCCAATCTAACAGATGTTTAGTGCAGTATTTCCCCAATCTAACAGATGTTTAGTGCTGTATTTCCCCAATCTAACAGATGTTTAGTGCTGTATTTCCCCAATCTAACAGATGTTTAGTGCTGTATTTCCCCAATCTAACAGATGTTTAGTGCTGTATTTCCCCAATCTAACAGATGTTTAGTGCTGTATTTCCCCAATCTAACAGATGTTTAGTGCTGTATTTCCCCAATCTAACAGATGTTTAGTGCTGTATTTCCCCAATCTAACAGATGTTTAGTGCAGTATTTCCCCAATCTAACAGATGTTTAGTGCTGTATTTCTCAGTGAAAACATGTGCATGAAAACGAATCGTCGCTCGTTGAACACCGAACATAGCAGCTGTCAAAGACAGGCCTGAAACAACATCCCGGGTCTTTACCAGGAGAATAGAACAGGCCTGAATCAACATCCCGGGTCTTTACCAGGAGAATAGAACAGGCCTGAATCAACATCCCGGGTCTTTACCAGGAGAATAGAACAGGCCTGAAACTACATCAAGACCAGGAGAATAGAACAGGCCTGAAACAACATCCCGGGTCTTTACCAGGAGAATAGAACAGGCCTGAATCAACATCCCGGGTCTTTACCAGGAGAATAGAACAGGCCTGAATCAACATCCCGGGTCTTTACCAGGAGAATAGAACAGGCCTGAATCAACATCCCGGGTCTTTACCAGGAGAATAGAACAGGCCTGAAACTACATCAAGACCAGGAGAATAGAACAGGCCTGAAACTAAATCAAGACCAGGAGAATAGAACAGGCCTGAATCAACATCCCGGGTCTTTACCAGGAGAATAGAACAGGCCTGAAACAACATCCCGGGTCTTTACCAGGAGAATAGAACAGGCCTGAATCAACATCCCGGGTCTTTACCAGGAGAATAGAACAGGCCTGAAACTACATCAAGACCAGGAGAATAGAACAGGCCTGAATCAACATCCCGGGTCTTTACCAGGAGAATAGAACAGGCCTGAATCAACATCCCGGGTCTTTACCAGGAGAATAGAACAGGCCTGAATCAACATCCCGGGTCTTTACCAGGAGAATAAAACAGTGTCGAGGGAGGTTCTCTTCTGCACTGGTCAACCAATTCAGGTAAATGTGGAGGCAGAGATGAGATGGTATTGGTTGGTTATTAATGCCCTCTTTCCATTTCTCCTGAAAACATCTCAGCAGAGGCTACTTGTTGAATGACAAACATTTCATTGAAGAATCCCGTCAATAGTTCCTACTACTAGGAGTACTACTACTGGTAGGAGTACTACTACTGGTAGGGGTACTACTACTGGTAGAGGTACTACTACTGGTAGAGGTACTACTACTGGTAGGGGTACTACTACTGGTAGGAGTACTACTACTGGTAGGAGTACTACTACTGGTAGGAGTACTACTACTGGTAGGAGTACTACTACTGGTAGAGGTACTACTACTGGTAGAGGTACTACTACTGGTAGAGGTACTACTACTGGTAGAGGTACTACTACTGGTAGGAGTACTACTACTGGTAGAGGTACTACTACTGGTAGAGGTACTACTACTGGTAGAGGTACTACTACTGGTAGAGGTACTACTACTGGTAGGAGTACTACTACTGGTAGGGGTACTACTACTGGTAGGGGTACTACTACTGGTAGAGGTACTACTACTGGTAGGAGTACTACTACTGGTAGAGGTACTACTACTGGTAGAGGTACTACTACTGGTAGAGGTACTACTACTGGTAGGAGTACTACTACTGGTAGGAGTACTACTACTGGTAGGAGTACTACTACTGGTAGGAGTACTACTACTGGTAGGAGTACTACTACTGGTAGGGGTACTACTACTGGTAGGAGTACTACTACTGGTAGAGGTACTACTACTGGTAGAGGTACTACTACTGGTAGAGGTACTACTACTGGTAGAGGTACTACTACTGGTAGAGGTACTACTACTGGTAGGAGGTACTACTACTGGTAGGAGGTACTACTACTGGTAGAGGTACTACTACTGGTAGAGGTACTACTACTGGTAGAGGTACTACTACTGGTAGGGGTACTACTACTGGTAGAGGTACTACTACTGGTAGGAGGTACTACTACTGGTAGGAGTACTACTACTGGTAGAGGTACTACTACTGGTAGAGGTACTACTACTGGTAGAGGTACTACTACTGGTAGAGGTACTACTACTGGTAGGAGGTACTACTACTGGTAGGAGGTACTACTACTGGTAGAGGTACTACTACTGGTAGAGGTACTACTACTGGTAGGAGGTACTACTACTGGTAGGAGGTACTACTACTGGTAGAGGTACTACTACTGGTAGAGGTACTACTACTGGTAGAGGTACTACTACTGGTAGGAGGTACTACTACTAGGAGTACCGAACATAGACTTGCCTCAAGAATAAAAATTAACACCCCCCCCAAAAAATAAAAAAAAACCCTGCCAAAGACCGAAGCAAACATCATAATATATGCACAAACTGTTTCATCTGGGAAGCATACGATAAGCTTCACAGTCCTTTCATTAACAGACATAACCTGGTGGACAGAGATCTGTGTCTGTTTTAGCCAACAACTGAATCGTGTGGCATCATAACCTAGACGGAAAGGACTCTACACACACAAACATACGACTCAAACAGAGCGGCGTATACGGTCCATTCCAAAAATTCTGCCTCACAAAAGCAAGCAGGAATCAATACAAACAAATCTCCGTCGCTCCGTTTGCAGAGTGTGTGTGTGTATAGGACTTTAGTTTCGTCTGACAACACTACATTGAGAGAGCCAGATATGAAAAAGGCTAGTTATGACATGAGCGAGAACTTGGCTAAAGACAAAACAGATCTGGCGACCACCAGGCTATTTCAGAAATTACACATTGTATCACTTCTTTTGACTGGGATCCACAGAAGAGGAAGCCAGAGTGGTAGCAGGATCCGAAACAGGAAGTTGCGTGGTAGCAGGAGCAGACGGTGCCTGGGTTGGAGGTGGTAAGGAGAGCAGCAACCTGTTGACCTCTCTTAGCCTGGCGTCCAGTGTCTCTGCGTTCAAGGTCAGCTCTCCGATCTGTGTCTGCAGACTGCCAATGGTGTGACTCAGCTCTTCTTCCTTCCTCTTAGAGTTGGCCGCCTGTCTACTGTACTCTAGGATCATACACCCTCCTCCGACGATGAAGATGATGGCCTCCCCCAGCAGCTCTGCACCCAGCTCTGCTGCCGCCTCCTCGTTCAGGGGCTTGATGGTGGAACCCCGAAAACCCATGATCCTCATCTTGGTCCTCATCTCCACCCAGTGGTAAACTAGAACGGGAGGGAAGAAAGAACCGGTGCCATTACTATTTTATACAACAGGTGGTAAGACCATAAGCCAGGTTCAAGTCCAGCGACCCACAGGCTGATATTTATCCAGGGGGGGGGGGGGGGGCCTGAGAAAATTCATAAAAAATATAGTAAATCCATGTTTTGTATCGAGTGATTAATGCCTCTTGCGTAGATGTAGATCTTTGTTTTGGTAGCGCTGTGTGACGCGCTGGCGTCTACTTGTGGACGCACCAACAGGCCTTTTTGTGTCAGTAAAAGTAAATATGGACTCCACCCACCACCCTGAAGTAAATATGGACTCCACCCACCACCCTGAAGTAAATATGGACTCCACCCACCACCCTGAAGTAAATATGGACTCCACCCACCACCCTGAAGTAAATATGGACTCCACCCACCACCCTGAAGTAAATATGGACTCCACCCACCACCCTGAAGTAAATATGGACTCCACCCACCACCCTGAAGTAAATATGGACTCCACCCACCACCCTGAAGTAGATATGGACTCCACCCACCACCCTGAAGTAGATATGGACTCCACCCACCACCCTGAAGTAGATATGGACTCCACCCACCACCCTGAAGTAAATATGGACTCCACCCACCACCCTGAAGTAAATATGGACTCCACCCACCACCCTGAAGTAAATATGGACTCCACCCACCACCCTGAAGTAAATATGGACTCCACCCACCACCCTAAAGTAAATATGGACTCCACCCACCACCCTGAAGTAAATATGGACTCCACCCACCACCCTGAAGTAAATATGGACTCCACCCACCACCCTGAAGTAAATATGGACTCCACCCACCACCCTGAAGTAAATATGGACTCCACCCACCACCCTGAAGTAAATATGGACTCCACCCACCACCCTGAAGTAAATATGGACTCCACCCACCACCCTGAAGTAAATATGGACTCCACCCACCACCCTGAAGTAAATATGGACTCCACCCACCACCCTGAAGTAAATATGGACTCCACCCACCACCCTGAAGTAAATATGGACTCCACCCACCACCCTGAAGTAAATATGGACTCCACCCACCACCCTGAAGTAAATATGGACTCCACCCACCACCCTGAAGTAAACATGGAGTCATGCGATTGACGTGTGGTCCTCCCACTACAACAAGTCAGGAAAGAAATCAATTTATTCAGCTACAGATGATGACAGCGTATGGTGGTGACGACGACGACAGTGTATGGTGGCGATGGTGATGACAGTGTATGGTGGAGATGGTGATGACAGTGTATGGTGGCGATGGTGATGACAGTGTATGGTGGCGATGGTGATGACAGTGTATGGTGGAGATGGTGATGACAGTGTATGGTGGCGATGGTGATGACAGTGTATGGTGGCGATGGTGATGACAGTGTATGGTGGCGATGGTGATGACAGTGTATGGTGGCGATGGTGATGACAGTGTATGGTGGCGATGGTGATGACAGTGTATGGTGGCGATGGTGATGACAGTGTATGGTGGCGATGGTGATGACAGTGTATGGTGGCGATGGTGATGACAGTGTATGGTGGAGATGGTGATGACAGTGTATGGTGGCGATGGTGATGACAGTGTATGGTGGCGATGGTGATGACAGTGTATGGTGGCGATGGTGATGACAGTGTATGGTGGCGATGGTGATGACAGTGTATGGTGGCGATGGTGATGACAGTGTATGGTGGCGATGGTGATGACAGTGTATGGTGGCGATGGTGATGACAGTGTATGGTGGCGATGGTGATGACAGTGTATGGTGGCGATGGTGATGACAGTGTATGGTGGCGATGGTGATGACAGTGTATGGTGGCGATGGTGATGACAGTGTATGGTGGCGATGGTGATGACAGTGTATGGTGATGGTGATGACAGTGTATGGTGATGGTGATGACAGTGTATGGTGATGGTGATGACAGTGTATGGTGATGGTGATGACAGTGTATGGTGATGGTGATGACAGTGTATGGTGATGGTGATGACAGTGTATGGTGATGGTGATGACGATGATGATGACGATGATTTTATTTTATTTATTTATTTAACCTTTATTTAACCAGGTAGGCAAATTGAGAACACGTTCTCATTTACAATTGCGACCTGGCCAAGATAAAGCAAAGCAGTTCGACACATACAACAACACAGAGTTACACATGGAGTAAAAACAAACATATAGTCAATAATACAGTGAAAAAAAATAAGTCTATATACAATGTGAGCAAGTGAGGTGAGATAAGGGAGGTGAAGGCAAACAGATATATGTATAAATAAATAAAATATAAAAAGGCCATGGAGGCGAAGTGAGTACAACAGAGCAAGTAAAATAAAAACTAAAAAACACTGGAATGGTTGGTTTGCATTGGAAGAAAGTGCAAAGTAGAGACAGAAATAATGGGGTGCAAAGGAGCAAAATAAATTAATAAATAAATACAGTAGGTAAAGAGGTAGTTGTTTGGGCTAAATTGTAGATGGGTTATGTACAGGTGCAGTAATCTATGAGCTGCTCTGACAGCTGGTGCTTAAAGCTAGTGAGGAAGATAGGTGTTTCCAGTTTCAGAGATTTTTGTAGTTCGTTCCAGTCATTGGCAGCAGAGAACTGGAAGGAGAGGCGTCCAAAGGAAGAATTGGTTTTGGGGGTGACTAGAGAGATATACCTGCTGGAGCGCGTGCTACAGGTAGGTGCTGCTATGGTGACCAGCGAGCTGAGATAAGGGGGGACTTTACCTAGCAGGGTCTTGTAGATGACCTGGAACCAGTGGGTTTGGCGACGAGTATGAAGCGAGGGCCAGCCAACGAGAGTGTACAGGTCGCAGTGGTGGGTAGTATATGGGGCTTTGGTGACAAAACGGATGGCACTGTGATAGACTGCATCCAATTTATTGAGTAGTGTTTTGGAGGCTATTTTGTAAATGACATCACCGAAGTCGAGGATTGGTAGGATGGTCAGTTTTACAAGGGTATGTTTAGCAGCATGAGTAAAGGATGCTTTGTTGCGGAATAGGAAGCCAATTCTAGATTTGACTTTGGATTGGAGATGTTTGATGTGGGTCTGGAAGGAGAGTTTACAGTCTAACCAGACACCTAGGTATTTGTAGTTGTCCACATATTCTATGATGATGACAGTGTGTGGTGATGATGATGCTCCATTCCAATAAATATCTAGGGTCTTATTCTGGTGACACGAAGATCGATGCTCGTCTGCCGTTTGACAAATAAAAATATTCTCTCTCTTACCCGTAATAATACATCATGTAAACTAGCCGAGCAGCACTGTATCTGTGAGCTGTTGGGCTAGAGACCACATGCCAAGACCAGAGGAGGCACATTTGCTATTTAACACGACAGTTTTTCTGACCAAACGATCAGTGGAGTTGAAAGTGCGATGGAGATACACTGAACTTTAGATTTTTGATTCAGGACATGAAAACTTAAGTGAAAAAGTACATTCTGTGTGCACAACATCATCACGCTCTGCCTTTTATCCGCAACAAGTCAGTTTGGTGCAAATACACCACTGGTGGGAACCATTGGCATATTTTCTTAAGGCGGATTTTAGAATATTCACAAGAAAAATCGGTCGCCATTTGGATAGAAACCTAGCTACTGAAAAAAAATACTGTTGGCGGCAACTGATGTGATATGAAAGTAGGAGGGCTTTATTTCTAGAACCGTACCATAATTGAGAATCGATTCAGATGGGAGTATTTGGCTGTTTTGGCTGCCAGAGAGCCAATTCACTTCTAAGACAGAAAGTATAAGGTCCTTGGACTATAAAGAATAACATTGAGCTCCTTTGAGTCCATTCTTAGGCTAACTACCCCTGCCAAGAACGGGTGGTCAGTCACTGGTATCCCAGCATTATGGTCTGGCCAGCCCATGTATCAACTATACAGTTGTAAGAACCAAACGCCGCCAAAGATATTTATAACTAACCCAAGATAGTACATCTGTGTTTTCAATGTGAGTAAATGAAGCTTAGTGTGTATAACAACCTAATGAGATCCTATTGGTGCTTTCTAGCATGTATCTATTTACTTCCCCTGTAGTTCACGTGTGTAATAACTCAATTCGAGCCCTTGCACACCTTGTAAACAACGCCATTTAAACTTTGGGCAAAAGGTCACGTCTACAAAACTTAGTGCACTTTGTTCGTAACAGAAAACTTTAAGAGCAGGCGTTTTCTTCAATGAGAAGAAAATCAGTAGAATGTCAGCCCAGTTCCATCTCACGCCATACTCTCCCACCGCCAGCCACGGGGCTTCCTTCTCACCATATATGGTGGGGAGTAGAAATTCCAACCGGAAAATGCTTCAGATTTATTCAAAACAAATCGGTGAAACATCTGTCTCCTTGTTCTATCTGTGATGCAGTTACAGGGGTGTTCACTAGGTAAACTCAAACTTCACAGAGACAAGAAGAGGTTGTAAACATGGCTCATCCAAAGTAGAACCGGGCAACTGCAGCACGCAATTCAGGGCATTCCTGCATCTGTAGGAACCCCTTTATATATTGGTTCATGTTTAAACTAGGCCTCCAGTACACAGGCGGGAGGCAGCGGCGCTCCAGTACAATAGGTGGAGATAATGCACTATAACGTTAGATGCCAACTGCCAATAACACCCAGAGAAAGAGGAGGCGACAACGGTAGCCATGCAAAATTTAACTCTTTTAATCTATAGTGACATAGCTAATAGCGTAATACTACTGCTGGAGGTAAAATGTTACATTTCATTCGTAATGGCTAAAAAAAAGCACTTAACATTTCATTTCCTACAGACAATCTCAATGACAAACGAACAAAGTCCGGCACTCATTAATTTTAACGCGCTCCAATTGGCTACATGGTTCGCTGGATAATTCTCCTGACTGACGTATCTACCGTATCATTGGACCATTCCTATTTCAACCTCCAAAAGTCACAAATGGGCGTTCTTCACGACCATGCCCATGTAAACTATTGGCCTAGCGGCAGTGACAGGGGAATTCTATTGGTTAACTATTACATGACGCTCCCGTCCTTCGACTCTCCCCAACCTCCCGTTTAACAGAACCACTCAGCCCGTAGCTTCAATGAAACCGAAATGACTTACTCTGTCCCGGTGGAAGACAAACATATGTCTTGAAGAACTCGCTCCGGAGAGCCCCAGCCTTGAGCTTGTTGGCCACGGGCTTGCTGAGCTGCCGTACACCGAGGTAGAGGAGCTTGGCGATGGGGAAGGCACCGACAGCCATCTTAACGGAAACACTTCTTCTTCTTCTTCTTCTTCTTCGGTGTGGTTTAACGGCGGTTGGCATCCAATAAATGTTGAATTAGCACCACCTACTAGACTGGAGTACAACTCCCTTATACTTTGCTTGAAAAAAAAAATAATAAAATAAACAAATACCCTAACACAACACAAACAAAATAAATTATGAAATTCAAAATAACACCACCCTACTCCACGATTTCAATCTATTTAGTCCTACCTCAGGCCACCCGTGGTCCTACCTGGGCTCCCGAGTGGCGCAGCGGTCTAAGGCACTGCATTTCAGTGCTTGAAACGTCACAACAGACACCCTGGTTTGAATCCAGGCTGTACCACAACCGGACGTGATTGGAAGTCCCATAGGGCGGCACACAATTGTCCCAGCGTCGTTCGGGGTTTGGCCGTTGTAGGCCGTCATTGTAAATAAGAATTTGTTCTTAACTGACTTTCCTAGTTAAAAAATAATAATAACCTGAAAGGATGGGACACACCCTGTAATTATTCTCACGTCAAGTCTCACACACCCAAATACCTCTCTGCAGCTGCCAAGGAAACTCTTCTTTGGTCGTGCTTTAGGGCTGAATACACCGGAAAAGGTCTGTTGCCGCACCCTACTGGATGGGGGAACTCCAAAACAGAAAACGGAAATAAACAAAAACTTTTTTTAATCCACTCAAACATCCGAAAAACAAAATACAGACTGAACATTCATTGATAGGATTCCTTGTAATGCCTCTGCTGTAAAATCCCCGAGCCCCCCCCCCCAAAAAAATCCGCCGCCCTCAACAACAATGCTTATTTTCTCCGATTTCCTCTTTATTTGCTCCGTGCGGTTTGAGAACCAATGAAATAAACGATACAAAGTGCACGTCTTGTAACATGCAACATGTCAGGATCCTGTTGGTGAGGAACATTTACCGGAGTCTTTTAATAATAATACAACTACCATGGTTTCTTCACCGTTACTCCCGTCTTCCGCTCTTCTCAGCACCTGTCGAAGAGGGAGACACGCTGGACAGGCCTTAATCTTGCCACACCTGTGTGTCCTTCACCCTATAACAGGACAGGAACTGTGGCGCACGTTCGCCACCACAGCATTTCCTGTCTCACCTCGTATATAATTCTCTAGCCAGTGGTCATGGACTTTCAGTTCTTTTACATCACACATAAGAGTCATTGGACGAAAAAGGCGTCTTCTGTACGGGGGGAGTTTTTTTTTTTTTTTTTAAGAGCCCCAACACTTGGTTTGAAGATTAACACACATCGCTTGCGGTCTGGATTTGGAATCATAAGAACCTTATCTTTCATATCAGCGAGAAAAAGGTTGAATTGATACACACCTTTTATAGGGTTAGCGTTCCCAAACGGCCATTTTTTTTTTCAATGTTACAGCGCTTATTTACTGAAAACAGACAAGACAAAACACTGAAAAATACGGTCTGCCGCAACTGTTAAAACGGGTTAAAACAGTGAGCAGTAAGTGTGTATTTTGCATTTGTGAAATTATTTTTGATGAGAAATGGAAGTAGAGGGATTTCTGTTTTCTAGAATCGTATGGCAATTGAGAATTGATTCATGTTTAGATGGAGTGGCTTTGTTTTGGCTTCCGGAGCCAATTTGCCCTTTAAACAGAACGTGTAAGGTCCTTGGACTAAGGAGTAAAGTTAGGCTGCTTTAGTCCAATATTGGGCTATCGATATTCCTCCTGTCTACATACACTTGACTCATGTTCAAATATTTGAAATGTGTCACACTGCAAAGGGTTTGGGCATGAAGGCGTGTACAGGGTATGTCACATAACCCAAACATACGTGTGAAAGGAGACTCTTCTTCAAAGAACAAAATAATGGATGGAATGGGCTTCCTCACTCCATCCACCATACAGGTCAGTCGGCGTGCACCGACCACTGCCTCTACTTCTTCAGTTACATCCTCTGCTCTCACTCCTAGTGCCTCTCCAGAGACAATCCCCTTGATAGGTACCCTGCTTCACAGATCCACACACAACACATTCCAATCCAATATCTTTTTCAGGTGCAAAGCACACTCCTCCTGCTCCTCGGACACACACAAAAACAAAATAAGCCCACTTCTTGTTATCCTCACTGACGCAACCTCAGCCAACTCTAGACGTCAAATGGATCTCCCAGGTAACCCCAGTGGTGGAAAAGGTACACAAATCGTCATACTGTAGTAAAAGTAAAGATACCTTCATAGAAAATGACTCAAGTAAAAGTGAAAGACACTCAGTAAAATACTACTTGAGTAAAAGTCTAAAAGTATTTGGTTTTAAATATACTTAAGTATCAAAAATAAATGTAATTGCTAAAATAAACTTAAGTATCAAAAGTAAAATTAGAGATAATTCACAATTCCTTATACTAACCAAACCAGGCGGCACCATGTTCTAGTTTTTGTAGCCAGAGGAACACTCCTCAACACTCAGACATCATTTACAAACAAAGGATTTGTGTTTAGTGAGTCCGCCAGATCAGAGACAGTAGGGATGAGCAGGGATGTTCTCTTTATAAGTGTGTGAATTGGTCCATTTTCTTGTCCTGCTAAGCATTCAAAATGTAACGGGTACTTCTGAGTGTCAGTGTCAGGGTTCGATCCCAGGCTGTGTCACAGCTCGCCACATCCATGGAGAGCCAGAGTCGTCCGGGTTAGGGGAGAGTTTAGCCGGCCAGGATGTCCTTGTCACGAAATTGGGAGAAAAAGTACCAAAAAATAAATAAAAAAAGGAATGTAGTGAAGTAAAAGTAGTCAAAAAATATTAATAGTAAAGTACAGATACCCTAAAAAAAATACTTCAGTAGTACTTTAAAGTAGTTTTACTTAAGTAGTTTAGACCTCTACGTAACTCCATCGGTCCAAAACCTTCAAAGAGTCAGAAATAGTGTTGAATTTACTAGATTCCACGACCACTTGTCTTATTTCCTGTTTTGTTCGCCACTGTGATCCATTCCTTCCAACTCTCATCTCCACTCGACGAGCCAACATCCGCTTCCGCCATCTTCCCCGACCATTCGAAAACGAGAGGATGACGTCTAATAAATATGCATGACATATGGCACAAAAATAATAACACATCCATTTCTGTCCAAAAACATGGTCGTCACTACAATAGCACAACAACAAAGTCATAATATGTTTTTTTTTTAAATATTGAACCTTTATTTAACTACGCAAGTCATTTAAGAACATTCTTATTTACAATGCCGGTCTACCAAAAGGCAAAATACCTCCTGCGGGAACGGGGGCTGGGATTAAAAATATAAATATAGTACAAAACACACATCACGACAAGAGAGACTCCACAACACTACATAAAGAGAGACCTAAGACAACAACACAGCAAGGCAGCAACACATAACAACACAACATGGAAGCAACACATGACAACAACACGCTAGCAACACAACATGGCAGCAGCACATGACAACAACATGCTAGCAACACAACATGGAAGCAGCACATGACAACAACACGATAGCAACACAACATGGCAGCAGCACATGACAACACAACATGGAAGCAACACATGACAACAACACGCTAGCAACACAACATGGCAGCAGCACATGACAACACAACATGGAAGCAACACATGACAACAACATGCTAGCAACACAACATGGCAGCAGCACAAACATGGTACAAACATTTTTGGGCAAAGACAACAGCACAAAGGGAAAGAAGGTAGATACAATAATAGATTCGTGGCCAAAAGTTTTGATAATGACACAAATATACATTTTTACAAAGTCTGCTGCCTCAGTTTGTATGATGGCAATTTGCATATACCCCAGAATGTTATGAAGAGTGATCAGATGAATTGCAATTAATTGCAAAGTCTCTCTTTGCCATACAAATTAACTGAATCCCCCAAAAACATTTCCACTGCATTTCAGCCCTGCCACAAAAGGACCAGCTGACATCATGTCATTGATTCTCTCGTTAACACAGGTGTGAGTGTTGACGAGGACAAGGCTGGAGATCACTCTGTCATGCTGATTGAGTTCGAATAACAGACTGGAAGCTTCAAAAGGAGGGTGGTGCTTGGAATCATTGTTCTTCCTCTGTCAAACATGGTTACCTGCAAGGAAACACGTGCCGGCATCATTGCTTTGCACAAAAAAGGGCTTCACAGGCAAGGATATTGCTGCCAGTAAGATTGCACCTAAATCAACCATTTATCAGATCATCAAGAACTTCAAGGAGAGCGGTTCAATGGGCCCAATGAATCCCCTTTCCGATTGTTTGGGGCATTCGGAAAAAAGCTTGTCCGGAGAAGACAAGGTGAGCGCTACCATCAGTCCTGTGTCATGCCAACAGTAAAGCATCCTGAGACCATTCATGTGTGGGGTTGCTTCTCAGCCAAGGGAGTGGGCTCACTCACAATTTTGCCTAAGAACACAGCCATGACTAAAGAATGGTACATCCTCTGAGAGCAACTTCTCCCAACCATCCAGGAACAGTTTGGTGACGAACAATGCCTTTTCCAGCATGATGGAGCACCTTGCCATAAGGCAAAAAGGACTAAGTGGCTCGGGGAACAAAACATCGATATTTTGGATCCATGGCCAGGAAACTCCCCAGACCTTAATCCAAATGAGAACTTGTGGTCAATCCTCAAGAGGCGGGTGGACAAACAAAAACCCACAAATTCTGACAAACTCCAAGCATTGATTATGCAAGAATGGGTTGCCATCAGTCAGGATGTGGCCCAGAAGTTAATTGACAGGATGCCAGGGCGGATTGCAAAGGTCTTGAAAAAGAAGGGTCAACACTGCAAATATTGACTCTTTGCATCAACTTCATCTAATTGTCATTAAAAGCCTTTGACACTTATGAAATGATTGTAATTATACTTCAGTATTCCATAGTGCCAGCAGCATACCACCCTGCATACCACTGCTGGCTTGCTTCTGAAGCTAAGCAGGGTTTGTCCTGGTCAGTCCCTGGATGGGAGACCAGATGCTGCTGGAAGTGGTGTTGGAGGGCCAGTAGGAGGCACTCTTTACTCTGGTCTAAAAAATATCCCAATGCCCCAGGGCAGTGATTGGGGACACTGCCCTGTGTAGGGTGCCGTCTTTCGGATGGGACGTTAAACGGGTGTCCTGACTCTCTGAGGTCATTAAAGATCCCATGGCACTTATTGTAAGAGTAGGGGTGTTAACCCCGGTGTCCTGGCTAAATTGCCAATCTGGCCCTCAAACCATTATGGTCACCTAATAATCCCCAGTTTACAATTGGCTCATTCATCCCCTGTAACTATTCCCCAGATCGTTGCTGCAAATGAGAACGTGTTCTCAGTCAACTTACCTGGTAAAATATATATTATTTTTTTAAATAGTAACACCTGACAAAAACATCTAAAGACACTGAAGCAGCAAACTTTGTGGAAATTAATATTTGTGTCATTCTCAAAACTTTTGGCCACGACTGTACATCACGCGAAGCAGCCACAACTGTCAGTAAGAGTGTCCATGATTGAGTCTTTGAATGAAGAGATGGAGATAAAACTGTCCAGATTGAGTGTTTGTTGCAGCTCGTTCCATGTCGCTAGCTGCAGCGAACTGAAAAGACGAGCGACCCAGGGATGTGTCTGCTTTGGGGACCTTTAACAGAATGTTAAACGGGTGTTGTATGTGGAGGATGAGGGCTGCAGTAGATATCTCAGATAGGAGGGAGTGAGGCTTAAGAGGATTTTATAAATAAGCATCAACCAGTGGGTCTTGCGACAGGTATACAGAGATAACCAGTTTCCAGAGGAGTACAGAGTGCAGTGATGTGTCCTATAAGGAGCATTGGTGGCAAATCTGATGGCCGAATGGCAAAGGACATCTAGCTGCTCGAGAGCACCCTTACCTGCCAATCTATAAATTACGTCTCCGTAATCTAGCATGGGTAGGATGGTCATCTGAATCAGGGTAATTTTTTCAGCTGGGGTGAAAGAGGAGTGATTACGATAGAGGAAATCAAGTCTAGATTTAACTTTAGCCTGCAGCTTTGATATGTTCTGAGACAAGGACAGTGTACCGTCTAGCCATACTCCCAAGTACTTGTATGAGGTGACCACCTCAAGCTCTAAACCCTCAGAGGTAGTGATCACACCGGCGGGGAGAGGGGCATTCTTCTTACCAAACCACATGACCTTTGTTTTGGAGGAATTCAGAACAAGGTTAAAGGCAGAGAAAGCTTGTTGGACACTAAGAAAGCTTTGTTGTAGAGTGTTAAACACAAAATCCGGGGAGGGGCCAGCTGAGTATAAGACTGTATCAACTGCATATAAATGGATGAGAGAGCTTCCTACAGCCTGAGCGATGTTGTTGATGGAAATTAAGAAGAGCGTGGGGCCTTAGGATCGAGCCTTGTGACACTCCCTTGGTGACAGGCTGTGGCTGAGACAGCAGATGTTCTGACTTTATACACTACACTCTTTGAGAGAGGTAGTTAGCAAACCAGACCAAAGACCCCTCAGAGACACCAATACTCCTTAGCCGACCAACAAGAATGGAATGGTTTACCAAGTCAAAAGCTTTGACCCAAAAGCACATTTTTTGTTTTCATATATTTTTTTAGATAGAGCTGAGGTTGTGGTCACTAGTGACAACCCCAAAAATACTGTATAATTTCATACAACGTAGGATTACACAATTGACACGTTATTTGATTTTTATTATTTGACAAACAGAAACATGGTGGTGTAAAGTACTTAAGTAAAAAATACTTGAAAGTAATACTTAAGAAGCTGTTTTGGGTATCTGCACTTTACTTTACTATTCATAATTTTGACACTTCTACTTTTACTTCACTACATTCCTAAAGAAAGGTATGTATTTCTTACTCTAAACATTTTCCCTGACAACAGGAAGTACTCATTACATGTTTAATGCTTAGCAGGAAGTACTCATTACATGTTTAATGCTTAGCAGGAAGTACTCATTACATGTTTAATGCTTAGCAGGAAGTACTCATTACATGTTTAATGCTTAGCAGGACAATACAATTGTCTAATTAGCACACTTCTCAAAAGAACATCCCTGGTCATCCCTACTGCCTCTGATCTGGAGGACTCACTAAACAGAGAACATCCCTGGTCATCCCTACTGCCTCTGATCTGGAGGACTCACTAAACAGAGAACATCCCTGGTCATCCCTACTGCCTCTGATCTGGAGGACTCACTAAACAGAGAACATCCCTGGTCATCCCTACTGCCTCTGATCTGGAGGACTCACTAAACAGAGAACATCCCTGGTCATCCCTACTGCCTCTGATCTGGAGGACTCACTAAACAGAGAACATCCCTGGTCATCCCTACTGCCTCTGATCTGGAGGACTCACTAAACAGAGAACATCCCTGGTCATCCCTACTGCCTCTGATCTGGAGGACTCACTAAACAGAGAACATCCCTGGTCGTCCCTACTGCCTCTGATCTGGAGGACTCACTAAACAGAGAACATCCCTGGTCATCCCTACTGCCTCTGATCTGGAGGACTCACTAAACAGAGAACATCCCTGGTCATCCCCTGCCTCTGATCTGGAGGACTCACTAAACACACATGCTTCATTTGTAAATTATGTCTGAGTGTTGGAGTGTGCCCCTGGCTGTCCGTAAATTAATAAAAAACAAGAAAATGATGCCGTCTGGTTTACTTAATATAAGGACTTTGAAATAACTTGTACATTTACTTTTGATACTTTTGATACTTTTTCCACCACTGCAGAAACATGAATTGATTTATTAATGCCGATACTAGACTACTCACACCTGAAACTATTCTACCTTTATCTAATAAGTCCTACAATATAAGCGACAAAAGCCTTAGTCAAAATTATAAATTGCCTACATTTCTCTATACTGTCATTGCAATGTAATTACCCGAACATTATGAGTAACATCGGTCAATGTGTAAAAACCTACATACCCCATGATACACCGCGGCCAGGGGAGGGCTCACCTGCGCCAGCTGTGTACTGGAACACCTGGGTCGGGTTACAGTGCGCAGTGGGCTGGACTCCGCTCCAAAAGAAGTTCACTCATTTCACAACGCACCGACTGGACGGCTCAACAATAGTCCTAGTTTTAACAGACGTATAGTGAAGGAGTTGTCTAAGTTTAGTTCAGGCTGAACTTTGCTGTCTTAGTTTTCAACGGAACAAAGGTCCATCGGGTAAGGAAGCATTTGATTTGGTTTGTCTGGCTATTGAAATGTTTCGCTGCGTGGGATAGCCTACTCTGCCCAGTTTACTGCAGGAGGTTAGTAATTGTAGTTTGTTTTATTATGTATTTTCATTTGTTGATTTAGGATTACTTTATACTAGATTTCCGTGTCCCATTAGATATTACAATAGATCGTTTCGAAACACGGTCAGTCATTCCTTTTTCAAATGGCTTTGATGGAAGATTTTGAACATTCTTTGTGAGAGGTCTTGCGAGGAGGAGCTCTCGTTTACCTGTGTGAAGCTAGCCACAATAAGGATTAGCCACAGTAGTGGTATTTTGCGGGTTGCCTTCAAAATAAAAGTATTTGAAAGTGATTCAGTCGGATACAAATATCGGAATCATACCATATTTAGACAACTTAATTCTAAACAAAATCGGAATATTGTTATATAAATTCAACAAAAGACAATAATTCGTTAATATAAAAATCTGTGAAATTGCACTGTGGATGTTTTAGACTTTAGAATTGCCTTGTGGGGCAAACTTATATATATTTTAAAATGTAACCTTTATTTAACTAGGGAAGTCAGTTAAGAGCAAATTCTTATTTACAATGACAGCCTACCCCAGCCATACCCGGACGATGCTGGGCCAATTGTGTGCCGCCCTATAGGACTCCCAATCACAGCCGGATGTGATACAGGCTGGATTTGAACCAGGGTGTCTGTAGTTTGATGCCTCAAGCACTGAGATGCAGTGCCTTAGACCGCTGCACCACTCGGGAGCCCCTGTACCACCTTCCCTATGGACCTTATGTCCATGAAATAGGGTGTCTACTCAGTGACAACCACAGACTACAACTGTGAAGAGTTTTCACAAATACTATAATCGTAGCACAAGCTCACCAGTCACCCTGCTATGTATCGATCCGTGCCTATGGATCCTGTGAAGACTCTTCACAGTTGTAAGCTGTGGTTGTCCCTGAGGAGGCTGATACCCCATTTCATGGACCCAAGATTCATGTTTGTACAGAGCATATACGTATGCCCCACAATGCCCCAGGTGGTACTGTCAGAGGGGCCCCAGGTGGTACTGTCAGTTTACAATTGGCTCATTCATCCCCCTCCTCTCCCCTGTAACTATTCCCCAGGTCGTTGCTGCAAATGAGAACGTGTTCTCAGTCAACTTACCTGGTAAAATAACGGTAAAATAAATAAATAAAAATAAATAAAGCAATTCTAAAGTCTAATACATTTACAGTGTAATTTCAACATGTTTTATGTCTTAACCAATTATTGTCATTCGTTGAATTTACATTTTACATTCCAACGTCGTTTAGTGTTATCTAGTCCAAAGATGTCATGATTCAACTATTTTTTGAATCGCTTTCGAAAGAGAGCTTTTATTTAGAAGGCGATCTGCAAATTCTACGACCGTGGCTAATCCTTATTGTGGCTAGCTTCACACATGTCTTTAGCTTGACGGATTTTCTACCAACTAATGGAAATCAGATGTTGGCTTCCCATTCACTACAGACAGCACTGCACTGCACTGACACTAAAACAGCGAGGGGATGAGACGGCTCAGACATAGGTCTAGATATAAAACTATTCTGCCCAGCCTGCATTTGTACTTCAAGAATTTTGGGTTAACACTTGATAATACTTGATGCAACTTATCCAGTTTTATATTGCCTTGTAAACATAATATTATACTGTAGCTAAATGCAGTTATTGCCTAATTTTACAAGAAGGGGTATATGGTACTGAACCGATCTAAA
This sequence comes from Salvelinus fontinalis, assembly GCF_029448725.1. Taxonomy (NCBI): domain Eukaryota; kingdom Metazoa; phylum Chordata; class Actinopteri; order Salmoniformes; family Salmonidae; genus Salvelinus; species Salvelinus fontinalis. The sequence goes on along the minus strand of NC_074697.1, from coordinate 15,229,843 downwards.
GTTTAAACCTTTGAATCTATGATGTTTTCATGTGACATGAGAAATAGTTATTGAAGTCAATAAATAGTGGCATAACTTGTTATCACATTAAGCATCTCCAATCCAAAGTTAAATCTAGAATTGCCTTCCTATTTTGCAAAACAAAGCCTTCTTCACTCATGCTGCCAAACATACCCTCGTTAAACTGACTATCCTACCGATCCTTAGACTTCGGTGATGTCATCTACAAAATAGCCTCCAACACTCTACTCAGCAAATTGGATGTAGTCTATCACAGTGCCATCCATTTTGTCACCAAAGCCCCATATTCTACCCACCACTGCGACCTGTTTGCTCTCGTTGGCTGGTCCTCGCTACATATCCGTCGCCAAACCCACTGTCTCCAGGTCATCTACAAGTCCTTGCTAGGTAAAGCTCCGCCTTATCTCAGCTCACTGGTCACCATAGCAACACCCACCCATAGCACGCACTCCGGCAGGTATATCTCACTGGTCATCCCCAAAGCCAACACCTCCTTTGGCCGCCATTCCTTCCAGTTCTCTGCTGTCAGTGACTGGAACGAATTGCAAAAATCACTGAAGTAGGAGACTTATATCTCCCTCACTGACTTTAAGCGTCAGCTGTCAGAGTAGCTTACCGATCGCTGCAGCTGTACACAGCCCATCTGTAAATAGCCCATCCAACTACCTACCTCATCCCCATATTTGTTTTTGTATTTCTGCTCTTTTGCACACCAGTATTTCTACCTGCACATCATCATCTGCACATATATCACCGCAGTGTAAATTGCTAAATTGTAATTACTTTGCCACTATTGGCCTATTTATTGCCTTACCTCCTTACTTCATTTACACACACTATATACATATTTTTCTATAGTGTTATTGACTGTACGTTTGTTTATCCCATGTGTAACTCTGTGTTGTTGTTTGTGTCGCACTGCTTTGCTTTATCTTGGCCAGGTCGCAGTTGTAAATGAGAACTTGTTCTCAACTGGTCTACCTGGTTAAATAAAAGGTGAAATAAAATGTCAAAAAATTATATATACACTAGATGAAGCACAAGGGCGCTGTTTTGAATCCACCGTGCCTCCATCAACTGGGGGAGGGGGCCAAGCTGGGCCCAGTTGTACTGTTAGAGGGCCCAGTTGTACTGTCAGAGGGCCCCAGGTGGTACGGTCAGAGGGCCCCAGGTGGTACGGTCGGAGGGCCCCAGGTGGTACGGTCGGAGGGCCCCAGGTGGTACGGTCGGAGGGCCCCGGGTGGTACAGACGGAGGGCCCCGGGTGGTACGGTCGGAGGGCCCCGGGTGGTACGGTCGGAGGGCCCCGGGTGGTACGGTCGGAGGGCCCCGGGTGGTACGGTCGGAGGGCCCCGGGTGGTACGGTCGGAGGGCCCCAGGTGGTACTGTCGGAGGGCCCCAGGTGGTACTGTCGGAGGGCCCCAGGTGGTACTGTCGGAGGGCCCCAGGTGGTACTGTCGGAGGGCCCCAGGTGGTACTGTCGGAGTGCCCCAGGTGGTACTGTCGGAGTGCCCCAGGTGGTACTGTCGGAGGGCCCCAGGTGGTACTGTCGGAGGGCCCCAGGTGGTACTGTCGGAGGGGCCCAGGTGGTACTGTCGGAGGGCCCAAGGTGGTACTGTCGGAGGGGCCCAGTTACATTAGACGTTGTTGTTGTCATATTGTTTTCTTCATTGCATTGCAGGCATTAACAGGCAAAAGACCATGTTCATAATCACTCAACAATTTATTTGCATTTTCTCTCTAATAACGGATGTAAAAAAAAAAAAAAAAGAACGATAGCAAAAATGTGTTATGTAAAAATGATTTCATACTCCACATTTAGGAGGGGCCACAAGGGGGTCCAAAATTGTTGTCACAGGGTCCCCCCCCCCCCCCCCCCCCCCCCCCCCCGTCGTGCCTCCATCCAGGAACTCCTCCAACGGAGTTAAAAACATTCAGGAAGATGTAGAGAAGGCATTTACTAATGTCTACATTAGTTTAGCAGAGAAAGAGTGTGTGTCTGTGTGTCTGTCAGAACATCCTTCAGCCTGGGGAGGGAGGGAGGGAGAGAGAGAGAGAGAGAGAGAGAGAGAGAGAGCTGTGTGTCTGTCAGAACATCATTCAGCCTGGGGAGGGAGGGAGAGAGAGCTGTGTGTCTGTCAGAACATCATTCAGCCTGGGGAGGGAGGGAGAGAGAGCTGTGTGTCTGTCAGAACATCATTCAGCCTGGGGAGGGAGGGAGAGAGAGCTGTGTGTCTGTCAGAACATCCTTCAGCCTGGAGAGAGAGGGAGGGAGAGAGAGAGCTGTGTGTCTGTCAGAACATCCTTCAGCCTGGGGAGGGAGGGATGGAGGGAGGGAGGGAGGGAGGGAGAGAGAGAGGAAGCTGTGTGTCTGTCAGAACATCCTTCACCCTGGGCAGAGAGAGAGAGAGAGAGAGCTGTGTGTCTGTCAGAACATCATTCAGCCTGGGGAGGGAGGGAGAGAGAGCTATGTGTCTGTCAGAACATCCTTCAGCCTGGGGAGGGAGGGAGGGAGAGAGAGAGCTGTGTGTCTGTCAGAACATCCTTCAGCCTGGGGAGAGAGGGAGGGAGAGAGAGAGCTGTGTGTCTGTCAGAACATCCTTCAGCCTGGAGAGAGAGGGAGGGAGAGAGAGAGCAGTGTGTCTGTCAGAACATCATTCAGCCTGGGGAGGGAGGGAGCTGTGTGTCTATCAGAACATCCTTCAGCCTGGGGAGGGAGGGAGGGAGAGAGAGGGAGGGAGGGAGCTGTGTGTCTATCAGACCATCATTCAGCCTGGGCAGAGTGTGAGCTGTGTGTCTATCAGAACACCCTTCAGCCTGGGGAGGGAGGGAGAGTGTGAGCTGTGTGTCTGTCAGAACCAGCTGGGTAACATAATGATGTAATTATATGAGTAGAGCTCAACTCAGCCTGCTGTAACCTGTATTCTAGCTTCCCTCTGGAGTGCTATAGGACATCACTCATCACACACTGTTGAGGGAGCTTGCAACTAAGCATTTCGCTGCACCTTTTATACCAGCAAACTATGTGTGTGACAAACAAACTTTGATTTCACACACACACACACACACACACACACACACACACACACACACACACACACACACACACACACACACACACACACACACACACACACACACACACACACACACACACACACACACACACACACACACACACAATAAGGCCCTCCAAGACAAGACATATCATGCAAATTCACATTAAAGAATGAAGAAGGAATCTCTAAGCAATGTATTGAAATAACAGAAGTATTCATAGTAACATATTGACCCAGTGTTTACATGTGATGATGAGTCCCTTAATGATGCCCTCAGCCAAGTCCCCTGCAGAACATGTTTTGGATGATAGGCCTTAGCGTATGTTAGCTATTAGCTGTGAGCTATGTGGACGTTAGCTGGGGTATATTGCGTTGATTGATGAGGGGGGGGGGGGATGATTGAATCTATTTTAGAATAAGGGTGTAACAAAACGTGGAAAAGTCGAGGGGTCTGAATTCTTTCCGAATGCACTGTATGTGCACGTTAGCTCACAGCTATCTGATATCTAGCTAACGTCCACATAGCTCACAGCTATCTGATATCTAGCTAACGTCCACATAGCTCACAGCTATCTGATATCTAGCTAACGTCCACATAGCTCACAGCTATCTGATATCTAGCTAACGTCCACATAGCTCACAGCTATCTGATATCTAGCTAACGTCCACATAGCTCACAGCTATCTGATATCTAGCTAACGTCCACATAGCTCACAGCTATCTGATATCTAGCTAACGTCCACATAGCTCACAGCTATCTGATATCTAGCTAACGTCCACATAGCTCACAGCTATCTGATATCTAGCTAACGTCCACATAGCTCACAGCTATCTGATATCTAGCTAACGTCCACATAGCTCACAGCTATCTGATATCTAGCTAACGTCCACATAGCTCACAGCTATCTGATATCTAGCTAACGTCCACATAGCTCACAGCTATCTGATACCTAGCTAACGTCCACATAGCTCACAGCTATCTGATACCTAGCTAACGTCCACATAGCTCACAGCTATCTGATATCTAGCTAACGTCCACATAGCTCACAGCTATCTGATATCTAGCTAACGTCCACATAGCTCACAGCTATCTGATATCTAGCTAACGTCCACATAGCTCACAGGTATCTGATATCTAGCTAACGTCCACATAGCTCACAGCTATCTGATATCTAGCTAACGTCCACATAGCTCACAGCTATCTGATATCTAGCTAACGTCCACATAGCTCACAGCTATCTGATATCTAGCTAACGTCCACATAGCTCACAGCTATCTGATATCTAGCTAACGCCCACATAGCTCACAGCTATCTGATACCTAGCTAACGTCCACATAGCTCACAGCTATCTGATATCTAGCTAACGCCCACATAGCTCACAGCTATCTGATACCTAGCTAACGCCCACATAGCTCACAGCTATCTGATACCTAGCTAACGTCCACATAGCTCACAGCTATCTGATACCTAGCTAACGTCCACATAGCTCACAGCTATCTGATACCTAGCTAACGTCCACATAGCTCACAGCTATCTGATACCTAGCTAACGTCCACATAGCTCACAGCTATCTGATACCTAGCTAACGTCCACATAGCTCACAGCTATCTGATACCTAGCTAACGTCCACATAGCTCACAGCTATCTGATACCTAGCTAACGTCCACATAGCTCACAGCTATCTGATACCTAGCTAACGTCCACATAGCTCACAGCTATCTGATACCTAGCTAACGTCCACATAGCTCACAGCTATCTGATACCTAGCTAACGTCCACATAGCTCACAGCTATCTGATACCTAGCTAACGTCCACATAGCTCACAGCTATCTGATATCTAGCTAACGTCCACATAGCTCACAGCTATCTGATACCTAGCTAACGTCCACATAGCTCACAGCTATCTGATATCTAGCTAACGTCCACATAGCTCACAGCTATCTGATATCTAGCTAACGTCCACATAGCTCACAGCTATCTGATATCTAGCTAACGTCCACATAGCTCACAGCTATCTGATACCTAGCTAACGTCCACATAGCTCACAGCTATCTGATACCTAGCTAACGTCCACATAGCTCACAGCTATCTGATACCTAGCTAACGTCCACATAGCTCACAGCTATCTGATATCTAGCTAACGTCCACATAGCTCACAGCTATCTGATATCTAGCTAACGTCCACATAGCTCACAGCTATCTGATACCTAGCTAACGTTCACATAGCTCACAGCTATCTGATACCTAGCTAACGTTCACATAGCTCACAGCTATCTGATATCTAGCTAACGTCCACAAAGCTCACAGCTATCTGATATCTAGCTAACGTCCACATAGCTCACAGCTATCTGATATCTAGCTGTGTGGAGGATAGCTAGATATTAGATAGCTGTTAGCTAACGTCCACATAGCTGTTAGCTAGATATTAGATACAGTAGCTATCATCCACATAGCTAGATATTAGATAGCTGTGAGCTAACGTCCACATACAGTAGCTATCTGATATCTAGCTATGTGGACATTAGCTAGATATTAGATACCTGTGTGCTACTGTTTGTGGACGTTAGCTCACAGCTATCTAAAATCTAGCTAACATCCACATAGCTCATAGCTATCTAATATCTAGCTATGTGGATGTTAGCTAGATATTAGATAGCTGTTAGTGTGTGTTGTGTTCTGGACTGGAATGTCTGCCTGTCACATTGTGGAGCCTTGAGAGATTCCTCCCTCAGTCACATGCTGCTGCCTGGCTGGCGGAGAGAGAGAGAGACTGGGTGTTCTAGAGGTTTGGATCTGCAGATTGGACAAGGTAGTGAAAGTCATTTAGGTGTGTTAATTTGAACTAGGGAGCCTTGGAGCTACAAAGTCTGCAACAGCCAAGAACACAATTTACCACTATGTGTAAACAAATACCCGATATGTAAACATGTACCATCTCTATTGTAACGTTTTGATTTGTAGTTCAGATGTCATGCCGTTGGCAGTTAGTTATGTCTATATACCCATGGTGGGAAAAACAATCAATCCATGAAAACCAAAACATTGTAAACATTAAACATACCTTGCACATAGCTTGCCATGGACACGGCATTGCAGTAACTCAGGGTGGGGACCATTCTTCTACTGCCAACTTGCCAAGTGCAAAGTGCATGACATGACAGTATGGAACATTCTATACATATTTCAACAGATTTCAACAGTCTGTGTGAATCAGTAAGTTTATTTCTATAGGCTATCTGTTACTGTTGTAAGCTTGGGGGCACAGGCTAGTTTAGACAGTTTGATATTTGAACTGTCAAAACTGAACATTTTCAGAAGATTGCCTTTTCTGTTGGGTTTTATGGAGAACCAGTGTTTTATGGAGAACCAGTGTTTTATGGAGAACCAGTGTTTTATGGAGAACCAGTGTTTTATGGAGAACCAGTGTTTTATGGAGAACCAGTGTTTTATGGAGAACCAGTGTTTTATGGAGAACCAGTGTTTTATGGAGAACCAGTGTTTTATGGAGAACCAGTGTTTTATGGAGAACCAGTGTTTTATGGAGAACCAGTGTTTTATGGAGAACCAGTGTTTTATGGAGAACCAGTGTTTTATGGAGAACCAGTGTTTTATGGAGAACCAGTGTTTTATGGAGAACCAGTGTTTTATGGAGAACCAGTGTTTTATGGAGAACCAGTGTTTTATGGAGAACCAGTGTTTTATGGAGAACCAGTGTTTTATGGAGAACCAGTGTTTTATGGAGAACCAGTGTTTTATGGAGAACCAGTGTTACTGTAAGTAAAGTCGGACAACATATCTTTTCTCCATGTAGTAGAAGACAGACCGTACCAGTCTGCCTAGACATGTGTTTCATGTTCAATCTAGAACTGTGCTATCTACACTCAGACAATCAGTCGTTCATAGAGTAACACAAACACACACATCGTACACACGGTACCATCACGCCTAGCTGAGCCTTTTATGGCTCTCCGCCCATGTCCTATCTGTTTTCCTTCAGCTATAAATCCTCCTGCTCTAGTCTAGCTCAATGGTTCCTCATCCTCCTGCTCTAGTCTAGCTCAATGGTTCCTCATCCTCCTGCTCTAGTCTAGCTCAATAGTTCCTCATCCTCCTGCTCTAGTCTAGTTCAATAGTTCCTCATCCCAATGCTCTAGTCTAGTTCAATAGTTCCTCATCCCCGTGCTCTAGTCTAGCTCAATAGTTCCTCATCCCCCTGCTCAAGTCTAGCTCAATAGTTCCTCATCCCCCTGCTCTAGTCTAGCTCAATGGTTCCTCATCCTCCTGCTCTAGTCTAGTTCAATAGTTCCTCATCCCAATGCTCTAGTCTAGCTCAATAGTTCCTCATTCCCAATGCTTTAGTCTAGCTCAATAGTTCCTCATCCTCCTGCTCTAGTCTAGTTCAATAGTTCCTCATCCTCCTGCTCTAGTCTAGTTCAATAGTTCCTCATTCCCGTGCTCTAGTCTAGTTCAATAATTCCTCATTCCCAATGCTTTAGTCTAGCTCAATAGTTCCTCATTCCCGTGCTCTAGTCTAGTTCAATAAATCCTCATTCCCAATGCTCTAGTCTAGCTCAATAGTTCCTCATCCACATTGGCTTTAACTGGCATTTGGGGCGGCAGGTAGCTTAGTGATTAGGCCAGTAACCGAAAGGTTGCTGGATCGAATCCCAGAGCTGACAAGGTAAAAATCTGCCCCTGAACAAGGTAGACCGTCATTGTAAATAATAATTTGTTCTTAGCTGACTTGCCTAGTTAAATAAAGGTTACATTTTTTCTATATTTTTTTTATGGAACCCTCCTGCTGTGAGTGAGTCCTTCAGAGGAATGGGGTGTGGCGCTGTGAGTTAGGACAGTCTTTAACTGACTCTGTGGTATGAGGACTCGGATAAAGTGGGTGCGTCGGAGGGAGGTGTGTGTGTGTCTGTGTCTGTGTGTGTGTCTGTGTGTGTGTGTGTGTGGTAGCCTTGTCTTGTTTGAGCCAGAACAGCTCATAGAAGGGTTGCAAAGGGAGGGTGTATTTTATCCTTTATGCATTTTCTTACAAGCCTCCATTTTATTTCACAATGCCAGTATGTTTTTGGCGTCAAACTGGTAGGAGCTGTGAATCATTTCTAGATTAGGTGGTGCATCAATCAACGTTGGTAAGTCAGTCTAGCAGCCAGCTATCTAAACTTTTAGTAAACGTGGTCAAATGAGCTCCCGGGGTGGGGTGCATTCATCAGTTACCATGTTAAAAAACGGCAAACATTTGCCTCCGTCCAATTTTAAGGAAAATGTGTAGAATTGAAATGAGTTTTAAAATTGCGAAACGTTCTCTCCGCCCCGTGGGGTAAAATGTGTAGAATTGTAGCAAACTTGGTTTTAAAACGGCAACGTTTTCTCTACGCCTCTCGCAGAGAGTTTCCCATCCCTGGTTTAGGATCTCTGTTGCTGCTTTCCACTGTCGTGTAGGAGTGTACCGTTGGTGCTCTGACATAAGACTTGTCTGTAGGAGTGTACCGTTGGTGCTCTGACATAAGACTTGTCTGTAGGAGTGTACCGTTGGTGCTCTGACATAAGACTTGTCTGTAGGAGTGTACCGTTGGTGCTCTGACATAAGACTTGTCTGTAGGAGTGTACCGTTGGTGCTCTGACATAAGACTTGTCTGTAGGAGTGTACCGTTGGTGCTCTGACATAAGACTTGTCTGTAGGAGTGTACCGTTGGTGCTCTGACATAAGACTTGTCTGTAGGAGTGTACCGTTGGTGCTCTGACATAAGACTTGTCTGTAGGAGTGTACCGTTGGTGCTCTGACATAAGACTTGTCTGTAGGAGTGTACCGTTGGTGCTCTGACATAAGACTTGTCTGTAGGAGTGTACCGTTGGTGCTCTGACATAAGACTTGTCTGTAGGAGTGTACCGTTGGTGCTCTGACATAAGACTTGTCTGTAGGAGTTTTAGTTCACAACTTTAGGGTGTGTTTCCCCCCTCAGGTTGACTGTGTGTTGACTGTGTGAGCGTAAATTCTGCGAAACACATACGTCAGTCAGATTCCTTTTGAAGTTGAAGCCTGTCTCATTGGTCGAGATGTGTACATGTGTACCTCCTACAGGAGTGCTGCTTAACAGACACGTGTATTCAATGCCTTGTGTTCATAAGGCCTCTACACAACATTACATTGACATGTGAGTCATTTAGCAGACAGTCTTATCTAGGAGCCCACTTACAGTTAGTGCATCCGTCTGAAGGTAGCTAGGTGGGACAACCACATCTCAGAGTAAGTACATTTCAGTACGCGGCAGGCAGTACGCAGCAGGCAGTACGCAGCAGGCATTATGCGGCAGGCAGTACGCGGCAGGCAGTACGCGGCAGGCAGTACGCGGCAGGCAGTATGCAGTACGCGGCAGGCAGTACGCAGCAGGCAGTATGCGGCAGGCAGTACGCAGCAGGCAGTATGCGGCAGGCAGTACGCGGCAGGCAGTACGCAGCAGGCAGTACGCGGCAGGCAGTATGCGGCAGACAGTATGCGGCAGGCAGTAGGCGGCAGACAGTAGGCGGCAGACAGTACGCGGCAGGCAGTATGCGGCAGGCAGTAGGCGGCAGACAGTACGCGGCAGGCAGTACGCGGCAGGCAGTACGCGGCAGGCAGTAGGCGGCAGACAGTAGGCGGCAGGCAGTACGCAGCAGGCAGTATGCGGCAGGCAGTACGCGGCAGGCAGTACGCGGCAGACAGTACGCGGCAGGCAGTACGCGGCAGACAGTACGCAGCAGGCAGTATGCGGCAGGCAGTACGCGGCAGGCAGTATGCAGTACGCGGCAGGCAGTACGCGGCAGGCAGTACGCGGCAGGCAGTACGCGGCAGGCAGTACGCAGTACGCGGCAGGCAGTACGCGGCAGGCAGTACGCAGTACGCGGCAGGCAGTACGCGGCAGGCAGTACGCGGAAGACAGTACGCGGCATGCGGCAGGCAGTACGCGGCATGCGGCAGGCAGTACGCGGCACGCGGCAGACAGTACGCGGCAGGCAGTACGCAGTACGCGGCAGGCAGTACGCGGCAGGCAGTACGCAGTACGCGGCAGGCAGTACGCGGCAGGCAGTACGCAGTACGCGGCAGGCAGTACGCGGCATGCAGTATGCAGTAGACAGTACGCAGCATCCAGCAGGCGGCAGACAGTATGCGGCAGGCAGTACGCGGCAGACAGTACGCGGCAGACAGTAGGCAGTATCCAGCAGGCAGTATGCAGCAGGCAGTATGCAGCAGGCAGTACGCAGCATCCAGCAGGCGGCAGACAGTATCCAGCAGGCAGTATGCAGCAGGCAGTACGCGGCAGGCAGTACGCGGCAGGCAGTAGGCAGTATCCAGCAGGCAGTATCCAGCAGGCAGTATGCAGCAGGCAGTACGCAGCATCCAGCAGGCGGCAGACAGTATGCGGCAGACAGCATCCAGCAGGCAGTACGCAGCATCCAGCAGGCGGCAGACAGTACGCGGCAGACAGTACGCGGCAGACAGTACGCGGCAGACAGTACGCGGCAGACAGTACGCGGCAGACAGTACGCGGCAGACAGTACGCAGTACGCGGCAGACAGTATGCGGCAGACAGTATGCGGCAGACAGTACGCGGCAGACAGTACGCGGCAGGCAGTACGCGGCAGGCAGTACGCGGCAGGCAGTACGCGGCAGACAGTACGCGGCAGGCAGTACGCGGCAGACAGTACGCGGCAGACAGTACGCGGCAGACAGTACGCGGCAGACAGTACGCGGCAGACAGTACGCGGCAGGCAGTACGCGGCAGGCAGTATGCGGCAGACAGTACGCGGCAGGCAGTATGCGGCAGACAGTATGCGGCAGACAGTACGCGGCAGACAGTACGCGGCAGACAGTACGCGGCAGGCAGTATGCGGCAGACAGTACGCGGCAGGCAGTACGCGGCAGACAGTATGCGGCAGACAGTACGCGGCAGGCAGTATGCGGCAGACAGTACGCGGCAGACAGTACGCGGCAGACAGTACGCGGCAGGCAGTACGCGGCAGACAGTACGCGGCAGGCAGTATGCGGCAGGCAGTACGCAGCAGACAGCAGGCGGCAGACAGTATGCGGCAGGCAGTAAGAGGCAGGCAGTACGCGGCAAACGGCAGGCAGTACGCATCATCCAGCAGGCAGTACGCGGCAGGCAGTACGCGGCAGGCAGTACGCGGCAGGCAGTATGCGGCAGGCAGTACGCGGCAGGCAGTACGCAGCAGGCAGTACGCGGCAGGCAGTATGCGGCAGGCAGTACGCGGCAGGCAGTACGCGGCAGGCAGTACGCGGCAGGCAGTACGCGGCAGGCAGTACGCGGCAGGCAGTATGCGGTATGCAGTACGCAGCAGACGGCAGACAGTATGCAGCAGGCAGTATGCAGCAGACGGCAGACAGTAGACAGCAGGCCTATGGAGAAATGATCTATTGCCAAACTATCCCAGGGGATGGGTTCAGCATGAGTAACAAGAGACTGAAGCTAGGTGTTGCAGTAGACAACAGAACAGACACTAGGAGACTTTTAGGGAAGCAACGAGGGAAAGAGAGGAGGTAGTGAAACGTGAAGAGAGGAAAAGCTGAGAGACAGAGAGAGTGGTGTTAAGTGAGTTGCTGAGTAGAGAGTGAGAGTTGGAGTGTATGTGTGTGTGTGACCTGTATGAGCCAGTGAGAGTGGAATGTGTGTGTTGCTCTTGACAAACAGAGATAAGCATTAGCCAGGAGCAGGAAGAGGAGTGGTCGGGGCCAGGCAGAGCCCTGGTTTCAGGGAGCACTGTCCTCCGGCCTCTTGCAGGCTGGAAGGTGTGGTGACTGGGTGATGGTTTGGAGGAATGTGGTCACGAGGTCTCTATGACTCTAGCTAAGAGGTCACATAGCAGTACACAGACAGCCTGGGAGAGCAACACACACACACACACACACACACACACACACACACACACACACACACACACACACACACACACACACACACACACACACACACACACACACGCGCGCGGGTATTATCATGACTTGAACTGTTTGCTTCACTGTTGTAACCTGCCTCTTATTAAAGTTGACTGTAATCTAATCACCCAAATGACCAAACCCACTAACTGACTAACTAACCCACTAACTGACTAACTAAACCACCAACTGACTAACTAAACCACCAACTGACTAACTAAACCACCAACTGACTAACTAAACCACCAACTGACTAACTAAACCACCAACTGACTAACTAAACCACCAACTGACTAACTAAACCACCAACTGACTAACTAAACCACCAACTGACTAACTAAACCACCAACTGACTGACTAACTAAACCACCAACTAACTGACTAACTAAACCACCAACTAACTGACTAACTAAACCACCAACTAACTGACTAACTAAACCACCAACTAACTGACTAACTAACCCACCAACTAACTGACTAACTAACCCACTAACTAACGGACTAACTAACCCACTAACTAACTAACCCACTAACTAACTAGCCCACTAACTAACTAACTAACATGTTATAACATTGTCAGAGAATCTAGTGTTCAAACTGTGTACAACTTCATTGCAGCTGAAACTGACAATGTCCAGTACTGCCGTAACTGACAGTGTCCAGTACTGACCGTGTCCAGTACTGCCGTAACTGACAGTGTCCAGTACTGCCGTAACTGACAGTGTCCAGTACTGACCGTGTCCAGTACTGCCGTAACTGACCGTGTCCAGTACTGCCGTAACTGACAGTGTCCAGTACTGCCGTAACTGACAGTGTCCAGTACTGCCGTAACTGACAGTGTCCAGTACTGCCGTAACTGACAGTGTCCAGTACTGCCGTAACTGACCGTGTCCAGTACTGCCGTAACTGACCGTGTCCAGTACTGCCGTAACTTACAATGTCCAGTACTGCCGTAACTGACCGTGTCCGGTACTGCCGTAACTGACAGTGTCCAGTACTGACCGTGTCCAGTACTGCCGTAACTTACAATGTCCAGTACTGCCGTAACTTACAATGTCCAGTACTGCCGTAACTGACAGTGTCCAGTACTGACCGTGTCCAGTACTGCCGTAACTGACAGTGTCCAGTACTGCCGTAACTGACAGTGCCCAGTACTGCCGTAACTGACAGTGTCCAGTACTGCCGTAACTGACCGTGTCCGGTACTGCTGTAACTGACAGTGTCCGGTACTGCCGTAACTGACCGTGTCCAGTACTGCCGTAACTGACCGTGTCCAGTACTGCCGTAACTGACCGTGTCCAGTACTGACCGTAACGTCCAGTAGTACTAGACATTGTAAGTTACAGCTGCAATGAAGTTGTACACAGTTTGAACACCAGTGTTTCCGCTGTAGTCAAATAAACTGTGGCACTGCGCCATAACAAAATAAAATGAAACGTGACATAATATTTCTGTGGCGGAGCGCTTTGAAGATGCTAGAACAATCCACGTGTACTTTTCCTCTGCAAACAAAACAAGTAACGAATAGAAGAATCTGACAACCCACCTAGTAGAATAGTTGATCTGTTTACCTAGTCGGCTTGTTGTCGTGTTCCGTGTCAGAGAAATAGTCCTCTCGAGGCATATTCACGTTGTAAAGAAGAAAACCTGCATTCAGACAAACAGTCAAAGCACCACAAGTATTGCAGTCACGGGGGAAAACAGACGTTTTTAATGGCCTTTGTTAAAAAGAGGGCGATCCCAGCTTTTCATTCCTATTTTCTTTCTTTCTTAAATATGTGTAAACTGCACCATTTAAAAATATATATATTTAATTTAAACTAAAGAGTTTCTGTCAGAGTCATGTCGAAGCTACTGCTCTGTGGGGCAGAGTGGGGCAGAGTGGGGCTAAATGGAGCAGAGTGGAGCAGAGTGGAGCAGAGTAGGGCTAAATGGAGCAGAGTAGGGCTAAATGGAGCAGAGTGGGGCTAAATGGAGCAGAGTGGGGCAGAGTGGGGCTAAATGGAGCAGAGTGGGGCTAAATGGAGCAGAGTGGGGCTAAATGGAGCAGAGTGGGGCTAAATGGAGCAGAGTGGGGCTAAATGGAGCAGAGTGGGGCTAAATGGAGCAGAGTGGGGCTAAATGGAGCAGAGTGGGGCAGAGTGGGGCTAAATGGAGCAGAGTGGGGCAGAGTGGGGCTAAATGGAGCAGAGTGGGGCAGAGTGGGGCAGAGTGGGGCAGAGTGGAGCAGAGTGGAGCAGAGTGGGGCAGAGTGGGGCTAAATGGAGCAGAGTGGGGCAGAGTGGGGCTAAATGGAGCAGAGTGGGGCAGAGTGGGGCTAAATGGAGCAGAGTGGGGCAGAGTGGGGCTAAATGGAGCAGAGTGGGGCTAAATGGAGCAGAGTGGGGCTAAATGGAGCATAGGTCAATGGTAAGGTAAGTCACCCAAGATGAACATTTTTTTGAGTGGGTGTGACTTTAAAAAAAATTGTGATGAGACAGATGACCTGTTTAGTTGCACAAGAGTAGTGTCAACCGGGTAAAGTGTTTGGGGGGGTTGGTGACATGAAGTGTGAGACGTACAGGCAGGGGGGTGTGTTACCTCGGGTAGTGGCTTACTCCAAGCTAACCTAACAGGTTTATGCAAGTTATTTTGGGACATAAAGTGAATCAATAGGATGCTAACTAGTTAAGAGATGACATTTGTGATCTAGTTAATGATTAGCCCGATACGGTAAATGGAGATGGGCAACTCCATGTTTCAGCCAATTTACACTGAACAAAAATATACAGTTGAAGTCGGAAGTTTACATAAACTTAGGTTGGAGTCATTAAAACTTGTTTTTCAACCACTCCACAAATTTCTTGTAAACAAACTATAGTTTTGGCAAGTCGGTTAGGACATCTAGTTTATGCATGACACAAGTAATTTTTCCAACAATTGTTTTTCAGACAGATTATTTCACTTAAAATTCACTGTATCACAATTCCAGTGGGTCAGAAGTTTACATACACTAAGTTGACTGTGCATTTTTAAACGGCTTGGAAAATTCCAGAAAATGATGTCATGGCTTCTGATAGGCTATTGGACATAATTTGAGTCAATTGGAGGTGTACCTGTGGATGTATTTCAAGGCCTACCTTCAAACTCAGTGCCTCTTTGCTTGACATCATGGGAAAATCAAAAGAAATCAGCCAAGACCTCAGAAAAAAAATTGTAGACCTCCACAAGTCTGGTTCATCCTTGGGAGCAATTTCCAAACACCTGAAGGTACCACGGGCATCTGTACAAACAATAGTACGCATGTATAGAAACCATGGGACCACACAGCGGTCATACCGCTCAGGAAGGAGACGCGTTCTGTCTCCTAGAGATGAACGTACTTTGGTGTGAAACGTGCAGATCAATCCCAGAACAACAGCAAAGGACCTTGTGAAGATGCTGGAGGAAGCAGGTACAAAAGTATCTATATCCACAGTAAAACGAGTCCTATATCGACATAACCTGAAAGGCCGCTCAGCAAGGAAGAAGCCACTGCTCCAAAACCGCTATTAAAAAAGCCAGACTACGGTTTGCAACTGCACATGGTGACAAAGATCCTACTTTTTGGAGAAATGTCCTCTGGTCTATTGAAACAAAAAGAACAGTTTGGCCATAATGACCATCGTTATGTTTGGAGGAAAAAGGGGGAGGCTTGCAAGCCGAAGAACACCATCCCAACCGTGAAGCACGGGGGTGGCAGCATCATGTTGTGGGGGTGCTTTGCTGCAGATGTTACAGGCTTATTCTAAAATGGATAAAATTATTTTTTTCCCCCTCATCAATCTACACACTACCTACACACAATACCCCAAGAACACAAGTGGCCTCCATCATTCTTAAATGGAAGAAGTTTGGAACCACCAAGACTCTTCCAAGAGATGGCCGCCCGGCCAAACTGAGCAATCAGGGGAGAAGGACCTTGGTCAGGGAGGTGACCCAGAACCCGATGGTCACTCTGACAGAGCTCCGGAGTTCCTCTGTGGAGATGGGAGAACCTTCCAGAAGGACAACCATCTCTGCAGCACTACACCAATCAGGAATGTATTGTATAGTGGCCAGACAGAAGCCACTCCTCAGCAAAAGGCACATGACAGCCTGAGTTTGCCAAAAGGTACCTAAAGGACTCTCAGACCATGAGAAACAAGGTTAACTGGTCTGATGAAACCAAGATTGAACTCTTTGGCCTGAATGCCAAGCGTCATATCTGGAGGAAACCTGGCACCCTCCCTACGGTGAAGCATGGTGGTGGCAGCATCATGTGTGCGTACGGTGTTTTTCACCGGCAGGGACTGGGAGACTAGTCAGGACGGATGAACGGAGCAAAGTACAGAGATCCTTGATGAAAACCTGCTCCAGAGCGCTCAGGATCTCAGACTGGGGCGAAGGTTCACCTTCCAACAGGACAACAACCCTAAGCACACAGCCAAGACAACGCAGGAGTGGCTTCAGGACAAGTCTCTGAATGTCCTTGAGTGGCCCAGCCAGAGCCCGGACTTGAACCCAATCGAACATCTCTGGAGAGACCAGACAATAGCTGTGCAATACATTCAATCACTACTTAAGTAGTATCAAATTGAGCTGATCTGCACGGTTCTCCTACACAACTGCCAGGGGATCTGGCAGTCACTCTTCAATCTTTTGAAGTGATGTGAAGCTGGGACACTTCACTTGGAACTAACCTCAACTAGAAACAATCATGTTTACTCTTTTTTTAAAATATATATTTAACCTTTATTTAACAAGGCAAGTCAGTTAAGAACAAATTCTTATTTTCAATGACGGCCTAGGAACGGTGGGTTAACTGCCTTGTTCAGGGGGCAGAACGACAGATTTCTACCTTGTCAACTCGGGGTGGGGGATTCGATCTTGCAACCTTGCGGTTACTAGTCCAACGCTCTAACCACTAGGTTACCCTGTCGCCCCTACACTCTAACCACTAGGTTACCCTGTCGCCCCTACACTCTAACCACTAGGTTACCCTGTCGCCCCTACACTCTAACCACTAGGTTACCCTGTCGCCCCTACACTCTAACCACTAGGTTACCCTGTCGCCCCTACACTCTAACCACTATGCTACCCTGCCGCCCCTACACTCTAACCACTAGGTTACCCTGTCGCCCCTACACTCTAACCACTAGGTTACCCTGTCGCCCCTACACTCTAACCACTAGGCTACCTGCTCTAACCACTAGGTTACCCTGTCGCCCCTACACTCTAACCACTAGGTTACCCTGTCGCCCCTACACTCTAACCACTAGGTTACCCTGTCGTCCCTACACTCTAACCACTAGGTTACCCTGTCGCCCCTACACTCTAACCACTAGGTTACCCTGTCGCCCCTACACTCTAACCACTAGGTTACCCTGCCGCCCCTACACTCTAACCACTAGGCTACCCTGTCGCCCCTACACTCTAACCACTAGGTTACCCTGTCGCCCCTACACTCTAACCACTAGGTTACCCTGTCGCCCCTACACTCTAACCACTAGGTTACCCTGCCGCCCCTACACTCTAACCACTAGGTTACCCTGTCGTCCCTACACTCTAACCACTAGGTTACCCTGTCGCCCCTACACTCTAACCACTAGGTTACCCTGTCGCCCCTACACTCTAACCACTAGGCTACCTGCTCTAACCACTAGGTTACCCTGTCGCCCCTAAACTCTAACCACTAGGTTACCCTGCCGCCCCTAAACTCTAACCACTAGGTTACCCTGTCGCCCCTACTCTCTAACCACTAGGTTACCCTGTCGCCCCTACACTCTAACCACTAGGTTACCCTGTCGCCCCTACACTCTAACCACTAGGTTACACTGTCGCCCCTACACTCTAACCACTAGGTTACCCTGTCGCCCCTACGCTCTAACCACTAGGTTACCCTGTCGCCCCTACACTCTAACCACTAGGTTACCCTGTCGCCCCTACACTCTAACCACTAGGTTACCCTGTCGCCCCTACACTCTAACCACTAGGTTACCCTGTCGCCTCTACACTCTAACCACTAGGTTACCCTGTCGCCCCTACACTCTAACCACTAGGTTACCCTGTCGCCCCTACGCTCTAACCACTAGGTTACCCTGTCGCCCCTACACTCTAACCACTAGGTTACCCTGTCGCCCCTACACTCTAACCACTAGGCTACCCTGTCGCCCCTACACTCTAACCACTAGGTTACCCTGTCGCCCCTACACTCTAACCACTAGGTTACCCTGTCGCCCCTACACTCTAACCACTAGGTTACCCTGTCGACCCTCCACTCTAACCACTAGGCTACCCTGTCGCCCCTACACTCTAACCACTAGGTTACCCTGTCGCCCCTACACTCTAACCACTAGGTTACCCTGTCGCCCCTACACTCTAACCACTAGGTTACCCTGCCGCCCCTACACTCTAACCACTAGGTTACCCTGTCGCCCCTACACTCTAACCACTAGGTTACTCTGTCGCCCCTACACTCTAACCACTAGGTTACCCTGTCGCCCCTACACTCTAACCACTAGGTTACCCTGTCGCCCCTACACTCTAACCACTAGGTTACCCTGTCGCCCCTACACTCTAACCACTAGGTTACCCTGTCGCCCCTACACTCTAACCACTAGGCTACCTGCTCTAACCACTAGGTTACCCTGTCGCCCCTACACTCTAACCACTAGGTTACCCTGTCGCCCCTACACTCTAACCACTAGGCTACCCTGTCGCCCCTACGCTCTAACCACTAGGTTACCCTGTCGCCCCTACACTCTAACCACTAGGTTACCCTGTCGACCCTACACTCTAACCACTAGGTTACCCTGTCGCCTCTACGCTCTAACCACTAGGTTACCCTGTCGCCCCTACACTCTAACCACTAGGTTACCCTGTCGACCCTCCACTCTAACCACTAGGCTACCCTGTCGTCCCTACACTCTAACCACTAGGTTACCCTGTCGCCCCTACACTCTAACCACAAGGTTACCATGTCGCCCCTCCACTCTAACCACTAGGTTACCCTGTCGCCCCTACACTCTAACCACTAGGTTAGCCTGTCGCCCCTACACTCTAACCACTAGGTTACCCTGCCGCCCCTACACTCTAACCACTAGGTTACCCTGTCGCCCCTACACTCTAACCACTAGGCTACCCTGTCGCCCCTACACTCTAACCACTAGGTTACCCTGCCGTCCCTACACTCTAACCACTAGGCTACCTGCTCTAACCACTAGGTTAGCCTGTCGCCCCTACACTCTAACCACTAGGTTACCCTGCCGCCCCTACACTCTAACCACTAGGTTACCCTGTCGCCCCTACACTCTAACCACTAGGCTACCCTGTCGCCCCTACACTCTAACCACTAGGTTACCCTGTCGCCCCTACACTCTAACCACTAGGTTACCCTGTCGCCCCTACACTCTAACCACTAGGTTACCCTGTCGCCTCTACACTCTAACCACTAGGTTACCCTGTCGCCCCTACACTCTAACCACTAGGTTACCCTGTCGCCCCTACGCTCTAACCACTAGGTTACCCTGTCGCCCCTACACTCTAACCACTAGGCTACCCTGTCGCCTCTACACTCTAACCACTAGGTTACCCTGTCGCCCCTACGCTCTAACCACTAGGCTACCCTGCCGCCTCTACACTCTAACCACTAGGTTACCCTGTCGACCCTACACTCTAACCACTAGGTTACCCTGTCGCCCCTACACTCTAACCACTAGGTTACCCTGTCGCCCCTCCACTCTAACCACTAGGTTACCCTGTCGCCCCTACACTCTAACCACTAGGTTACCCTGTCGCCCCTACACTCTAACCACTAGGTTACCCTGTCGCCCCTAAACTCTAACCACTAGGTTACCCTGTCGCCCCTACACTCTAACCACTAGGTTACCCTGTCGCCCCTACACTCTAACCACTAGGTTACCCTGTCGCCCCTACACTCTAACCACTAGGTTACCCTGTCGCCCCTACACTCTAACCACTAGGCTACCCTGTCGCCCCTCCACTCTAACCACTAGGTTACCCTGCCGCCCCTACAATCTAACCACTAGGTTACCCTGTCGCCCCTACACTCTAACCACTAGGCTACCCTGTCGCCCCTCCACTCTAACCACTAGGTTACCCTGTTGCCCCTACACTCTAACCACTAGGCTACTCTCTAACCACTAGGTTACCCTGCCGCCCCTACACTCTAACCACTAGGTTACCCTGTCGCCCCTACGCTCTAACCACTAGGTTACCCTGTCGCCCCTACGCTCTAACCACTAGGCTACCCTGTCGCCCCTACACTCTAACCACTAGGTTACCCTGTCGCCCCTCCACTCTAACCACTAGGTTACCCTGTCGCCTCTACACTCTAACCACTAGGTTACCCTGTCGCCCCTACACTCTAACCACTAGGTTACCCTGTCGCCTCTACACTCTAACCACTAGGCTACCTGCTCTAACCACTAGGTTACCCTGTCGCCCCTACACTCTAACCACTAGGTTACCCTGTCGCCCCTCCACTCTAACCACTAGGTTACCCTGTCGCCCCTACAGTCTAACCACTAGGCTACCCTGTCGCCCCTACACTCTAACCACTAGGTTACCCTGTCGCCCCTACACTCTAACCACTAGGCTACCCTGTCGCCCCTACACTCTAACCACTAGGTTACCCTGTCGCCTCTACACTCTAACCACTAGGTTACCCTGTCGCCCCTACACTCTAACCACTAGGCTACACTCTAACCACTAGGTTCCCCTGTCGCCCCTACACTCTAACCACTAGGCTACACTCTAACCACTAGGTTCCCCTGTCGCCCCTACACTCTAACCACTAGGCTACACTCTAACCACTAGGCTACCCTGTCGCCCCTACGCTCTAACCACTAGGCTACCCTGTCGCCCCTACACTCTAACCACTAGGTTACCCTGTCGCCCCTACACTCTAACCACTAGGTTACCCTGTCGCCCCTACACTCTAACCACTAGGTTACCCTGTCGCCCCTACACTCTAACCACTAGGTTACCCTGTCGCCCCTACGCTCTAACCACTAGGTTACCCTGTCGCCCCTACACTCTAACCACTAGGTTACCCTGTCGCCCCTACCTGCTCTAACCACTAGGTTACCCTGTCGCCCCTACACTCTAACCGCTAGGTTACCCTGTCGCCCCTACACTCTAACCACTAGGTTACCCTGTCGCCCCTACTCTCTAACCACTAGGTTACCCTGCCGCCCCTCCACTCTAACCACTAGGTTACCCTGTCGCCCCTACACTCTAACCACTAGGTTACCCTGTCGCCTCTACACTCTAACCACTAGGTTACCCTGTCGCCCCTACACTCTAACCACTAGGCTACCTGCTCTAACCACTAGGTTACCCTGTCGCCCCTACACTCTAACCACTAGGCTACCTGCTCTAACCACTAGGTTACCCTGTCGCCCCTACACTCTAACCACTAGGTTACCCTGTCGCCCCTACACTCTAACCACTAGGTTACCCTGTCGCCTCTACACTCTAACCACTAGGTTACACTGTCGCCCCTACACTCTAACCACTAGGTTACCCTGTCGCCCCTACGCTCTAACCACTAGGTTACCCTGTCGCCCCTACACTCTAACCACTAGGTTACCCTGTCGCCCCTACACTCTAACCACTAGGCTACCCTGTCGCCCCTACACTCTAACCACTAGGTTACCCTGTCGCCCCTACACTCTAACCACTAGGTTACCCTGTCGCCTCTACACTCTAACCACTAGGTTACCCTGTCGCCCCTACACTCTAACCACTAGGTTACCCTGTCGCCCCTACACTCTAACCACTAGGTTACCCTGTCGACCCTCCACTCTAACCACTAGGCTACCCTGTCGCCCCTACACTCTAACCACTAGGTTACCCTGTCGCCCCTACACTCTAACCACTAGGTTACCCTGTCGCCCCTACACTCTAACCACTAGGTTACCCTGCCGCCCCTACACTCTAACCACTAGGTTACCCTGTCGCCCCTACACTCTAACCACTAGGTTACTCTGTCGCCCCTACACTCTAACCACTAGGTTACCCTGTCGCCCCTACACTCTAACCACTAGGTTACCCTGTCGCCCCTACACTCTAACCACTAGGTTACCCTGTCGCCCCTACACTCTAACCACTAGGTTACCCTGTCGCCCCTACACTCTAACCACTAGGCTACCTGCTCTAACCACTAGGTTACCCTGTCGCCCCTACACTCTAACCACTAGGTTACCCTGTCGCCCCTACACTCTAACCACTAGGCTACCCTGTCGCCCCTACGCTCTAACCACTAGGTTACCCTGTCGCCCCTACACTCTAACCACTAGGTTACCCTGTCGACCCTACACTCTAACCACTAGGTTACCCTGTCGCCTCTACGCTCTAACCACTAGGTTACCCTGTCGCCCCTACACTCTAACCACTAGGTTACCCTGTCGACCCTCCACTCTAACCACTAGGCTACCCTGTCGTCCCTACACTCTAACCACTAGGTTACCCTGTCGCCCCTACACTCTAACCACAAGGTTACCATGTCGCCCCTCCACTCTAACCACTAGGTTACCCTGTCGCCCCTACACTCTAACCACTAGGTTAGCCTGTCGCCCCTACACTCTAACCACTAGGTTACCCTGCCGCCCCTACACTCTAACCACTAGGTTACCCTGTCGCCCCTACACTCTAACCACTAGGCTACCCTGTCGCCCCTACACTCTAACCACTAGGTTACCCTGCCGTCCCTACACTCTAACCACTAGGCTACCTGCTCTAACCACTAGGTTAGCCTGTCGCCCCTACACTCTAACCACTAGGTTACCCTGCCGCCCCTACACTCTAACCACTAGGTTACCCTGTCGCCCCTACACTCTAACCACTAGGCTACCCTGTCGCCCCTACACTCTAACCACTAGGTTACCCTGTCGCCCCTACACTCTAACCACTAGGTTACCCTGTCGCCCCTACACTCTAACCACTAGGTTACCCTGTCGCCTCTACACTCTAACCACTAGGTTACCCTGTCGCCCCTACACTCTAACCACTAGGTTACCCTGTCGCCCCTACGCTCTAACCACTAGGTTACCCTGTCGCCCCTACACTCTAACCACTAGGCTACCCTGTCGCCTCTACACTCTAACCACTAGGTTACCCTGTCGCCCCTACGCTCTAACCACTAGGCTACCCTGCCGCCTCTACACTCTAACCACTAGGTTACCCTGTCGACCCTACACTCTAACCACTAGGTTACCCTGTCGCCCCTACACTCTAACCACTAGGTTACCCTGTCGCCCCTCCACTCTAACCACTAGGTTACCCTGTCGCCCCTACACTCTAACCACTAGGTTACCCTGTCGCCCCTACACTCTAACCACTAGGTTACCCTGTCGCCCCTAAACTCTAACCACTAGGTTACCCTGTCGCCCCTACACTCTAACCACTAGGTTACCCTGTCGCCCCTACACTCTAACCACTAGGTTACCCTGTCGCCCCTACACTCTAACCACTAGGTTACCCTGTCGCCCCTACACTCTAACCACTAGGCTACCCTGTCGCCCCTCCACTCTAACCACTAGGTTACCCTGCCGCCCCTACAATCTAACCACTAGGTTACCCTGTCGCCCCTACACTCTAACCACTAGGCTACCCTGTCGCCCCTCCACTCTAACCACTAGGTTACCCTGTTGCCCCTACACTCTAACCACTAGGCTACTCTCTAACCACTAGGTTACCCTGCCGCCCCTACACTCTAACCACTAGGTTACCCTGTCGCCCCTACGCTCTAACCACTAGGTTACCCTGTCGCCCCTACGCTCTAACCACTAGGCTACCCTGTCGCCCCTACACTCTAACCACTAGGTTACCCTGTCGCCCCTCCACTCTAACCACTAGGTTACCCTGTCGCCTCTACACTCTAACCACTAGGTTACCCTGTCGCCCCTACACTCTAACCACTAGGTTACCCTGTCGCCTCTACACTCTAACCACTAGGCTACCTGCTCTAACCACTAGGTTACCCTGTCGCCCCTACACTCTAACCACTAGGTTACCCTGTCGCCCCTCCACTCTAACCACTAGGTTACCCTGTCGCCCCTACAGTCTAACCACTAGGCTACCCTGTCGCCCCTACACTCTAACCACTAGGTTACCCTGTCGCCCCTACACTCTAACCACTAGGCTACCCTGTCGCCCCTACACTCTAACCACTAGGTTACCCTGTCGCCTCTACACTCTAACCACTAGGTTACCCTGTCGCCCCTACACTCTAACCACTAGGCTACACTCTAACCACTAGGTTCCCCTGTCGCCCCTACACTCTAACCACTAGGCTACACTCTAACCACTAGGTTCCCCTGTCGCCCCTACACTCTAACCACTAGGCTACACTCTAACCACTAGGCTACCCTGTCGCCCCTACGCTCTAACCACTAGGCTACCCTGTCGCCCCTACACTCTAACCACTAGGTTACCCTGTCGCCCCTACACTCTAACCACTAGGTTACCCTGTCGCCCCTACACTCTAACCACTAGGTTACCCTGTCGCCCCTACACTCTAACCACTAGGTTACCCTGTCGCCCCTACGCTCTAACCACTAGGTTACCCTGTCGCCCCTACACTCTAACCACTAGGTTACCCTGTCGCCCCTACCTGCTCTAACCACTAGGTTACCCTGTCGCCCCTACACTCTAACCGCTAGGTTACCCTGTCGCCCCTACACTCTAACCACTAGGTTACCCTGTCGCCCCTACTCTCTAACCACTAGGTTACCCTGCCGCCCCTCCACTCTAACCACTAGGTTACCCTGTCGCCCCTACACTCTAACCACTAGGTTACCCTGTCGCCTCTACACTCTAACCACTAGGTTACCCTGTCGCCCCTACACTCTAACCACTAGGCTACCTGCTCTAACCACTAGGTTACCCTGTCGCCCCTACACTCTAACCACTAGGCTACCTGCTCTAACCACTAGGTTACCCTGTCGCCCCTACACTCTAACCACTAGGTTACCCTGTCGCCCCTACACTCTAACCACTAGGTTACCCTGTCGCCTCTACACTCTAACCACTAGGTTACACTGTCGCCCCTACACTCTAACCACTAGGTTACCCTGTCGCCCCTACGCTCTAACCACTAGGTTACCCTGTCGCCCCTACACTCTAACCACTAGGTTACCCTGTCGCCCCTACACTCTAACCACTAGGCTACCCTGTCGCCCCTACACTCTAACCACTAGGTTACCCTGTCGCCCCTACACTCTAACCACTAGGTTACCCTGTCGCCCCTACACTCTAACCACTAGGTTACCCTGTCGACCCTCCACTCTAACCACTAGGCTACCCTGTCGCCCCTACACTCTAACCACTAGGTTACCCTGTCGCCCCTACACTCTAACCACTAGGTTACCCTGTCGCCCCTACACTCTAACCACTAGGTTACCCTGCCGCCCCTACACTCTAACCACTAGGTTACCCTGTCGCCCCTACACTCTAACCACTAGGTTACTCTGTCGCCCCTACACTCTAACCACTAGGTTACCCTGTCGCCCCTACACTCTAACCACTAGGTTACCCTGTCGCCCCTACACTCTAACCACTAGGTTACCCTGTCGCCCCTACACTCTAACCACTAGGTTACCCTGTCGCCCCTACACTCTAACCACTAGGCTACCTGCCACCCCTAAACTCTAACCACTAGGTTACCCTGTCGCCCCTACACTCTAACCACTAGGCTACCCTGTCGCCCCTACACTCTAACCGCTAGGTTACCCTGTCGCCCCTACGCTCTAACCACTAGGTTACCCTGTCGCCCCTACACTCTAACCACTAGGTTACCCTGTCGCCCCCCTCTCTCTTACTTTGTAGGCCAATGTTGCTTTTTTTCTCATCATAAGCTCTATGTTCCCGTCCGCGCTGTTATTCATGAATCTAACGCCCCGATGCAGTCTCTTGCGGTCAGCAAATTCCAGTTGCTGTTTCTTTTTCTCCAATGGGGAAAAACAAATGCTATTTGTTGACCATTAGGCATACGGTAATACTTCTGGCATTTTTTGGGGGGGAAAGCTGAAAATCTGAGATTTTAAATTATGTTTAACCTGCAGCCAAGACTTTTATAGTATATGGTTAATTATGGCGTTGTTATAATCTGCCATAATATCTATGTTGCCTGCTAAGGTACAGCATATTATGGGATAGTAGGCCTAGTAGGACAAGGCTATCTGAATGTGCACATGATGGAAGTTATTAAAGGTGGCCTTTATAGTCATTATTTAATAGAAAATAATTCACGGACTAGTATGTGACTGAGTTAGCTTCCACTCTCTTAGTCTCAGCCATGTGAGTGGAAGTTATTATGTGACTAAGATGGCTGAGACTAAGAGAGTGGAAGTTACAACGTGACTAAGATGGCTGAGACTAAGAGAGTGGAAGCTATGTGACTAAGATGGCTGAGACTGAGAGAGTGGAAGCTATGTGACTGAGATGGCTGAGACTAAGAGAGTGGAAGCCATGTGACTGAGATGGCTGAGACTAAGGAGTGGAAGCCATGTGACTGAGATGGCTGAGACTAAGAGAGTGGAAGCTATGTGACTGAGATGGCTGAGACTGAGAGAGTGGAAGCTATTATGTGACTAAGATGGCTGAGACTAAGAGAGTGGAAGCTATGTGACTAAAATGGCTGAGACTGAGAGAGTGGAAGCTATTATGTGACTGAGATGGCTGAGACTAAGAGAGGGGAAGCTATGTGACTAAGATGGCTGAGACTGAGAGAGTGGAAGCTATGTGACTAAGATGGCTGAGACAGAGAGGGGAAGCTATGTGACTAAAATGGCTGAGACTACGAGAGTGGAAGCTCTGTGACTAAGATGGCTGAGACTGAGAGAGTGGAAGCTATGTGACTGAGATGGCTGAGACTAAGAGAGTGGAAGCTATGTGACTAAAATGGCTGAGACTAAGAGAGTGGAAGCTCTGTGACTAAGATGGCTGAGACTGAGAGAGTGGAAGCTATGTGACTGAGATGGCTGAGACTAAGAGAGTGGAAGCTATGTGACTGAGATGGCTGAGACTAAGAGAGGGGAAGCTATGTGACTAAGATGGCTGAGACTGAGAGAGTGGAAGCTATGTGACTAAGATGGCTGAGACTGAGAGAGTGGAAGCTCTGTGACTAAGATGGCTGAGACTGAGAGAGTGGAAGCTATTATGTGACTGAGATGGCTGAGACTAAGAGAGGGGAAGCTATTATGTGACTAAGATGGCTGAGACTGAGAGAGTGGAAGCTATTATGTGACTGAGATGGCTGAGACAGAGAGGGGAAGCTATGTGACTAAGATGGCTGAGACTAAGAGAGTGGAAGCTATGTGACTAAGATGGCTGAGACTGAGAGAGTGGAAGCTATTATGTGACTGAGATGGCTGAGACTAAGAGAGAGGAAGCTATGTGACTAAGATGGCTGAGACTGAGAGAGTGGAAGCCATTATGTGACTGAGATGGCTGAGACTAAGAGAGGGGAAGCTCTGTGACTAAGATGGCTGAGACTGAGAGAGGGGAAGCTCTGTGACTAAGATGGCTGAGACTGAGAGAGGGGAAGCTATGTGACTAAGATGGCTGAGACTAAGAGAGTGGAAGCTATGTGACTAAGATGGCTGAGACTAAGAGAGGGGAAGCTATGTGACTGAGATGGCTGAGACTGAGAGAGTGGAAGCTATTATGTGACTAAGATGGCTGAGACTGAGAGCGTGGAGGCTATTATGTGACTGAGATGGCTGAGACAGAGAGGGGAAGCTATGTGACTAAGATGGCTGAGACTAAGAGAGTGGAAGCTATGTGACTAAGATGGCTGAGACTGAGAGAGTGGAAGCTATTATGTGACTGAGATGGCTGAGACTAAGAGAGGGGAAGCTATGTGACTAAGATGGCTGAGACAGAGAGTGGAAGCTATTATGTGACTGAGATGGCTGAGACTGAGAGAGTGGAAGCTATGTGACTAAGATGGCTGAGACTGAGAGAGTGGAAGCCATTATGTGACTGAGATGGCTGAGACTAAGAGAGGGGAAGCTATTATGTGACTGAGATGGCTGAGACTGAGAGAGTGGAAGCTATTATGTGACTGAGATGGCTGAGACAGAGAGGGGAAGCTATGTGACTAAGATGGCTGAAACTAAGAGAGGGGAAGCTATGTGACTAAGATGGCTGAGACTGAGAGAGTGGAAGCTATGTGACTAAGATGGCTGAGACTAAGAGAGGGGAAGCTCTGTGACTAAGATGGCTGAGACTGAGAGAGGGGAAGCTATGTGACTAAGAGGGAGGTTTGTATGAACTGTTATAATAAAACAAAACTACAATGACTAAAATAGAATTAAAATGACTTTAACTAAAGCTAGTCGACTGATATGAACTGAAACTAAGAAGGACACAATGACTAAAATGGGACTAAGATTAAAAGGTATTTTAGTCATAAAGACTCAATCTGAAATCGGTGACAAAATGAACACTGTTATACAGACACGGGTGAATCGGAGCGAGGGAGGAAAGGAGAGTGGGAGGGAGGGAAGGAGATCGGGGGGGAGGGAAGAAGGGAGGGAAAGAGGAAAAGAGAGAGCGAGAGAGAGGAAAGGAGAGCGGGAGGGAGGGAAGGAGAGCGGGAGGGAGGGAGGGAGGGAAGGAGAGAGAGAGGAAAGGAGAGCAGGAGGGAGGGAAGGAAGGAGAGCGGGAAAGAGGAAAGGAGAGAGAGAGAGAGAGAGAGAGGAAAGGAGAGCGGTAGGGAGGGAGGGAAGGAGAGCGGGAGGGAGAGAGGGAAGGAGAGCGGGAGGGAGAGAGGGAAGGAGAGCGGGAGGGAGAGAGGGAAAGAGGAAAGGAGAGGGAGGGAAGGAGAGCGGGAGGGAGGGAGGGAGGGAAAGAGGAAAGGAGAGAGAGAGAGGAAAGGAGAACAGGAGGGAGGGAGGAAAGGAGAACAGGAGGGAGGGAGGGAAGGAGAGCGGGAGGGAGGGAGGGAGGGAGGGAAGGAGAGCGGGAGGGGGAGGGAGGGAAGGAGAGCGGGAGGGGGAGGGAGGGAAGGAGAGCGGGAGGGAGGGAGGGAGGGAAGGAGAGCGGGAGGGAAGGAGAGTGGGAGGGAGGGCCCAAAATTAAGCACAGGGTCGGTAGGGGTACATGAGTGTATGAGTGATGTCATGTCTTACTAGTGGATTGACGACACCAGTGTACAAAGTGTTCAGTGTGTGGAGCTGTATAGTGTGCATGGGCTGCTCAAAGGTTGACTTGTTTAAACATGATTTAGGATATTCTGGTTTGGAAACCACTAAAATATCTTCTCTTACCCAGAGAAAGCTGGAGGGGAGGGACAGGGAGGGAGGGAGAGAGGTAGAGAGAAGCTTCATGAATATGCTTTTCTAGACAGCCGAAATTAGAATTTTAAACAATGTAAAGCGTTATAACATCACAGCAAGTCCTGAACATATTCTAAGATGTCTTTGAGCACATATCAATTCAGAAACACCAACGAGTGGTTTTTCCCTCCCTCTCTCCTTTTCTCTCTCCCTCTCTCCTTTTCTCTCTCCCTCTCTCCTTTTTTCCCTCC
>NC_074697.1:15160809-15199348 GCF_029448725.1 Salvelinus fontinalis | reverse complement strand
GCTGGAGGGGAGGGACGGGAGGAGGGAGAGAGGTAGAGAGAAGCTTCATGAATATGCTTTTCTAGACAGCCGAAATTAGAATTTTAAACAATGTAAAGCGTTATAACATCACAGCAAGTCCTGAACATATTCTAAGATGTCTTTGAGCACATATCAATTCAGAAACACCAACGAGTGGTTTTTCCCTCCCTCTCTCCTTTTCTCTCTCCCTCTCTCCTTTTCTCTCTCCCTCTCTCCTTTTTTCCCTCCCTCTCTCCTTTTCTCTCTCCCTCTCTCCTTTTCTCTCTCCCTCTCTCCTTTTCTCTCTCCCTCTCTCCTTTTCTCTCTCCCTCTCTCCTTTTCTCTCTCCCTCTCTACTTTTCTCTCTCCCTCTCTCCTTTTCTCTCTCCCTCTCTCCTTTTCTCTCTCCCTCCCTCTTTTCCTCTCTCTCTCTCTCGCTCCCTCCCTCTCTCCTTTTCTCTCTCCCTCTCTTCTTTCCTCTCTCTCTCCCTCTCTCCTTTCCTCTCTCTCTCCCCCCTCTTTTCATCTCTCCCTCCGTTCTCTCTCCTTCCTCTCTCTCTCTCTCCCTCCCTCTCCCTCCCTCTCTCTCTCTCTCTCTCTCTCTCTCTCTCTCTCTCTCTCCTCTCTCTCTCTCTCTCTCTCTCCCTTTCCTCTCTCTCTCTCTCCCCTCTCTCTCTCCCCTTCCTCTCTCTCTCCCTCCCCCCTCTCTCCTTTTCTCTCCCTCTCCTCCCTCCTCCTCTCTCCCTCCCTCTCTCCTTTCTCTCTCTCTCTCTCTCTCTCTCTCTCTCTCTCTCTCTCTCTCTCTCTCTTCTTTCCTTTCTCTCTCTCCCTCCCTCCCTCTCTCCTTTTCTCTCCCTCTCCCTCCCTCGCTCCGAGCCCGGTTCAGATGGCTCAGATGTTAACTGTTACCAACTCCTCTAAAGCACAATACATATAGTACCAGTCAGTAGTGTGGACAAACCTACTTATTCAAGGATTTTTCTTTATTTTGACTATTTTCTACATTGTAGAATAACAGTGAAGACATGAAAACTATGAAATAACACATATGGAATCATGTAGTAACCAAAAAAATGTTAAACAAATCAAAATATATTGAAGATTCTTCAAAGCAGTCACCCTTTGCCTTGATGAACAGCTTTGCGGTTAAGAAGCCTTTTTGGACCTAGACAGCATAGATTTTCAAGTCAAAACTGTAACTCAGGAACAATCGTCTTGGTAAGCAAATTCAGTGTATTGTTTTTTATATTTTTTATATATAGAGTTTTTTTAACCTCTATTTAACTAGGCACGTCATATTTGGCCTTGTGTTTTCAGTTATTGTTTGGCCAAAAGATTAATTTGTCTCCCAGTGTCAGTTGAAAATGGCTGTCCCTGACCCCAGGTTGTTGAAAATGGCTGTCCCTTAACCCCACCGAGAGTCATCTTTTCTTTCAACCAATCTTAAAACGTGTATTTTTTGCCGCTTGCTTCGGTCACCCAACTGTATGGTGTTTCCTCCAACACATTGGTGCGGTTGGCTTCCGGGTTAAGTGAGCAGTGTGTCAAGGAGCAGTACGGCTTGGCAGGTTCGTGTTTCGGAGGACGTTCCACCTTCACCTCTATCTGTACAGCAACGTTCCCCATCCAACCTGACAGAGCTTGAGAGGATCTGCAGAGAAGAATGGGAGAAACTCCCCAAATACAGGTGTGCCGAGCTTGTAGCGCCATAGCCAAAGAAGACTCAAGGCTGTAATCGCTGCCAAAGGTGCTTCAACAAACTACTGAGTAAAGAGTCTGAATACTTATGTAAATGTGATATTTATGTAATGATTCACTGGATCAGAGCATTACATTTTTCCCTTTCAAGTGGTTATCGAAAGAGAGCTGGAATTTTTTTCCAAATACAATGAGGACCTATTGTCATTCTCAATGGTTTCTAAAAACAGACATTTGTTTACTTGCTGTTTGAGGTGAAGAAGACATCACAGTGACTGGGTGTATTGATACACCGTAATGAATAACTTCACCCAAAGGGATATTCAATATCTGCTTTAGAATTTATTGTTAATTTGCGAGGCATTGGAAAGCCTCCCTGGTCTTTGTGGTTGAATCTGTGTTTGAAATTCATTGCTCAACTGAGGGACTTTACAGATAATTGTAGGTGTGGGATACAGAGATGAGGTAGTCATTAAAAAAATCATGTTAAACACTATTATTACACACAGAGTGAGTCCATGCAACTTATTATGTGACGTGTTAAGCACATTTTCACTCCTGAACTTATTTAGGCTCCTTTCCATAACAAAGGGGTTGAATACTTATTGACTCAAGACATTTCAGTATTTTAATTGAATATATATTTGTAAAAGATATATATAAAATCCACTGTGTGTGTGTGTGTGTGTGTGTGTGTGTGTGTGTGTGTGTGTGTGTGTGTGTGTGTGTGTGTGTGTGTGTGTGTGTGTGTGTGTGTGTGTGTGTGTGTGTGTGTGTGTGTGTGTGTAGGCCAGTGACACAATCTCAATGTAATCCATTTTTAATTCAGGCTGTAATACAACAAAATGTTGTAAAAGTCAAGGGGTGTTCATGGGGGGTACGGGGGCATACCGGACCGACGAACAGTAGCTAAAGGGTTAACTAACCCTAACCCTATCCGGGGGCCACGGACCGACGAACAGTAGCTAAAGGGTTAACTAACCCTAACCCTATCCGGGGGCCACGGACCGACGAACTGTAGCTAAAGGGTTAACTAACCCTAACCCTATCCGGGGGCCACGGACCGACGAACTGTAGCTATAGTGTTAGCTAACAGTAGCTATAGGGTTAGCTAACAGTAGCTATAGGGTTAGCTAACAGTAGCTATAGGGTTAGCTAACAGTAGCTATAGGGTTAGTTAACAGTAGCTATAGGGTTAGGGTTAGTTAACAGCAGCTATAGGGTTAGGGTTAGCTAACAGTAGCTATAGGGTTAGGGTTAGCTAACAGTAGCTATAGGGTTAGGGTTAGCTAACAGTAGCTATAGGGTTAGGGTTAGCTAACAGTAGCTATAGGGTTAGGGTTAGCTAACAGTAGCTATAGGGTTAGGGTTAGCTAACAGTAGCTATAGGGTTAGTTAACAGTAGCTATAGGGTTAGTTAACAGTAGCTATAGGGTTAGCTAACAGTAGCTATAGGGTTAGCTAACAGTAGCTATAGGGTTAGCTAACAGTAGCTATAGGGTTAGCTAACAGTAGCTATAGGGTTAGCTAACAGTAGCTATAGGGTTAGCTAACAGTAGTTATAGGGTTAGCTAACAGTAGCTATAGGGTTAGCTAACAGTAGCTATAGGGTTAGCTAACAGTAGCTATAGGGTTAGCTAACAGTAGCTATAGGGTTAGCTAACAGTAGCTATAGGGTTAGCTAACAGTAGCTATAGGGTTAGCTAACAGTAGCTATAGGGTTAGCTAACAGTAGCTATAGGGTTAGTTAACAGTAGCTATAGGGTTAGTTAACAGTAGCTATAGGGTTAGGGTTAGCTAACAGTAGCAATAGGGTTACCTCACAGTAGCTATAGGGTTAGGGTTAGTTAACAGTAGCTATAGGGTTAGTTAACAGTAGCTATAGGGTTAGGGTTAGTTAACAGTAGCTATAGGGTTAGTTAATAGTAGCTATAGGGTTACCTCACAGTAGCTATAGGGTTAGGGTTAGTTACCAGTAGCTATAGGGTTAGTTAACAGTAGCTATAGGGTTAGTTAACAGTAGCTATAGGGTTAGTTAACAGTAGCTATAGGGTTAGTTAACAGTAGCTATAGGGTTAGTTAACAGTAGCTATAGGGTTAGCTAACAGTAGCTATAGGGTTAGCTAACAGTAGCTATAGGGTTAGCTAACAGTAGCTGTAGGGTTAGGGTTAGCTAACAGTAGCTATAGGGTTAGGGTTAGTTAACAGTAGCTATAGGGTTAGGGTTAGCTAAGAGTAGCTGTAGGGTTAGGGTTAGTTAACAGTAGCTAAAGGGTTAGGGTTAGTTAACAGTAGCTATAGGGTTAGTTAATAGTAGCTATAGGGTTACCTCACATTAGCTATAGGGTTACCTCACAGTAGCTATAGGGTTAGGGTTAGTTAACAGTAGCTATAGGGTTAGTTAACCGTAGCTATAGGGTTAGGGTTAGCTAACAGTAGCTATAGGGTTAGTTAACAGTAGCTATAGGGTTAGGGTTAGTTAACAGTAGCTAAAGGGTTAGGGTTAGTTAACAGTAGCTATAGGGTTAGGGTTAGTTAACAGTAGCTATAGGGTTACCTCACAGTAGCTATATGGTTAGGGTTACCTCACAGTAGCTATAGGGTTAGGGTTAGTTAACTGTAGCTATAGGGTTAGTTAACTGTAGCTATAGGGTTAGTTAACTGTAGCTATAGGGTTAGTTAACAGTAGCTATAGGGTTAGTTAACAGTAGCTATAGGGTTAGGGTTAGTTAACAGTAGCTATAGGGTTAGGGTTAGCTAACAGTAGCAATAGGGTTAGCTAACAGTAGCTATAGGGTTAGGGTTAGTTAACAGTAGCTATAGGGTTAGTTAACAGTAGCTATAGGGTTAGTTAACAGTAGCTATAGGGTTAGGGTTAGTTAACAGTAGCTATAGGGTTAGTTAATAGTAGCTATAGGGTTACCTCACAGTAGCTATAGGGTTACCTCACAGTAGCTATAGGGTTAGGGTTAGTTAACAGTAGCTATAGGGTTAGTTAACAGTAGCTATAGGGTTTGTTAACAGTAGCTATAGGGTTTGTTAACAGTAGCTATAGGGTTAGTTAACAGTAGCTATAGGGTTAGCTAACATTAGCTATAGGGTTAGCTAACAATAGCTATAGGGTTAGCTAACAGTAGCTATAGGGTTAGCTAACAGTAGCTATAGGGTTAGCTAACAGTAGCTGTAGGGTTAGGGTTAGCTAACAATAGCTATAGGGTTAGGGTTAGCTAACAGTAGCTGTAGGGTTAGGGTTAGTTAACAGTAGCTGTAGGGTTAGGGTTAGTTAACAGTAGCTGTAGGGTTAGGGTTAGCTAACAGTAGCTATAGGGTTAGGGTTAGCTAACAGTAGCTGTAGGGTTAGGGTTAGCTAACAGTAGCTATAGGGTTAGGGTTAGTTAACAGTAGCTATAGGGGTAGTTAACAGTAGCTATAGGGTTAGCTAACAGTAGCTATAGGGTTAGGGTTAGTTAACAGTAGCTAAAGGGTTAGGGTTAGTTAACAGTAGCTATGGGGTTACCTCACCCTAGCTATAGGGTTACCTCACCGTAGCTATAGGGTTACCTCACCGTAGCTATAGGGTTACCTCACCGTAGCTATAGGGTTACCTCACAGTAGCTATAGGGTTACCTCACAGTAGCTATAGGGTTACCTCACAGTAGCTATAGGGTTACCTCACAGTAGCTATAGGGTTACCTCACAGTAGCTATAGGGTTCGGGTTAGTTAACAGTAGCTAAAGGGTTAGGGTTAGTTAACAGTAGCTATGGGGTTAGTTAACAGTAGCTATAGGGTTAGTTAACAGTAGCTATAGGGTTAGGGATAGTTAACAGTAGCTATAGGGTTCGGGTTAGTTAACAGTAGCTATAGGGTTACCTCACAGTAGCTATAGGGTTACCTCACAGTAGCTATAGGGTTACCTCACCGTAGCTATAGGGTTACCTCACCGTAGCTATAGGGTTACCTCACAGTAGCTATAGGGTTACCTCACAGTAGCTATAGGGTTACCTCACAGTAGCTATAGGGTTACCTCACAGTAGCTATAGGGTTCGGGTTAGTTAACAGTAGCTAAAGGGTTAGGGTTAGTTAACAGTAGCTATGGGGTTAGTTAACAGTAGCTATAGGGTTAGTTAACAGTAGCTATAGGGTTAGGGATAGTTAACAGTAGCTATAGGGTTAGGGTTAGCTAACAGTAGCTATAGGGTTAGCTAACAGTAGCTATAGGGTTACCTCACAGTAGCTATAGGGTTACCTCACCGTAGCTATAGGGTTACCTCACCGTAGCTATAGGGTTACCTCACAGTAGCTATAGGGTTAGGGTTAGTTAACAGTAGCTATAGGGTTAGGGTTAGTTAACAGTAGCTATAGGGTTAGTTAACAGTAGCTATAGGGTTAGGGATAGTTAACAGTAGCTATAGGGTTAGGGTTAGCTAACAGTAGCTATAGGGTTAGCTAACAGTAGCTATAGGGTTAGGGTTAGTTAACAGTAGCTATAGGGTTAGTTAACAGTAGCTATAGGGTTAGTTAACAGTAGCTATAGGGTTAGTTAACAGTAGCTATAGGGTTAGCTAACAGTAGCTATAGGGTTAGCTAACAGTAGCTATAGGGTTAGGGTTAGTTAACAGTAGCTATAGGGTTAGGGTTAGTTAAGAGTAGCTATAGGGTTAGGGTTAGCTAATGATAGCTATAGGGTTAGTGTATACAGTATATCAAAAGCTGTTTTGATTCAGGGATATTTTTGTAGTTTGAAGCTAGTACATGACTCATGACATCTTTTTGGGTTTATTATAATTTCATATAATAAATATGGAAAATATATTTCTCTAACAAATGTCAATAAATTCATGTTGGTCACATAAACTAATTGAGATGGTGGTTGCCTGACCCAGAATAAAGTTCTGACCCGCTGAGCTCCGTGTGCTGTCTCGTGTTCAAGTTCCATAGCCGCTTTTTTTCCTCCTCAAATTTAGAAGATCGTAACTCAGCCTCTGAATGTCAGAGAGACGAACCAAATATCCTCATGACGATCGTAACAGCCTCTGAATGTCAGAGAGACGAACCAAATATCCCACATGACGATCGTAACAGCCTCTGAATGTCAGAGAGACGAACCAAATATCCCACATGGCGATGGTAACAGCCTCTGAATGTCAGAGAGACGAACCAAATATCCCCATGACGATGGATGTTGCATCTTTCTGATGTGTTTGTAGCATAAAGGCTCGCGGAGGAAAGCGTACTTGTAGATCGCTTAATATAATCGGGATCCATTTTTTTTTTTACCCTTCAAATGTTTAACCTAACGAGGGGTGGACTTTTTGCTCTCCTTTTTTTCAGTCAAGTAGTACAGTTTACCCCCTGCGCACCCCCTGAAGTCGAGCACTGCCTTTTAGCAGACTAGTATGAAGGGTATCGGTGTGTGAGTGTAGTTATCAAATCAAGTTTATTTTATATAGCCCTTCGTACATCAGCTAATATCTCAAAGTGCTGTACAGAAACCCAGCCTAAAACCCCAAACAGCAAGCAATGCAGGTGTAGAAGCACGGTGGCTTGGAAAAACTCCCTCGAAAGGCCCAAACCTAGGAAGAAACCTAGAGAGGAACCAGGCTATGAGGGGTGGCCAGTCCTCTTCTGGCTGTGCCGGGTGGAGATTATAACAGAACATGGCCAAGATGTTCAAAATGTTCATAAATGACCAGCAGGGTCAAATAATAATCAGGAATAAATGTCAGTTGGTGTGGCATCCTTATCTC
The DNA here is from genome assembly GCF_029448725.1 of Salvelinus fontinalis. Taxonomy (NCBI): domain Eukaryota; kingdom Metazoa; phylum Chordata; class Actinopteri; order Salmoniformes; family Salmonidae; genus Salvelinus; species Salvelinus fontinalis. The sequence continues at coordinate 15,191,902 of NC_074697.1, read as the reverse complement.
TCTCATCCTGCTTGTTGTCATGTGTTTTTGTTTTGTTTATTGTTGTTTTCATGTGTTTGTTAATCCAGGAAGTGGAGTCCACCACCACTCCGCAGCCATGAGTTCCCAGAACAGATATTCTAGCAGCATGTGTGAGTATTACAACTCCTGTCTTAACCTCTTAAGTGTAAATCCCCATATTTGGGGACCCGTATGATTATAATCTATTCCATTCAGTCTGCTATGAGAACGGTAGCCCCTATCTGCAAGAGCAGGTTGTCTGCGGGAAGCTGAGTATCTTGGCTATTGATCAGAGGGCTTTCACAATCATTGGTGTGACTTACTACCATATATGGGCATACAAATATATAAGGGCAGGCCGAGCTGATGACCTAATTCCAAGATGGCTGCTACTGTACCTACGTCCCGGGGGGGTTGGTAGGAACACATCTAGCCTATTGCCTTGTTATCTGATGTCCACAGAGTGACTATATCTTTGCGCATAAAGAATATGACGTTGCCTGCTTACGCGCTGTAGGCATCCATTACGCAGGGGATTGGCTACTAGGGCACCTTGATAGTCTTGTAGCCAATGAGATAAGCTTTCCAGGGATATGCAGTTGACCTGGGTGGGACAAAGCAAGGCCTAGAACATTTTAATGCGTAATGCGAACTATTTCTACCTGACTCAAGAGACGAGACACACAGAGCACGCTACATTACATTGTCAACAGATTTCATCCAGATTTCATCGCTTTATTATAAAAGGTGGCTTCTCAAAGGGGGGTAGAAAAAACTACGAATATCTACTAAGAATAACGAACAGGAGCCTAAAAAAGAGGATTTCTACTCGGCCGATGAAGATTGCGTTCTAGAAGGATTTGGATCCACTTTCAGATCTGTAAGTAAATTATTTTCATGGCTTTATATAGTTAATTTACAATATGTATTTAGTTTATTATAAATTGTCTGCTTTTTGTGCTTTGGATTTAGTTTACATAGGCCCTATGTAACAAGTGATTTCAATGTTATATCATTCCAAAGTAGTTATTGTTAATGTTTCATATTAGTTCACTGTTTTCTGTTCTAAGTTTTATCCTTGTAACTTTGGAGGGGCCACTAAACTCTCATGGCCATTGGAGGGGCCACTAAACTCTCATGGCCATTGGAGGGGCCACTAAACTCTCATGGCCGTTGGAGGGGCCACTAAACTCTCATGGCCGTTGGAGGGGCCACTAAACTCTCATGGCCATTGGAGAGGCCACTCATCTCTCATGGCCGTTGGAGGGGACACTAAACTCTCATGGCCATTGGAGGGGACACTAAACTCTCATGGCCATTGGAGGGGACACTAAACTCTCATGGCCATTGGAGGGGACACTCATCTCTCATGGCCATTGTTTTATTTGTGGTTCTCACCTCTGCCTTTGTTTCCAAAGTGTAACTGTTTGCATGTGTGTGTGTGTGTGTGTGTGTGTGTGTGTGTGTGTGTGTGTGTGTGTGTGTGTGTGTGTGTCTGTGTGTGCGTGTGTGCGTGTGTGCGTGTGTGTGTGCTTCACACCTTCTATGTGAGTCACTTTATAGACAAAGTTAAGCCTTGGTGTTTTTACTTTACAGTAATGTCGTTTAGTAAATGTAGTCAACTGTAATTATATATGTCTTTACAACAGTATATCTCTTTATTTTATTCACCACAGGAGGATGCTGTTCGGGAGCCACCCCTCCCCAGCTAGCGCCCCCCACCGGTCAAGGTCTTCACCCCTCCTCAGCAAGCGCCCCCGCCGGTCAAGGCCTTCACCCCTCCCCAGCAAGCGCCCCCACCGGTCAAGGCCTTCACCCCTCCTCAGCAAGCGCCCCCACCAGGTCAGGGTCTTCATCCCTCCTCAGCTAGCGCCCCCACCGGTCAAGGTCTTCACCCCTCCTCAGCAAGCGCCCCCACCGGTCAAGGTCTTCACCCCTCCTCAGCAAGCGCCCCCGCCGGTCAAGGCCTTCACCCCTCCCCAGCAAGCGCCCCCACCGGTCAAGGTCTTCACCCCCCCACTGCGATGTCAATCACTCCGTCTGATGGCTCTACATCCACCTTTCATAGACCTCTTGAAAAATAAAATAAGGGCTTGGGGCACCATTCGTCCTAACAGAATCGGTTTCCCCAAAACATGACAAAGACAGCGGAGAGGGGGACGTTGGATCAGGACTAACAAGACATGACGAAGACAGCGGAGAAGGGGACCATACGTTGGATCAGGACTAACAAGACATGACAAAGACAGCGGAGAGGGGGACGTTGGATCAGGACTAACAAGACATGACAAAGACAGCGGAGAGGAGGACGTTGGATCAGGACTAACAAGACATGACAAAGACAGCGGAGAGGGGGACGTTGGATCAGGACTAACAAGACATGACAAAGACAGCGGAGAGGGGGACGTTGGATCAGGACTAACAAGACATGACAAAGACAGCGGAGAGGGGGACGTTGGATCAGGACTAACAAGACATGACAAAGACAGCGGAGAGGGGGACGTTGGATCAGGACTAACAAGACATGACGAAGACAGCGGAGAAGGGGACCATACGTTGGATCAGGACTAACAAGACATGACAAAGACAGCGGAGAGGGGGACGTTGGATCAGGACTAACAAGACATGACAAAGACAGCGGAGAGGGGGACGTTGGATCAGGACTAACAAGACATGACGAAGACAGCGGAGAAGGGGACCATACGTTGGATCGGGACTAACAAGACATGACGAAGACAGCGGAGAGGGGGACCATATGTTGGATCGGGACTAACAAGACATGACGAAGACAGCGGAGAGGGGGACGTTGGATCAGGACTAACAAGACATGACAAAGACAGCGGAGAAGGGGACCATACGTTGGATCAGGACTAACAAGACATGACAAAGACAGCGGAGAGGGGGACCATATGTTGGATCGGGACTAACAAGACATGACGAAGACAGCGGAGAGGGGGACGTTGGATCAGGACTAACAAGCTGTTTTTAGTGAAATGGAAGGACACTAGGGAAGTAACCATGGTCACCACACCGCATGAGGCATTCATTAACAACCATGTCTCAAGGAAGGTGAAAAATGACAATGGGGCATGAGTGAGGAAGAATGTCCCCCTTCCTGTTTCAGTGAAAGACTACAATGCCAGCATAGGGGGGGGAGGGGGGGGGGGTCGACCGATCTGCTCTGATAGGCTACTACCAGGTCCTCCGCAAGACCAGGAAGTGGTACCACTTTGTGGACATGGAAAACATTTACTGTAGCATTCTCCACAAGCAGATGGTCAAAGCAAAAGGACAAACCCCTCTCTCCCAGAGCAGCTGGTGTTGGAAATGGCTGAATTGGGGCCCCAAAGCAACCTCACAACCATCCCAAGACCCCCCCCCCTCCACTCGAGGTGAGCGCCACTATCCAAAACACATGCCAAAAGACAAAAGGAAGAACTGCAAGTATTGCAAAAAAAAACACAGGTGGAAAAGAAGTGGGAAATGCCAGACGTTCTGTCCGAAATGCCAGTTCTCTTTTTGTTTCCCGGTCAGAGAGAGACTTGCTTCAAAGACTATCACGACATGCACAAGCTATGGTGAAAGTGATATCTAATCATCTATACCTGGGAAGGAAAGCAAACACGGACGCCATTTTGTAAATAGTTCCGCTTATTTCTATTGTTGTACCTTTTTTATTGAAGGACACGGGGTCTAACCAAGTTTCTGTTTGATAAGACATTTTATATATTTTTTTTTATGTACAGTACAACTTATGAAAGAACACATATGGAATCATGTAGTAACCAAAACGGGTGTTAAACAAATCAAAATATATGTTATATTTAAGATTCTTCAAAGTAGCCACCCTTTGGCTTGATGACAGCTTTGCACACTATTGGCATTCTCTCAACCAGCTTCATGAGGTAGTCACCTGGAATGCATTTCAATTAACAGGTGTGCCAGTTGTGTTGTGACAAAGTAGGGTTGGTATACAGAAGATAGACATATTTGGTAAAAGACCAAGTCCATATTACGGCAAGAACAGCATAAATAAGCAAAGAGAAACGACAGTCCATCATTACTTTAACACATGAAGGTCAGTCAATGTGGAAAATGTCAAGAACTTTGAACATTTCTTCAAGTGCAGTCGCAAAAACCATCAAGCGCTATGATGAAACTGGCTCTCATGAGGACCACCACAGGAAAGGAAGACCCAGAGTTACCTCTGCTGAAGAGGATAAGTTCATTAGAGTTACCAGCCTCAGATTGCAGCCCAAATAAATGCTTCACAGAGTTCAGACACATCTCAACATGAACTGTTCAGAGGAGACTGTGTGAATCAGGCCTTCATGGTTGAATTGCTGCAAAGAAACCCCTACTGAAGGACACCAATAAGATGAAGAGATTTGCTTGGGCCAAGAAACACGAGCAATGGACATTAGACCGGTGGAACTCTGTCCTTTGGTTTGATGAGTCCAAATTTCAGATTTTTGGTTCCAACCGCCGTTTCTTTGTGTGATGCAGAGTAGGTGAACGGATGATCTCCGCATGTGTGGTTCGCACCGTGAAGCATGGAGGAGGAGGTGTGGGGGTGCTTTGCTGGTGACACTGTCAGTGATATATTTAGAATTCAAGGCACACTTAACCAGCATGGCTACCACAGCATTCAGCAGCGATACGCCATCCCATCCGGTTTGCGCTTAGTCCCACTATAATTTGTTTTTCAACAGTACAATGACCCAGCACACCTCCAGGCTGTGTAAGGGCTATTTGACCAAAAAATGAGAGTGATGGAGTGCTGCATCAGATGACCTGGCCTCGACAATCACCCGACCTCAACCTATTGGAGATGGTTTGGGATGAGTTGGACCACAGAGTGAAGGAAAACCAGGCAACAGGTGCTCAGCATATGTGGGAACTCCCTCAAGACGGTGGCAAAAGCATTCCTTATGAAGCTGGTTGAGAGAATGCCAAGAGTATGCAAAGCTGTCATCAAGGCAAAGAGTGGTTGGTTACTACATGATTGATTGGTTACTACATGATTCCATATGTGTTATTTCATAGTTTTGATGTCTTCACTATTATTCTACAATGTAAAAATAAAGAAAAACCCTTAAATGAGTGTGTCCAAACTTTTGACTGGTACTGTATATCTGTTGCTTTTACATTTGTTTTTGTTAACAGTTAATTTGTACGTGGGACCATTGGATATGCCTAGGCTAAACGTTCAGGCACACTTGGATATCCCCTGTATGTCCCCCGACACCACTACAATGTTTGAGAGCTGTTGGTGTTGTAGAAGTATAGTTTTTATAGTGAACAATACTTTTTAGAGCAGATCCAGTGGGCAAACACAGTGCAATTACCACATTCGGACACTTTGGAGAGGTTGAAAGGACACTTGAATGTACCCTGGATTCCCCATAACAACACCACAATGTTTGAGTCAGGTTGATATGGTAGAAAGGGTGATTTTATACTAACCAATAGCATTTAGGGATTGCAGATATGTTATAGCACTGGAATTCTCATTTACAGACATATGCCACTTTGGAGAGGTTTAGGAACACTTTGACCACATCTGACACTACTTACTATAATATCTTCCCATTTCTAGTTGTAAGGTCTATCAATCCCATTCTTTTCTGATATTGATCACATGTTGTGGGAGCCGTCTGATGTGTTTCCAGTTCTGGGCATCAATAATTAACTCACTTCACTCAACAACAACAAAAAGTGTTTGATCTTGTGTTTTCTGAACTATGCAACTCCTATCTATCTTCTGATCATTTCCTCATAATCTCCCAGATGACTTCTTTCCAAATATACCAAGTTTTTGCATGTCGGAATCATGTAATTACACATGAATAGCAGTTACTGATGGGTATGTCTATTTAGGCGGAAATCTACAGTTTGCCATTTTACGTTTTAAGAGGTTAACCCCAGTCATCGAGATGCATGACTGTGTTTCTTGCTACTACAGTATATGGCAGTAACATGTGTGAGTACCAGATCACCCTTAACAACACCCGTAGAGACATACAGTGGTTCTTCCTTTTAAAGGTTTTGAGTTTATGCCGCGACCCTTAGTGGTAGATGGTGGCATTCTGTCATTGCACTGCACTACCACAAGGGGGATCTATCGGTAGTCTAATCTGTGGCACAAATTGAATATCTGCGTAAAATGGACAGCTGTGCCATACACATTGCAAGATGGGAAGAGATTTTCGATGAACCGATTCTATGGCACGCGGTTTATGAATTGACACGGAATTTTCTGTTCCTCCTGAAAGCCCTGATGTTAAAAACAGTCGAATGCATTCTCTCCGTCGCCCACACGCACTTTAAACATTTGGATAATAAAGCATTTAAAGGCTGCCATTGGTTGATACTTCTGCATTTAAAGGCTGCCATTGGTTGATACTTCTGCATTTAAAGGCTGCCATTGGTTGATACTTCTGCATTTAAAGGCTGCCATTGGTTGATACTTCTGCATTTAAAGGCTGCCATTGGTTGATTTAAAAAATTTAAAGCATATTGAAGATAGAAGCCGCCTCTTAATGAGTTCCGAGAGCTGATCTGTTATCCAACGATTATTATTATTATTATTATTATTAACCCTGCATTATAATGATATAAAATCACCTTAGATATTCTCACAGACCAGGAATAAATCCTTTTCATAATGAATAATCAGATGCGTGTTTCAAGCTTTTTTTCTTTTTTTTTTACCTACTATATTACTTATTGGATCACAAAAAAATATAACTTTTGCATTACTGTGTAGTTTACCAATAAAATGGTATGACGCCAGGATGTGGATATACCCGGTATACATATCCTGAAAGAAAGAAATGATCTCACTCCAATACATTTGAATAGAAAGTTTGTAAAAATAGATAAGATCTAGCTACCATGGAAAGGAAACTATTTGACTATTTGTTGAAAAATCACCCTGAATAACTCTTTAGTCATATCCCAGTTTACCCTGATTAACTCTTTAGTCATATCCCAGTTTACCCTGATTAAACCTTTAGTCATATCCCAGTTTACCCTGATTAACTCTTTAGTCATATCCCAGTTTACCCTGATTAACTCTTTAGTCATATCCCAGTTTACCCTGATTAACTCTTTAGTCATATCCCAGTTTACCCTGATTAACTCTTTAGTCATATCCCAGTTTACCCTGATTAGCTCTTTAGTCATATCCCAATTTACCATGATTTAAATCTTTAGTCATATCCCAGTTTACCATGATTTAACTATTTAGTCATATCCCAGTTTACCTATTTGCTTATGGTCTTGCCTAGACCTAGCAACCTGTTTTAAATTATATGAGCAAAAAATATAACGTTTTATTTGAAACGGGAAGCCAGACAAACTTAAAAGGGCCTATTTATATAATGAATATAAATTCGAAGGGCAGAAATGATTAAATATTAAAGCATTAGACCTCTCACTAAAGGCTTCAGTCATACAAAAGTTATACTTAAATCCAAACTGGTTCTCTAGCAGATTAGTAAGAATGTCTCACCGCATGTTCAAGAATGGCCTCTTTCCCTTTATTCAGATTACAACCTCTCCCTTTACTCAGATTACAACCTCTCCCTTTACTCAGATTACAATCTCTCCCTTTATTCAGATTACAACCTCTCCCTTTATTCAGATTACAACCTCTCCCTTTATTCAGATTACAACCTCTCCCTTTACTCAGATTACAACCTCTCCCTTTATTCAGATTACAACCTCTCCCTTTACTCAGATTACAACCTCTCCCTTTATTCAGATTACAACCTCTCCCTTTACTCAGATTACAACCTCTCCCTTTACTCAGATTACAACCTCTCCCTTTATTCAGATTACAACCTCTCCCTTGACTCAGATTACAACCTCTCCCTTTATTCAGATTACAACCTCTCCCTTTATTCAGATTACAACCTCTCCCTTTACTCAGATTACAACCTCTCACTTTACTCAGATTACAACCTCTCCCTTTACTCAGATTACAACCTCTCCCTTTACTCAGATTACAACCTCTCCCTTTATTCAGATTACAACCTCTCCCTTTACTCAGATTACAACCTCTCCCTTTATTCAGATTACAACCTCTCCCTTTACTCAGATTACAACCTCTCCCTTTACTCAGATTACAACCTCTCCCTTTATTCAGATTACAACCTCTCCCTTTACTCAGATTACAACCTCTCCCTTTATTCAGATTACAACCTCTCCCTTTACTCAGATTACAACCTCTCACTTTCGGTTATTTGAAAATGAAATAATCTCCAAAATATCGATTAAAAAAAACAAACAAGCCATAGAAAGTTGGTTTCAATGTTTAATCCACCAGAAAAGACAGAACAAATAATACAACAAATATTGTGGTTAAACTCAAATATACTCAGTGAGAAAAAAAACAATAGTTTTGAGAGAAAAAAGTTTAAAAAAATAAAAAGAGAAAAATAGGTTGTTTTTTTAAAAAGTATAATCTTTGTCAATTATATCATAAATAGAACTGGTGGAGTTATGTCACACATGCAGTTAATAAAAATATATGGAAATGTCTGATCTCCCCAAAATTACAGCCAACTCACTGCAGCATTATCGCAACAATGGAAGAGGCAAGTGGATGGGGGAAAAAGTAAGGAACTTGTCTGTCGGCCCTGCATTAAAGACTAAAATTTGTTAAAGAAAATTGTGATAAATAAAAATATAAACCAGTTTAATTTAAGGACCAAAAAATTGACAGCTGTGCCGTATAGATTGCAAAATAGTTGGGAAGAGATTTTCGATGAACCGATTTCATGGCACGCGGTTTATGAGTTGACACGCAATTGTCTGTTCCTCCTGAAAGCCCTGATGTTAAAAACAGTCGAATGCTTTCTCTCCGTCGCCCACACGCACTTTAAACATTTGGATAATAAAGCATTTAAAGTCTGCCATTGGTTGATTTAAAAAATCTATACTTCTGACAGCCAAACTTCTATAACTTTTGGACTTTTAAACATTCCCAGAAGGCATGGATTGTTATAACCTACTGCAGGTCTAAAACCTATGGGTGCAAACAACGTTTCCATGATGGGCTATTATCAGGACAATAGACTCTTCAACCTTTACAAAAGGATAGTCTAATTATAGCTCGGCTACTGTAGGTGTGAAAAGAAATTCCCCCCAACTTGCAATGGTTTAAGTACTCTAAAGTTTTACATTTCTGATTACAAACCTTATGCAACCGCAAAATGTCGGATAACGCATATACAGTACAGTATTTCATCATCAACATCTTTATGCTTTCGTTAATAAAATAATGATAAAAATACTCTTTCAAAATCCAGATGTTTTATTTCAACTATCAGCAGGACAATAGACTCTTGCCGAAGTTTAGGGACTTTTAAATATATTAATGGATCCATAACGAATTACTGTGGGAATAAATATCACTGAATGACATAGCATGGAGACTGGTTTTAATAAATCAATCAGATTTTTATTTGGAAATGTTAGGATTATTTTGCTCTTCACTCGTAGTCACTTAGTAGCCTACTCCCGACCGGTCACATTGTACAGAGAGACATGTTTTCCTAACGGAAACCCTGAGAATTTCGTTTTTCTTGGAAGAGAAACACCATAACATTAATCAAATTAATTAAGCTAAATTTCTTAAAATCTATCCCATATACTATGTTCTTACAAAAAAAATGTTTTAAATTCTCTAGTACAGCCAATATTTAATGAGAGTCAAATACTTCTCAAAGATGCCCTCTGGTGGTCAAACTAGAACTAACTAGCGTTAATGGCAACAATGGCTGACAATTAAATAACAAATAACGTGCCATAGAATTCTGCAACAGTCCGCAAGCTGTGCTTCAGTACGACGAAACTTTTAAAGGAAGATCCACTGTACATAACCACTCTGTTAGCTATGGCAGAAACACACTATGTGAGTACAACATCTTAAAGGGATACTTCGGGATTTTGATAGCATTGGCTAGCCAATGCTAACTAGCCTTAGTGCAATGACATGCTAGCACTTACCTTAGACTTCCAGTCATTGCGCTAACGCTAGTTAGCAACTTCTTTTCAACCTACATGCATAGATATATAAATGGTACCCATGAGTTCATCTGACTCTGGGTTCAGTAGATAAAGGGCCTCATCTGACTCTGGGTCAGTAGATAAAGGGCCTCATCTGACTCTGGGTCAGTAGATAAAGGACCTCATCTGACTCTGGGTCAGTAGATAAAGGGCCTCATCTGACTCTGGGTCAGTAGATAAAGGACCTCATCTGACTCTGGGTCAGTAGATAAAGGACCTCATCTGACTCTGGGTCAGCAGATAAAGGGCCTCATCTGACTCTGGGTCAGTAGATAAAGGGCCTCATCTGACTCTGGGTTCAGTAGATAAAGGGCCTCATCTGACTCTGGATCAGTAGATAAAGGACCTCATCTGACTCTGGGTCAGTAGATAAAGGGCCTCATCTGACTCTGGGTCAGTAGATAAAGGGCCTCATCTGACTCTGGGTCGGTAGATAAAGGGTTTAATCTGACTCTGGGTCAGTAGATAAAGGACCTCATCTGACTCTGGGTCAGTAGATAAAGGGCCTCATCTGACTCTGGGTCAGTAGATAAAGGGCTTCATCTGACTCTGGGTCAGTAGATAAAGGGTTTAATCTGACTCTGGGTCAGTAGATAAAGGGCTTCATCTGACTCTGGGTCAGTAGATAAAGGGTTTAATCTGACTCTGGGTCAGTAGATAAAGGGCCTCATCTGACTCTGGGTCAGTAGATAAAGGGCTTCATCTGACTCTGGGTCAGTAGATAAAGGGCCTCATCTGACTCTGGGTCAGTAGATAAAGGGCCTCATCTGACTCTGGGTCGGTAGATAAAGGGTTTAATCTGACTCTGGGTCAGTAGATAAAGGACCTCATCTGACTCTGGGTCAGTAGATAAAGGGCCTCATCTGACTCTGGGTCAGTAGATAAAGGGCTTCATCTGACTCTGGGTCAGTAGATAAAGGGCTTCATCTGACTCTGGGTCAGTAGATAAAAGCCTGACCTATCCTTTTAACACCACCCATAGAGACATAACACAAAAAGCATAACAGCTGTGTGAGCTCTCTAGTAGGATCAAGAGTTTTTCCTGACCTGAACTTGCTCTGTAACAGGCCAGGTTACGTTCTCAGCTCCATGTCTTCTATTCTGAAGACACTTAAAATAGATCAAGTTTGTCCTACTCTATATTTATGCAGTAGTTGCTTCTCCTAATGTTATTTTTTTGTATGTGTGTGTGTGTGTGTGTGTGTGTGTGTGTGTGTGTGTGTGTGTGTGTGTGTGTGTGTGTGTGTGTGTGTGTGTGTCCATGCAGTCCAGACGATGGACGAGGACCTGAATGCGTCTCTGGCCCAGGCTGATGAGTTATCCAGAGAGTTTACCTCTCTGTTACAGAAGGTCTCCCCCACCACCCAGTCTGTTTCTCAGGTACACACACACACACACACACACACACACACACACACACACACACACACACACACACACACACACACACACACACACACACACACACACACACACACACACACACCTCAGCTATTCAGACCCAGAGCTCAGTAACAATGCTGTGCCGTGTATGTTCTCCTCCTTCTCCTCCTCGTCTCCCTACAGACTGCCTCTGATGCTGTGATCCCCAGAGGCAAACTCCAGCCCTCAACCTCAGAGAGACAGACAGGAGGCACCAGCTCTCTCCCCTACTCCCCCAGCTCCAGCTCTCTCCCCTACTCCCCCAGCTCCAGCTCTCTCCCCTACTCCCCCAGCTCCAGCTCTCTCCCCTACACCCCCAGCTCTCTCTCCTACTCCCCCAGCTCTACCCTCCCCTACTCCCCCATCTCCAGCTCTACCCTCCCCTACTCCCCCATCTCCAGCTCTACCCTCCCCTACTCCCCCAGCTCCAACCTCTCCAACCTGGATCCCATGGTCTCCAGCCCTAAGACGATGCCCTCGTCCCCTTCCCAGGCGCAACGAGACAGATACTCTCTCTCTCCGTCCCATCATTCTGGAGGTCCTGACCCCAACTACTCCTATGGTCAGCTGACCCCTCCCAACCAATCACCTCGTACCCAGCGTCGTGCGTCTCCTTCTCCGTCTCGCCGAATGACCTACGACCGCAGCCCGCGAGGATCAATCAGCTATATTGATTCAAACCACTCCCCTCTTTCCTTTGCTCCTGGCTACGATCAATCACATCGGGGGAGGGTACAACCCTCACACTCCTTGTCCAATCTGCTGTCCCCGTATGATTCTCCTACGATGGGTCGGACATCCCCACGACTGGGCCGAAGCCACTCCCCTTGCCAGTTCAGCCAATCAGCAGCACCCAGTACCCTGCCACGTAACTTTGTGCCTTTCAGCCAATCTGGTGAGTCGCCTACTGTAGCAACAGTGCATTCAGGAAGTATTCAGACCCCTTGACTTTTTCCACATTTTGTTACGTTACAGCCTTGTTCTAAAATTTATAAAAACATTTTTTTCCCTCATCAATCTACACACAATACCCCATAATGACAAAGCGAAAACAGTTTTTTTTTTCTGCAAATGTATAAAAAAAATCAACAGAAATATGTTATTTACATAATTATTCAGACCCTTTAGTTATGGGACTAGAAATTGAGCTCAGATGCATCCTGTTTCCATTGATCATCATTGAGATGTTTCTACAACTTGATTGGAGTCCACCTGTGGTAAATTCAATTGATTGGACATGATTTGGGAAGGCACACACACCTGTCTATATAAGGTCCCACAGTTGACAGTGCATGTCAGAGCAAAAACCAAGCCATGAAGTCGAAGGAATGCTGAGACAGCATTGTGTTGAGGCACAGATCTGGGGAAGGGTACCAAAAAATGTCTGCAGCATTGAAGGTCTCCAATAACACAGTGGCCTCCATCATTCTGAAATGAAAGACTCTTCCTAGAACTGGCCGCCCGGCCAAACTGAGCAATCAGGGGAGATGGACCTTGGTCAGGGAAGTGACCCAGAACCCGATGGTCACTCCGACAGAGCTCCAGAGTTCCTCTGTGGAGATAGAAGAACCTTCCAGAAGGGCAACCATCTCTGCAGAACTCCACCAATCAGGCCTTTATGGTAGAGTGGCCAGACGGAAGCCACACCTAGGTAATATCACATGACAGCCCACTTGGAGTTTTCCGAAAGGCACCTAAAGGACTCTGACCATGAGAAACAAGATTCTCTGGTCTGATGAAACCAAGATTGAACTCTTTAGGCCTAAATGCCAAGCATCACGTCTGGAGGAAACCTGGCACCATCCCTACTTGAAGCATGGTGGTCGCAGCATCATGCTGTGGGGATGTTTTTCAGCGGCAGGGACTGGGAGACTAGTCAGGATCGAGGAAAAGATGAACGGAGCAAAGTACAGAGAGATCCTTGATGAAAACCTGCTCCAGAGCGCTCAGGACCTCAGACTGGGGCGAAGGTTCACCTTCCAACAGGACAACGACCCTAAGCACACAGCCAAGACAACGCAGGAATGGCTTCGGGACAAGTCTTTGAATGTTCTTGAGTGGCCCAGCCAGAGCCCGGACTTGAACCTGACGAACATCTCTGGAGAGACCTGAAAATAGCTGTGCAGCGACGCTCCCCATCCAACCTGACAGAGCTTGAGAGGATCTGCAGAGAAGAATGGGAGAAACTCCCCAAAATACAGGTGTGCCAAGCTTGTAGCATCATACCCAAGAAGACTCTCGGCTGTAATCGCTGCCAAAGGTGCTTCAACAAAGTACTGAGTAAAGGGTCTGAATACTTATGCAAATATGATATTTAAAAGTATATATATTAATTGCTTTGTCATTATGGGGTATTGTGTTTGAGCGGGGGAAAAAATGTTAATCTATTTTAGAATAAGGCTGTAACGTAGCAATGTGGAAAAAGTCAAGGGGTCTGAATACTTTCTGAATGCACCGTGTAGTACTATATTTAAGGGCCAGTGCAGTCAAATGTGATTTTCCTGTGTTTATTTATATATACAATACCAGTCAAAAGTTTGGACACAACTAACTCATTCAAGGGTTTTTCTTTATTTTTTACTATTTTCTACATTGTAGAATAATAGTGAAGACATCAACACTATGAAATACCACATATGGAATCATGTAGTAACCAAAAAAAGTGTTAAACAAAAATTATTCAAAGTAGCCACCCTTTGCCTTGATGACAACTTTGCACACTCTTGGCATTCTCTCAACCAGCTTCATAAGGAATGCTTTTCCAACAGTCTTGAAGGAGTTCCCACATATGCTGAGCACTTGTTGGCTGCTTTTCCTTCACTCTGCGGTCCAACTCATCCCAAACCATCTCAATTGGGGTGAGGTCAGGTGATTGTGGAGGCCAGGTCATCTGATGCAGCACTCCATCACTCTCCTTTTTGGTCAAATAGCCCTTACACAGCCTGGAGGTGTGTTGGGTCATTGTCCTGTTGAAAAACAAGTGGTGATTCCACTCAGCACAATCCGGATGGGATGGCGTATCGCTGCAGAATGCTGTGGTAGCCATGCTGGTTAAGTGTGCCTTGAATTCTAAATACACTGCTCAAAAAAATAAAGGGAACACTTAAACAACACAATGTAACCCCAAGTCAATCACACTTCTGTGAAATCAAACTGTCCACTTAGGAAGCAACACTGATTGACAATAAATTTCACATGCTGTTGTGGAAATTATAGGCAATTAGCAAGACACCCCCAATAAAGGAGTGATTCTGCAGATGGTGACCACAGACCACTTCTCAGTTCCTATGCTTCCTGGCTGATGTTTTGGTCACTTTTGAATGCTGGCAGTGCTCTCACTCTAGTGGTAGCATGAGACGGAGTCTACAACCCACACAAGTGGCTCAGGTAGTGCAGTTCATTCAGGATGGCACATCAATGCGAGCTGTGGCAAAAAGGTTTGCTGTGTCTGTCAGCGTAGTGTCCAGAGCATGGAGGCGCTACCAGGAGACAGGCCAGTACTTCAGGAGACGTGGAGGAGGCCGTAGGATGGCAACAACCCAGCAGCAGGACCGCTACCTCCGCCTTAGTGCCAGGAGGTGCACTGCCAGAGCCCTGCAAAATGACCTCCAGCAGGCCACAAATGTGCATGTGTCTGCTCAAACGGTCAGAAACAGACTCCATGAGGGTGGTATGAGGGCCCGACGTCCACAGGTGGGGGTTGTGCTTACAGCCCAATACCGTGCAGGACGTTTCGCATTTGCCAGAGAACACCAAGATTGGCAAATTCGCCACTGGCGCCCTGTGCTCTTCACAGATGAAAGCAGGTTCACACTGAGCACATGTGACAGACGTGACAGAGTCTGGAGACGCCGTGGAGAACGTTCTGCTGCCTGCAACATCCTCCAGCATGACCGGTTTGGCGATGGGTCAGTCATGGTGTGGGATGGCATTTCTTTGTGGGGCCGCACAGCCCTCCATGTGCTCGCCAGAGGTAGCCTGACTGCCATTAGGTACCGAGATGAGATCCTCAGACCCCTTGTGAGACCATATGCTGACACATGCACATTTGTGGCCTGCTGGAGGTCATTTTGCAGGGCTCTGGCAGTGCACCTCCTTGCACTAAGGCGGAGGTACCGGTCCTGCTGCTGGGTTGTTGCCCTCCTATGGCCTCCTCCACGTCTCCTGATGTACTGGCCTGTCTCCTGGTAACGCTTGCATGCTCTGGACACTACGCTGACAGACACAGCAAACCTTTTTGCCACAGTTCGCATTGATGTGCCATCCTGAATGAACTGCACTACCTGAGCCACTTGTGTGGGTTGTAGACTCCGTCTCATGCTACCACTAGAGTGAGAGCACCGCCAGCATTCAAAAGTGACCAAAACATCAGCCAGGAAGCATAGGAACTGAGAAGTGTTCTGTGGTCACCACCTGCAGAATCACTCCTGTTTTGGGGGGTGTCTTGCTAATTGCCTATAATTTCCACCTTTTGTCTATTCCATTTGCACAACAGCATGTGAAATGTATTGTCAATCAGTGTTGCTTCCTAAGTGGACAGTTTGATTTCACAGAAGTGTGATTGACTTGGAGTTACATTGTGTTGTTTAAGTGTTCCCTTTATTTTTTTGAGCAGTGTAAATCACTGACAGTGTCACCAGCAAAGCACCATCACACCTCCTCCTCCATGCTTCACGGTGGGAACCACACATGCGGAGATCATCTGTTCACCTACTCTGGGTCTTACAAAGACATGGTGGTTGGAGCCAAAAATCTCACATTTGGACTCATCAAACCAAAGGACAGATTTCCACTGGTCTAATGTCCATTGCTCGTGTTTCTTGGCACAAGCAAATCTCTTATTATTATTGGTGTCCTTTAGTTGTGGTTTCTTTGCAGCAATTCGACCATGACGGCCTGATTCACACAGTCTCCTCTGAACAGTTGATGTTGAGATGTGTCTGTTACTTGAGCTCTATGAAGCATTTATTTGGGCTGTAATTTCTGAGGCTGGTAACTCTAATGAACGTATCCTCTTCAGCAGAGGTAACTCTGGGTCTTCCTTTCCTGTGGCGGTCCTCATGAGAGCCAGTTTCATCATAGCGCTTGATGGGTTTTGCGACTGCACTTGAAGTTCTTGAAATGTTCCACATTGACTGACCTTCATGTGTTAAAGTAATGATGCACTGTCGTTTCTCTTTGCTTATTTGAGCTGTTCTTGCCGTAATATGGACTTGGTCTTTAACCAAATAGGGATATCTTCTGTATACCCCCCCACCTTTGTCACAACACAACTGATTGGCTCAAACGCATTCAGAAGGAAAGAAATTCCACAAATTAACTTTTAACAAGGCACACCTGTTAATTGAAATGAATTCCAAAGGAATTCAACCTCATGAAGCTGGTTGAGAGAATGCCAAGAGTGTGCAAAGCTGTCATCAAAGCAAAGGGTGGCTACTTTGAATAATTTTTTTAACACTTTTTTGGTTACTACATGATTCCATATGTGTCATTTCATAAGTTTGATGTCTTCACTATTATTCTACAATGTAGAAAATAGTAAAAATAAAGAAAAACCCTTGAATGAGTAGTTGTGTCCAAACTAATGACTTGTATTGTATATATAAGACATTCATACATGGTGTATATTTATACATACATAGTGTATATTTATACATACAGTATATATTTATGCATACATAGTGTATATTTATACATACATACAGTATATATTTATACATACATAGTGTATATTTATACATACATACATAGTGTATATTTATACATACATAGTGTATATTTTTACATACATAGTGTATATTTTTACATACATAGTGTATATTTTTACATACATAGTGTATATTTATACATACATACATAGTGTATATTTATACATACATAGTGTATATTTATACATACATAGTGTATATTTATACATACATAGTGTATATTTATACATACAGTGTATATTTATACACACATAGTGTATATTTATACATACATAGTGTATATTTATACAAACATAGTGTATATTTATACATATATAGTGTATATTTATACATACATACATAGTGTATATTTATACATACATAGTGTATATTTATACATACATAGTGTATATTTATACATGCATACAGTGTATATTTATACATACATACAGTGTATATTTATACATACAGTATATATTTATACATACAGTATATATTTATACATGCAGTATATATTTATACATACATAGTGTATATTTATTCATACATAGTGTATATTTATACAAACATAGTGTATATTTATACATACATAGTGTATATTTATACATACATACATAGTGTATATTTATACATACATAGTGTATATTTATACATACATAGTGTATATTTATACATGCATACAGTGTATATTTATACATACATACAGTGTATATTTATATATACAGTATATATTTATACATACAGTATATATTTATACATGCAGTATATATTTATACATACATAGTGTATATTTATTCATACATAGTGTATATTTATACATACAGTGTATATTTATTCATACAGTATATATTTATTCATACAGTATATATTTATACATACAGTATATATTTATACATATAGTGTATATTTATACATACATAGTGTATATTTATACATACATAGTGTATATTTATACATACAGTATATATTTATACATATAGTGTATATTTATACATACATACAGTGTATATTTATACATACAGTGTATATTTATACATACAGTATATATTTATACATACAGTATATATTTATACATACATAGTGTATATTTATTCATACATAGTGTATATTTATACATACAGTATATATTTATTCATACAGTATATATTTATTCATACAGTATATATTTATACATACAATATGTATACATTTTTTTACACACTATGAGTTTAGAATAAAAGTATGAAATTGTGAAAATGATGATAGTGTCCATTTAGTTTAAAGAGCTGTTTTGAAAAGAGAGTTCCTAACCTCAATTCAACAGCTAATCCTCAGGTTCCCTTCCCCATTCAGACCCAGACAGTCCTAGGATAATTCTTGCTTGAGAAATTACTCTTTGCTAATAAGCTATTGTTGTTTCTTTTTGAAGATTTTAATCAAAAACATTCACAGTAAGGTATTTAATTGTTACCCGGAAATTATTTGTTATTGAGATAAAAATGGCTGCATTGGAACTTTAATGTAATTTAGTCAACACAGGTTCTGGAAGTGTAGTGAATGCTTCACAATTCTTTAGTACGTGCCACTACACTGACTCCATGTGCCACTACACTGACTCCATGTGCCACTACACTGACTCCATGTGCCACTACACTGACTCCATGTGCCACTACACTGACTCCATGTGCCACTACACTGACTCCATGTGCCACTACACTGACTCCATGTGCCACTACATTGACTCCATGTGCCACTATATTGACTCTTTAGTACGTGTCACTATATTGACTCCATGTGCCACTACACTGACTCCATGTGCCACTACACTGACTCCATGTGTCACTGCATTGACTCTTTAGTACGTGTCACTACACTGACTCCATGTGCCACTATATTGACTCTTTAGTACGTGTCACTACACTGACTCCATGTGCCACTACACTGACTCCATGTGCCACTACACTGACTCCATGTGCCACTATATTGACTCTTTAGTATGTGCCACTACATTGACTCCATGTGCCACTATATTGACTCTTTAGTACGTGCCACTACACTGACTCCATGTGCCACTACACTGACTCCATGTGTCACAACACTGACTCCATGTGCCACTACACTGACTCTTTAGTACGTGTCACTACACTGACTCTTTAGTACGTGCCACTACACTGACTCCATGTGCCACTACACTGACTCCATGTGACACTACACTGACTCCATGTGCCACTACACTGACTCCATGTGCCACTATATTGACTCTTTAGTACGTGCCACTATATTGACTCTTTAGTACGTGCCACTACACTGACTCCATGTGCCACTACACTGACTCCATGTGCCACTGCATTGACTCTTTAGTACGTGTCACTACACTGACTCCATGTGTCACTACATTGACTCTTAAGTACGTGTCACTACATTGACTCTTTAGTACGTGCCACTACCCTGACTCCATGTGCCACTACACTGAGTCCATGTGCCACTACACTGACTCCATGTGCCACTACACTGACTCCATGTGTCACTACACTGACTCCATGTGCCACTACACTGACTCCATGTGCCACTACACTGACTCCATGTGCCACTACACTGACTCCATGTGCCACTACACTGACTCCATATGTCACTACACTGACTCCATGTGCCACTACACTGACTCTTTAGTACGTGCCACTACACTGACTCCATGTGCCACTACACTGACTCCATGTGCCACTACACTGACTCCATGTGCCACTACACTGACTTCATGTGTCACTACATTGACTCCATGTGCCACTACATTGACTCTTTAGTACGTGTCACTACACTGACTCCATGTGTCACTACATTGACTCTTTAGTACGTGTCACTACACTGACTCCATGTGCCACTACACTGACTCCATGTGCCACTATATTGACTCTTTAGTACGTGCCACTACACTGACTCCATGTGTCACTACATTGACTCCATGTGCCACTACATTGACTCTTTAGTACGTGTCACTACACTGACTCCATGTGTCACTACATTGACTCTTTAGTACGTGTCACTACACTGACTCCATGTGCCACTACATTGACTCCATGTGCCACTATATTGACTCTTTAGTACGTGCCACTACACTGACTCCATGTGCCACTACACTGACTCCATGTGCCACTATATTGACTCTTTAGTATGTGCCACTACACTGACTCCATGTGTCACTACATTGACTCCATGTGCCACTATATTGACTCTTTAGTATGGGCCACTACATTGACTCCATGTGCCACTATATTGACTCTTTAGTACGTGCCACTACACTGACGCCATGTGCCACTACACTGACTCCATGTGTCACTACATTGACTCTTTAATACGTGTCACAACACTGACTCCATGTGCCACTATATTGACTCTTTAGTATGTGCCACTACACTGACTCTTTAGTACGTGTCACTACATTGACTCTTTAGTACGTGCCACTACATTGACTCCATGTGCCACTACACTGACTCCATGTGCCACTATATTGACTCTTTAGTACGTGCCACTACACTGACTCCGTGTGCCACTACACTGACTCCATGTGTCACTACATTGACTCTTTAGTACGTGTCACTGCATTGACTCTTTAGTACGTGTCACTATATTGACTCTTTAGTACGTGTCACTGCATTGACTCTTTAGTACGTGTCACTATATTGACTCTTTAGTACGTGTCACTGCATTGACTCTTTAGTACGTGTCACTATATTGACTCTTTAGTACGTGTCACTGCATTGACTCTTTAGTACGTGTCACTATATTGACTCTTTAGTACGTGTCACTGCATTGACTCTTTAGTACGTGCCACTACACTGACTCCATGTGCCACTGCATTGACTCTTTAGTACGTGTCACTACACTGACTCCATGTGCCACTACACTGACTCCATGTGCCACTACACACATAGACAGGAGCATTTCTACATTTCTCAGTAATCTGAATGAGTTAATATGACTGTTAGCTTTTATTCTCTCTCCAGATGAAGTCATGCAGAGACATAAGAGCCCAGGTAAATGGAATGAGACCGATCTGGACGTGGCGTCTCATAAGAAGAAACCCCACCACGCCTACGACAGTAAGGCCTCACACACACACACACACACACACACACACACACACACACACACACACACACACACACACACACACACACACCTACGACAGTCAGGCCTCAACACACACACACCTACGACAGTCAGGCCTCAACACACACACACATCTCCCTGTTGTTAACCTAGCATCTCCTTGTTGTTAACCTAGCATCTCCCTGTTGTTAACCTAGCATCTCCTTGTTGTTAACCTAGCATCTCCCTGTTGTTAACCTAGCATCTCCCTGTTGTTAACCTACCACCTGTCTGTTGTTAACCTAGCATCTCCTTGTTGTTAACCTAGCATCTCCTTGTTGTTAACCTAGCATCTCCTTGTTGTTAACCTAGCATCTCCTTGTTGTTAACCTAGCATCTCCTTGTTGTTAACCTAGCATCTCCTTGTTGTTAACCTAGCATCTCCTTGTTGTTAACCTAGCATCTCCCTGTTGTTAACCTACCACCTGTCTGTTGTTAACCTAGCATCTCCTTGTTGTTAACCTAGCATCTCCTTGTTGTTAACCTAGCATCTCCTTGTTGTTAACCTAGCATCTCCTTGTTGTTAACCTAGCATCTCCTTGTTGTTAACCTAGCATCTCCCTGTTGTTAACCTAGCATCTCCTTGTTGTTAACCTACCACCTGTCTGTTGTTAACCTAGCATCTCCTTGTTGTTAACCTAGCATCTCCCTGTTGTTAACCTAGCATCTCCTTGTTGTTAACCTAGCATCTCCCTGTTGTTAACCTAGCATCTCCTTGTTGTTAACCTAGCATCTCCCTGTTGTTAACCTATCATCTCCTTGTTGTTAACCTAGCATCTCCTTGTTGTTAACCTAGCATCTCCCTGTTGTTAACCTGGCATCTCCCTGTTGTTAACCTAGCATCTCCTTGTTGTTAACCTAGCATCTCCTTGTTGTTAACCTGGCATCTCCCTGTTGTTAACCTACCACCTGTCTGTTGTTAACCTACCACCTGTCTGTTGTTAACCTAGCATCTCCTTGTTGTTAACCTACCATCTCCTTGTTGTTAACCTAGCATCTCCCTGTTGTTAACCTGGCATCTCCCTGTTGTTAACCTACCACCTGTCTGTTGTTAACCTATCATCTCCTTGTTGTTAACCTATCATCTCCTTGTTGTTAACCTAGCATCTCCTTGTTGTTAACCTAGCATCTCCTTGTTGTTAACCTAGCATCTCCTTGTTGTTAACCTGGCATCTCCCTGTTGCTAACCTACCACCTGTCTGTTGTTAACCTATCATCTCCTTGTTGTTAACCTAGCATCTCCTTGTTGTTAACATAGCATCTCCTTGTTGTTAACCTGGCATCTCCTTGTTGTTAACCTAGCATCTCCTTGTTGTTAACCTAGCATCTCCTTGTTGTTAACCTACCATCTCCTTGTTGTTAACCTACCATCTCCTTGTTGTTAACCTATCATCTCCTTGTTGTTAACCTACCATCTCCTTGTTGTTAACCTACCATCTCCTTGTTGTTAACCTACCATCTCCTTGTTGTTAACCTACCATCTCCTTGTTGTTAACCTACCATCTCCTTGTTGTTAACCTAGCATCTCCCTGTTGTTAACCTACCACCTGTCTGTTGTTAACCTACCACCTGTCTGTTGTTAACCTACCATCTCCTTGTTGTTAACCTACCATCTGTCTGTTGTTAACCTAGCATCTCCTTGTTGTTAACCTAGCATTTCCCTGTTGTTAACCTACCACCTGTCTGTTGTTAACCTAGCATCTCCCTGTTGTTAACCTACCACCTGTCTGTTGTTAACCTAGCATCTCCTTGTTGTTAACCTAGCATCTCCTTGTTGTTAACCTAGCATCTCCTTGTTGTTAACCTACCACCTGTCTGTTGTTAACCTAGCATCTCCTTGTTGTTAACCTAGCATCTCCTTGTTGTTAACCTAGCATCTCCTTGTTGTTAACCTAGCATCTCCCTGTTGTTAACCTACCACCTGTCTGTTGTTAACCTAGCATCTCCTTGTTGTTAACCTAGCATCTCCTTGTTGTTAACCTAGCATCTCCTTGTTGTTAACCTAGCATCTCCCTGTTGTTAACCTACCACCTGTCTGTTGTTAACCTAGCATCTCCTTGTTGTTAACCTAGCATCTCCTTGTTGTTAACCTAGCATCTCCTTGTTGTTAACCTAGCATCTCCTTGTTGTTAACCTAGCATCTCCTTGTTGTTAACCTAGCATCTCCCTGTTGTTAACCTAGCATCTCCTTGTTGTTAACCTACCATCTCCTTGTTGTTAACCTAGCATCTCCTTGTTGTTAACCTAGCATCTCCTTGTTGTTAACCTAGCATCTCCTTGTTGTTAACCTAGCATCTCCCTGTTGTTAACCTAGCATCTCCTTGTTGTTAACCTAGCATCTCCTTGTTGCAGAGACTGAGTGGCTGAGACCGTTGGTGCCAAACACCAACTGGAGAGAATCTAACCTGGATGGCCCTTCCTCTTCCAAGAAGGTAGTTAGTGTGTGTGCGTGTGTGTGTGTGTGTGTGTGTGTGTGTGTGTGTGTGTGTGTGTGTGTGTGTGTGTGTGTGTGTGTGTGTGTGTGTGTGTGTGTGTGTGTGTGTGTGTGTGTGTGTGTGTGTGTGTGTGTGTGTGTGTGTGTGTGCGCTCAGGCGTTTTGTTTGTTAATAATCATCTCTCTCTCGCTGGTATACTTTATTGACATGGAAAGTTAAATTGCTTAAATTGTCATGTATAGCAATGATGGTCAGATGAACAGAATCTGTCTCTGTCTCTCTCTCTCTCTCTCTCTCTCTCTCTCTCTCTCTCTCTCTCTCTCCCTGTCCCTCTCTCTCTCTGTCTCTCTCTGTCCCTCTCTCTCTCTCTCTCTCTCTGTCTCTCTCTGTCCCTCTCTCTCTCTCTCTCTGTCTCTCTCTCTCTGTCTCTCTGTCTCTCTCTCTGTCTCTCTCTTTGTCTCTCTCTTTGTCTCTCTGTCTCTCTCTCTCTCTCTTTGTCTCTTTGTCTCTCTGCCCCCTTTTCATTCCCTCCAGGACACCCTCCCTCGTTCCCACCAGCCCACCCACGCATCTCTCCCCCGTAACACCCGTATTACTGTCCCTCCTGACTCGTCCTCCCTCTACCACGCCCCTCCCCAACCAATCATATCCCGTATCTCCATCCCCCCCTGCTCCTCCTCCTCCCAGCCCCCCCGTCAGCACAGACCCATCCCTCTCTCCGTCATCATGCGGCTCCAGAACCCCTACTGGGCCTCGTCTGCCATTCACCCCCGGGCCCTGGGGCCCGAGAGGGACGTGGCTCTGTACCGCCAGGCTGTACCCAGGGAGTATAGGGATTACCTAGAGTACAGAGAGCCACAGACCCAGCCACAGACCCAGCCACAGACCCGTGAGCTCAAGCAGCCAGCCTACCACGGGGAAGGTATAGTATCTACACGAACATAGACTCTACTCTCACAATCTAACCGGTTATGCGTGGTCACCCGCCTGTGTGTAATTCTGTCCATCCGTCCATCTGTATGTTCTCTCTTCTCCCACAGTGCTGAAACCAGGTGATGTTGACATTGAGTTGGAGCGACTGGACCCGATTCATCAAAGTCCCACGGCCCCTGACCCAGCTCTCCCAGAGAGAGAGAGGGAGACAGAGATAGGAGGAGGAGGAGGAGAATCCCAGGTGGTGGCCCCCAGGCCCCTCAGCCCGTCCAAGCTGCAGCCAGTGGTGGCTCCAGAGAGCCCAGATGTCCCTGACATGGAAGAACTGTTCCGGATCCGCTCTGAGATCCCCCGGGCCCTGAGGAGACGCGGCTCTGTGACCCCTATCTCCAAAGTTAACCCAAACCCTGAACCAGGATCACAAGGTTAGGAAATGACTTCTAATATACAATTACTTTGCATAAGAATTTGACACAAAAGGGGACCAGCGATGTGAGTGACAATGACGGAGTGAATGGTTGGCAACAAAGAAAGTTCACTATCAAACTGTTTTACTCTCATTCTATTAAATTTGTCCTTTTTTATTATTATTTAATTTTTATCCCCTTTTCTCCCCAATTTTCGTGGTATCCAATCGCTAGTAATTACTATCTTGTCTCATCGCTACAACTCCCGTACGGGCTCGGGAGAGACGAAGGTCGAAAGCCATGCGTCCTCCGAAGCACAACCCAACCAAGCCGCACTGCTTCTTTAACACAGCGCGCCTCCAACCAGGAAGCCAGCCGCACCAATGTGTCGGAGGAAACACCGTGCACCTGGCCCCCTTGGTTAGCGCGCACTGCGCCCGGCCCGCCACAGGGGTCGCTGGGGCGCGATGAGACAAGGATATCCCTACCGGCCAAACCCTCCCTACCCCGGACGACGCTATGCCAATTGTACGTCGCCCCACGGACCTCCCGGTCGCGGCCGGCTGCGACAGAGCCTGGGCGCGAACCCAGAGACTCTGGAGGCATCATTCTATTCATTAAAGTTGTATGTATCTACAGCCTCCCCGACTGATCACGTTATCAATACTCACCCTGTAGAATCTCCTGCTGATCACGTTATCAATACTCACCCTGTAGAATCTCCTGCTGATCACGTTATCAATACTCACCCTGTAGAATCTCCTGCTGATCACGTTATCAATACTCACCCTGTAGAATCTCCTGCTGATCACGTTATCAATACTCACCCTGTAGAATCTCCTGCTGATCACGTTATCAATACTCACCCTGTAGAATCTCCTGCTGATCACGTTATCAATACTCACCCTGTAGAATCTCCTGCTGATCACGTTATCAATACTCACCCTGTAGAATCTCCTGCTGATCACGTTATCAATACTCACCCTGTAGAATCTCCTGCTGATCACGTTATCAATACTCACCCTGTAGAATCTCCTGCTGATCACGTTATCAATACTCACCCTGTAGAATCTCCTGCTGATCACGTTATCAATACTCACCCTGTAGAATCTCCTGCTGATCACGTTATCAATACTCACCCTGTAGAATCTCCTGCTGATCACGTTATCAATACTCACCCTGTAGAATCTCCTGCTGATCACGTTATCAATACTCACCCTGTAGAATCTCCTGCTGATCACGTTATCAATACTCATCCTGTAGAATCTCCTGCTGATCACGTTATCAATACTCATCCTGTAGAATCTCCTGCTGATCACGTTATCAATACTCACCCTGTAGAATCTCCTGCTGATCACGTTATCAATACTCACCCTGTAGAATCTCCTGCTGATCACGTTATCAATACTCACCCTGTAGAATCTCCTGCTGATCACGTTATCAATACTCACCCTGTAGAATCTCCCGCTGATCACGTTATCAATACTCACCCTGTAGAATCTCCCGCTGATCACGTTATCAATACTCACCCTGTAGAATCTCCCGCTGATCACGTTATCAATACTCACCCTGTAGAATCTCCTGCTGATCACGTTATCAATACTCACCCTGTAGAATCTCCTGCTGATCACGTTATCAATACTCACCCTGTAGAATCTCCCGCTGATCACGTTATCAATACTCATCCTGTAGAATCTCCCGCTGATCACGTTATCAATACTCACCCTGTAGAATCTCCTGCTGATCACGTTATCAATACTCACCCTGTAGAATCTCCTGCTGATCACGTTATCAATACTCATCCTGTAGAATCTCCTGCTGATCACGTTATCAATACTCACCCTGTAGAATCTCCTGCTGATCACGTTATCAATACTCACCCTGTAGAATCTCCTGCTGATCACGTTATCAATACTCATCCTGTAGAATCTCCTGCTGATCACGTTATCAATACTCACCCTGTAGAATCTCCTGCTGATCACGTTATCAATACGGCGCTGGGCTTATGAATTTGTTTAATTTTCGAAAGCGTCTGCATGTGTGTGCACGATGTTGTGGTAACCTTGTGACCCTTTGACCCTAGTCCCTGGCCAGCCCCAGAAGAAGCCAGCCAACCTGCAGCCGGATCACAATCGGAAACAGTACAAACAGATCATGAATAAACTTTTCCGGCGGAAGGGGTTGACGGGCCAGCAAGGGGGGGAGATGAGGAGTGACTACAGCTCGTCCTCAGACGGAGAAGGGGACAGCTCTACATCCCTCTCCCCTGTCACTAACCCGGTCCCTGACCCTGAACCTGCCTCGCCAGAGTACAGGGTATGACAGGACACGTTTCTTCTCTTTGCTTTCTGTTGTTGTGACTATGTTACAGTGACGTGTGTCAAGATGTTTTAAATGTACAGTACCAGTCAGAACTATTGGACACACCTACTCAATTCCAGGGTTTAATTTTCTTGATTTTTACTATTTTCTACATTGTAGAATAATAGTGAAGACATCAAAACTATGAAATAACACATATGGAATCATGCAGTAACCCGAAAAGTTTGAAACAAATTAAAATATATGTTATATTTTAGATTCTTCAAAGTAGCCACCCTTTTACCTTGATGACAGCTTTGCACACTCTTGGCATTCTCTCAACCAACTTTCCAACCGTCTTGAAGGAGTTCCCACATATGCTGAGCACGTGTTGGCTGCTTTTCCTTCACTCTGCGGTCCAACTCATCCCAAGCCATCTCAATTGGGTTGAGGTCATGACAGTGTCACCAGCAAAGCACCATCACACTTCCTCTTCCATGCTTCACGGTGGGAACCACACATGCAGAGATCATCCGTTCACCTACTCTTTAAAAAAACAAAACTATTTTTATTTTATTTTATTTAACCTTTATTTAACCAGGTAGGCCAGTTGAGAACAAGTTCTCGTTTACAACTGTGACCTGGCCAAGATAAAGCAAAGCAGTGCGACACAAACAACAACACAGAGTTACACATGGAATAAACAAACAAACAGTCAATAATACAGTAGAACAAATCTATATACAGTGTGTGTAAATGAGGTAAGAAAAGGGAGGTAAGGCAATAAATAGGCCATGGTGGCGAAATAATTACAATATAGCAATTAAACACTGGAATGGTAGATGTGCAGAATATGAATGTGCAAGAAGAGATACTGGGGTGCAAAGGAGCAAGATAAATAAATAAATACAGTATGGGGATGAGGTAGTTGGATGGGTTATTTACAGATGAGCTATTTACAGATGAGCTATGCTTTGTTGCGAAATAGGAAGCCGATTCTAGACTTAATTTTTGATTGGAGATGCTTAATGTGAGTCTGGAAGGAGAGTTTACAGTCTAACCAGATACCTAGAATATGTGGACAACTACAAATACCTAAGTCAGAGCCGTCCAGAGTAGTGATGCTGGACGGGCGGGCAGGTGCGGGCAGCGATCGGTTGAAGAGCAGGCATTTAGTATTACTTGTATTTAAGAGCAATTGGAGGCCACGGAAGGAGAGTTGTATGGCATTGAAGCTCGCCTGGAGGGTTGTTAACACAGTGTCCAAAGAAGGGCCAGAAGTATACAGAATGGTGTCATCTGCGTAGAGGTGGATCAGAGAATCACCAGCAACGAGAGCAACATCTGCGTCTCACAAAGACACGGCGGTTGGAACCAAAAATCTCAAATTTGGACTCATCAGACCAAAGGACAGATTTCCACCGGCCTAATGTCCATTGATCGTGTTTCTTGGCCCAAGCAAGTCTCTTCTTATTATTGGTGTCCTTTAGTAGTGGTTTCTTTGCAGCAATTCGACCATGAAGACCTGATTCACGCAGTCTCCTCTGAACAGTTCATGTTGAGATGTGTCTGTTACTTGAACTCTGTGAAGCATTTATTTGGGCTGCAATCTGAGGCTGGTAACTCTAATGAACTTATCCTCTTCAGCAGAGGTAACTCTGGGTCTTCCTTTCCTGTGGTGGTCCTCATGAGAGCCAGTTTC
Source organism: Salvelinus fontinalis (assembly GCF_029448725.1). Classification (NCBI taxonomy): domain Eukaryota; kingdom Metazoa; phylum Chordata; class Actinopteri; order Salmoniformes; family Salmonidae; genus Salvelinus; species Salvelinus fontinalis. The sequence continues at coordinate 15,162,813 of NC_074697.1, read as the reverse complement.
ATCATAGCGCTTGATGGTTTTTGCGACTGCACTTGAAGAAACGGTCAAAGTTCTTGAAATGTTCCACATTGACTGACCTTCATGTGTTAAATTAATGATGGACTGTCTAATCTCTTTGCTTAATTGAGATGTTCTTGCCATAATATGTACTTGGTGTTTTACCAAGTAGGGCTAACTTCGGTATACCACCCATCCCTTGTCACAACACAACTGATTGGCTCAAACACATTAAGAAGGAAAGAAATTCCACAAATTAACTTTTAACAAGGCACACCTGTTAATTGAAATGCATTCCAGCTGACTACCTCATGAAGCTGGTTGAGAGAATGCCAAAAGTGTGCAAAGCTTTCATCAATGCAAAGGATGGCAACTTTGAAGAATCTCAAATATAAATATAAAATATATTTTGATTTGTTTAACACTTCTTTATGGTTACTACATGATTCCATGTGTGTTATTTCATAGTTTTGATGTCTTCACTATTATACTACAATGTAGAAAATAGTACAATTTATTTAATTTTTTTACTTGAATGAGTAGATGTGTCCAAACTTTTGGCTGGTACTCTAGATGTTGCTTGATTCCATGTATGAAACAGTCCCATTGTCAGTGAACTGATCCAGTTAGTGGAAGGTTTTCACTAATAATAGTCACATGCATTTTAAACAAATACTTCTTGGGCATGTTTCTCCATCTCGATGTTACTACGTCTGTATCTAATAAGGGAAAAGTTAAGGTAATATGTTGTGGTACTCTTCCATCTTCCCAGGGGTACAATTCCATCCTGCGTCGGGCCAGTCGGGAACGAGGGGATTCTGGTCAGAGGGCTCGGCTCAGCCCTCTGGTTCTACTGCTGGACGGGTCACTGGTGGGGGAACTGGACACTGTTCAGAGGGCCGTGCAGGAGGTAGGGGGAACTGGACACTATTCAGAGGGCCGTGCAGGAGGTGGGGGGAACTGGACACTGTTCAGGGGGCTGTGCAGGAGGTGGGGGGAACTGGACACTGTTCAGAGGGCCGTGCAGGAGGTAGGGGGGATGGGTGCAGGAGGTGAGGGGGTTGGGTGCAGGAGGTGAGGGGGTTGGGTGCAGGAGGTGAGGGGGATGGGTGCAGGAGGTGAGGGGGATGGGTGCAGGAGGTGAGGAGGATGGGTGCAGGAGGTAGAGGAGGATGGGTGCAGGAGGTGAGGAGGATGGGTGCAGGAGGTAGGGGGATGGGTGCAGGAGGTGAGGAGGATGGGTGCAGGAGGTGAGGGGGATTGGTGCAGGAGGCGAGGGGGATGGGTGCAGGAGGTGAGGAGGATGGTTACAGGAGGTAGGGTGGTTGGGTGCAGGAGGTAGAGGAGGATGGGTGCAGGAGGTGAGGAGGATGGGTGCAGGAGGTGAGGGGGATGGGTGCAGGAGGTGAGGGGGATGGGTTGCAGGAGGTGAGGGGGGTTGGCTGCAGGAGGTAGGGGGGTGGGTGCAGGAGGTGAGGGGGTTGGTTGCAGGAGGTGAGGAGGATGGGTACAGGAGGTGAGGAGGATGGGTACAGGAGGTGAGGAGGATGGGTACAGGAGGTAGGGTCTGTTGTGGACCCAAATAAAGCATTCAGTGTGTGTTGACAGCAAGCATGAGGTTCACCCCTGCGTGGTCTGTGACCTGTAGATGAGTGACCCGAGCCAGCCGAACGACGAGGGCATCACAGCCCTCCATAACGCCATCTGTGGAGGTCACTACAGCGTGGTGGACTTCCTGGTTCGTATAGGAGCCAACGTCTCCGCCCCAGACAGCCACGGATGGTAACTTCATTATCGTCTGCCCTTTTAACTGGCTTATGTCCCTGTTAGCTTCCTTCTTCTACATAATAATGGCACGCTGCTGGCCATTATTCCTTATGGCCAACAGCGTGCCACCCTGCATCCCACTTTCTGACATTGCCCAACACAGTGCCGTCTTTCGGATGGGACGTTAAACGGGTGTCCTGACTCTCTGTTGTCACTAAAGATCCCATGGCACTTATCGTA
>NC_074697.1:15078309-15155809 GCF_029448725.1 Salvelinus fontinalis | reverse complement strand
CTAAACCCTGTCCTCTTTCTCTGTGATGTCATCTCTAATGGAATCCAGAAAGAACTAAACCCTGTCCCCTTTCTCTGTGATGTCATCTCTAATGGAATCCAGAAAGAACTAAACCCTGTCCTCATAGTACATCAAAAGTTATGGGCAAAAACACAAAACATCCAAATTAACACCAAATTAAATATTTTGTTCCTGATCAAATAAAATTGGAAAACAACCACTTTTTTTGTGCAGTATATTAAATGTACCATTCTTACAAACCACTTAATCAAAATATACATTAGTGTATTGTACATAGGCTGGTCATCTAGGGTTTTGTACCTGTAGACTTTTCATCACCATGGTCCACTATGAAAATGTATGCACTCACTCTGGATAAGAGCATCTACTAAAATGGAAAAAATAGTTAATAGACCATTTCAGTTTTCACGTAGAAATAAGTTGCAAACTGGGCCTTTTACTAGTCCTGTAATAGAGAATAGATTATTTTTCAGCATCCCTCCTAGTAGGACAAGGCTTTCTGAATGTGCACAAGTTAAAAGGTAGCCTTAATTATAGTCATTATATAATAGTCACTATTATGTGACTGAGATGGCTGAGACTAAGAGAGTGGAAGCTATGTGACTAAGATGGCTGAGACTAAGAGAGTGGAAGCTATGTGACTAAGATGGCTGAGACTGAGAGAGTGGAAGCTATGTGACTGAGATGGCTGAGACTGAGAGAGTGGAAGCTATGTGACTAAGATGGCTGAGACTGAGAGAGTGGAAGCTATGTGACTAAGATGGCTGAGACTGAGAGAGTGGAAGTTACTATGTGACTATGATGGCTGAGACTAAGAGAGGGGAAGCTATGTGACTAAGATGGCTGAGACTAAGAGAGTGGAAGCTATGTGACTAAGATGGCTGAGACTGAGAGAGTGGAAGCTATGTGACTGAGATGGCTGAGACTAAGAGAGTGGAAGCTATGTGACTGAGATGGCTGAGACTGAGAGAGTGGAAGCTATGTGACTGAGATGGCTGAGACTGAGAGAGGGGAAGCTATGTGACTGAGATGGCTGAGACTGAGAGAGGGGAAGCTATGTGACTGAGATGGCTGAGACTGAGAGAGTGGAAGCTCTGTGACTAAGATGGCTGAGACTGAGAGAGCGGAAGTTACTATGTGACTATGATGGCTGAGACTAAGAGAGGGGAAGCTATGTGACTGAGATGGCTGAGACTGAGAGAGTGGAAGCTATGTGACTGAGATGGCTGAGACTGAGAGAGTGGAAGCTCTGTGACTGAGATGGCTGAGACTGAGAGAGGGGAAGCTATGTGACTGAGATGGCTGAGACTAAGAGAGTGGAAGTTACTATGTGACTAAGATGGCTGAGACTGAGAGAGGGGAAGCTATGTGACTAAGATGGAACTAAAATGGAGGTTTGTATGAACTGTTATAATAAAACAAAAGAAAATGACTAAAATAGAACTAAAATGACCGTGACAGAAACTAAGACGAATACAATGACTAAAATGGGACTAAGATTAAAATATATTTTAATCATAAAGACTAAATCTACAAATAGGTGACAAAATGAACACTGAAATGATTGTATTGTTCTGTGCCAGAGGAAAAGGTTCAGGAGATGGACCCGAATCTGTTGTGGGTTTTATGTGCGTCGGTGTCGCTGCGTGTGATGATTGTGGCTGTGCATATGCACTTGTGTGTGTTTGTACACATAAGTAGATTGGTTGTTGTTTGAATGGGACTATGCTTTGAGCACAAGACCTCTTGTAGTGTTTTGATGAACAAATGTTTAACACTGAAAATAACAGTATGAAATAAAGCAAATGAACAATGTCTGTCCGGTATTTTCTTGTTCAATATATGGCTGTTTTCTGTATATACACCGAACAAAAAATATAAAACGCAACATGTAAAGTGTTGGTCCCATGTTTCATGAGTTGAAATAAAAAGATCCCAGAAATGTTCCATACACACACAAAAAAGCTTATTTCACTCAAATGTTGTGCACTAATTTGTTTAAACCCCTGTCAGTGAACATTTCTCCATTGCCAAGATAATTCATCCTCCTGACAGGTGTGGCATATCAAGAAGCTGATTAAACAGCATGGTCATTACACAAGTGCACCTTGTGCTGGGAACAGTAAAACGCCACTCTAAAATGTGCAGTTTGGTCACACAACACAATGCCACAGGTGTCTCGAGTTTTGAGGGATGGTGCAATTGGCAGAAATGTCCACCAGAGCTGTTGCCTGATTATTTAATGTTATTTTTTGTCTCCAACGTCGTTTTAGAGAAGTTGGCAGTACGTCCAACCAGCCTTACAAACGCAGACCAGGTGTAACCACGCCAGCCCAGGACCTCAACATCCGGCTTCTTCACCTGCGGCATAGTCTGAGACCAGCTACCCGGACAGTTGATGAAACTGTGGGTTTTCACAACCGAAGAATTTCTGCACAAACTGTCAGAAACCGTCTCAGGGAAGCTCATCTGCGTGCTCGTCGTCCTCACCAGAGTCTTGACTTGACTGCAGTTCAGAGTCATAACTGACTTCAGTGGTCAAATGCTCAGCTTTGATGACCACTGGCACGCTGGAGAAGTGTTCTCTTCACAGATGAATCCCGGTTTCAACTGTACCGGGCAGAAGGCAGACAGCGTGTATATGGCGTCATGTGGGCGAGCAGTTTGCTGATGTCAACGTTGTGAACAGAGTGCCCCATGGTGGCGGTGGGGTTATGGTATTGGGCAGGCATAAGCTACGGACAACGAACACAATTGCATTTTATCGATGGCGATTTTGAATGCACAGAGATACCGTGACGAGATCCTGAGGCCCATTGATGTGCCATTCATCCTCTGCCATCACCTCATGTTTCAGCATGATAATGCCTGGCCCCATGTCACAACGATCTGTACACAATTTCTGGAAGCTGAAAATGTCTCAGTTCTTCCATGGCCTGCATACTCACCAGACATGTCACCCATTGAGCATGTTTGGGATGCTCTGGATCGACGTGTACGACAGCGTGTTCCAGTTCACGCCGATATCCAGCAACTTCGCACAGCCGTTGAAGAGGAGTGAGACAACATTCCACAGGCCACAATCAACAACCTGATCAACTCTATGTGAAGGAGATGTGTCACGCTCCATGAGGCAAATGGTGGTCACACCAGATACTGACTGGTTTTCTGATCCATGCCCCCACCCTTTTATTAAGGTATCTGTGATCAACAGATGCATATCTGTATTCCCAGTCATGTGAAACCCATAGATTAGGGCCTGATGAATTCATCTAATTTGACTGATATCCTTATTTGAACTGTTAACTCAGTAAAATCTTTGAAATTGTTGCATGTTGTGTTTTTATATTTTTGTCTGGGAATAAATATATGCATCTGTTGGTCACAAAAAAAATAGTGGTGTGGTTTAGAAGACCGGTCAGTAACCAACATCCGTGTTCGTGAGATTCTCCTCTTTCCATAGTGGTCATAAAAGGTTTTTAGGAACTCAGTCAAATCTTTGAAATTGTTGCATGTTGCGTTTTATTTTTCTGTTCAGAGTAGTTATAACCTGTAGACTAACTAGTTATAACCTGTAGACTTTAACTAGTTATAACCTGTAGACTAACTAGTTATAACCTGTAGACTAACTAGTTATAACCTGTAGACTAACTAGTTATAACCTGTAGACTAACTAGTTATAACCTGTAGACTTTAACTAGTTATAACCTGTAGACTAACTAGTTATAACCTGTAGACTAACTAGTTATAACCTGTAGACTAACTAGTTATAACCTGTAGACTTTAACTAGTTATAACCTGTAGACTTTAACTAGTTATAACCTGTAGACTTTAACTAGTTATAACCTGTAGACTAACTAGTTATAACCTGTAGACTAACTAGTTATAACCTATAGCCTTTAACTAGTTATAACCTGTAGCCGTTAAAACCTATAGCCTTTAACTAGTTATAACCTGTAGACTTTACCTAGTTATAACCTGTACACTTTAACTAGTTATAACCTGTAGACTTTAACTAGTTATAGTTAAACCTACAGCCTTTAACTAGTTATAACCTGTAGACTTTAACTAGTTATAACCTGTAGACTTTAACTAGTTATAACCTGTAGACTTTAACTAGTTATAACCTGTAGACTAACTAGTTATAACCTATAGCCTTTAACTAGTTATAACCTATAGCCTTTAACTAGTTATAACCTATAGCCTTTAACTAGTTATAACCTGTAGACTTTAACTAGTTATAACCTGTAGACTTTAACTAGTTATAACCTGTAGACTTTAACTAGTTATAGTTAAACCTACAGCCTTTAACTAGTTATAACCTGTAGACTTTAACTAGTTATAACCTGTAGACTTTAACTAGTTATAACCTGTAGACTTTAACTAGTTATAACCTGTAGACTAACTAGTTATAACCTATAGCCTTTAACTAGTTATAACCTATAGCCTTTAACTAGTTATAACCTGTAGACTTTAACTAGTTATAACCTGTAGACTTTAACTAGTTATAACCTGTAGACTTTAACTAGTTATAACCTGTAGACTTTAACTAGTTATAACCTGTAGACTAACTAGTTATAACCTGTAGACTAACTAGTTATAACCTATAGCCTTTAACTAGTTATAACCTGTAGACTTTATTCTGTTAACAGTAACATGTATGTATCTCAGTGACTGCATCCCTTCAAGCTGTTTTGATGTCTGCTGCTTGCAATACCGTTTACTAACCAGTGGAGGGTAGTGTCCACTGGTCAGATGGGATTTATGACAAGCATTACACGCACATGAACAGAGTGAACATCTATTACACATGAACACATGAACAGAGTGAACGGAGAGAGTGAGAAGGAGGGGGGAGAGAAAGACAGAGGAGAGAGAGAGGAGAGAGAGAAAGACAGGAGAGAGAGAGGGAATGAAAAAAGAGAGGTGGAGAAATAAAGGGATGGATAGAGGAGAAAGGACTATCTAAAAGTGAGAGAGAGATCTACTACAGCTCAGACAGGGAGGTAAATCAAGGTGAAACGAGTTGCTGCAGGTTATTGGAAAAACAATGAAAATAAAATCAGATATATTCTTCTTCATGAAAAGGAGCGAGAGAAAAATGTTTGACCTTTTTTCCCCTAACCCCCAAAACCCTGACCCCCAAAACCCTGACCCCCCAAAACCCTGACCCCCCAAAACCCTGACCCCCCAAAACCCTGACCCCCAAAACCCTGACCCCCCAAAACCCTAACCCCCCAAAACCCTAACCCCCAAAACCCTGACCCCCCAAAACCCTGACCCCCCCAAAACCCTGACCCCCCAAACCCTGACCCCCCAAACCCTGACCCCCAAAACCCTAACCCCCAAAACCCTATCCATTAGTCTTAATATAGCATTAAAATATTTTCAGGACCTGAAAAAAAGTCCTGACTTTCCAACAAAGTTATTGTTGTCCTACATTTTCAGGACATTAAGGGAAATGTTAGGACATTGGGGTCCTGATAATGTAGGAAAACAAGTACACACACGCATCACACATACACACACACACACGCACACACACACTCACACAATGCTTCAGACATGTCCAAGCCCAGGGATGTGATGTAGTGAGGCATCAGACTCACACAATGCTTCAGACATGTCCAAGCCCAGGGATGTGATGTAGTGAGGCATCAGACCCAGTGGTCATTAAACTTGTATTTTCTCCATTAACTATTGAAGACAACCTTCCCTCTCTTCCGTTGTCTTCGGCTAGAGTAGATGTGTCTGAGCAACACGGACATCTTTCCTGATGTATATTCAACTGGAACCAAGCTCAATTATTTAAACACAACAAAACAGAGGAGGAGGGGTCAGTGTGTGTGTGTGTGTGTGTGTGTGTGTGTGTGTGTGTGTGTGTGTGTGTGTGTGTGTGTGTGTGTGTGTGTGTGTGTGTGTGTGTGTGTGTGTGTGTGTGCGTGTGCGTGTGCGTGTGTGTCAGCGTAAAGATATGTGTAAAGGTTCTTGAAGCGAGCGAGTCCGAGTGGATTCCCTTACCCAGGGTTCAGAGCAGCCGGTCATAGAGAACAGTAGAGTTGATATTTTCTACACAGAAGTACCAACCACTGTCCGATATGCAGACTAGATACCTCAGCAGCTGTGTATCTAGTCTGTATATCGTGTGTGTGTGTACATGCTGCTGTGATGATGATCTCAGGGTGACACACATAGCAGCCTCACTCGCTCAAGAATTAAGGCCATTTTGTGATTTTGGACTGTTTAATGAAGGAAACTCCAATTCCCTTTTGGAGTTTAACTAAATCAGAGGACCGCCCATGAGCACAGTTATGGTCTGGCGTTCTGGGACAGACCCTTTTCTGCTCTTCCGAATAGAACCCCCACCCGGGTTTTCTATCACCAGACCGGCTTACCTCGATAACGAGAGGGCCAAGGTTTGAGAGGAGACCACAAACCTAAGGTTTGAGTAGATGGCTGAATCTTTTAACCATACCACGTGGTTAAACTCTTAGACTATCGATACCAACAGAATAAGAACAAGTCTGATATTAATTACTAGTCTGCAGCCAGGAATTCGATTTCATTGAACGCGAAGACCGACAACCGCCGAAACATCTATTCTATAACGACATGAATGAATGTCACTGTGAACTATCCATTCTAACCACAACAGAGAGTGGGAGGACAGACTCTCCAACAGAAACAAACTTTTCAACAGAGCCCGACGACACACTGAGCGTAAATATATATATTGATTGCAATTGTTCCCGAAATGAGTGAGCGTTTGTAACGGATGTGAAATGGCTAGCTAGTTAGCGGATACGCGCTAGTAGCATTTCAATCAGTTACGTCACTTGCTCTGAGACATTAAGTAGGGTTGCCCCTTGCTCTGCAAGGGCCGTGGCCTTTGTGGAGCGATGGGTAACGATGCTTCGTGGGTGACCGTTGTTGATGTGTGCAGAGGGTCCCTGGTTCGCGCCCGTGTCGGGGCGAGGGGACGACGTTAAGTTATACTGTTACATTGTACCCATCGCTCCACAAAGGCCGCGGCCCTTGCAGAGCAAGGGGCAACACTACTTAGGTCTCAGAGCAAGTGACGTAACTGATTAAAATGCTACTAGCGCGCACCCGCTAACTAGCTAGCCATTTCACATCCGTTACACGTTCATGTGCAAAGGATTAGCATTTCAATTGTTATAATTATCACTCTGTCTAACAAGCCGCCATACCGGTTTAGCCCACTAGGGCACATCCCCCTATCATTTCTTTGTAAACATATCTATTTTGTTTGGACTGCCTGGTACGGCAACTGCTCCGCCCACAACCGCAAGGCTCTCCAGAGGGTAGTGAGGTCTGCACAACGCATCACCGTGGGAAAACTACCTGCTCTCCAGGACACCTATACCACCCGATGTCACAGGAAGGCCATAAAGATAATCAAGGACAACAACCACCTGAGCCATGGCCTGTTCACCCCGCTATCATCCAAAAGGCGAGGTCAGTACAGGTGCATCACTGCCTGTTCACCCCGCTACCATCCAGAAGGCAAGGTCAGTACAGGTGCATCAAAGCTGGGACCGAGAGACTGAAAAACAGCTTCTATTTCAAGGCCATCAGACTGTTAAACAGCCACCACTAACATTTAGTGGCTGCTGCCAACATACTGACTCAACTCCAGCCACTTTAATAATGGGAATTGAGGGAAATGTATGTAAAAATTTATCACTAGCCACTTTAAACAATGCCACTTAATATAATGTATATGTATATACTGTACTCTATATCATCTACTGCATCTTGCCATCTTTATGTAATACATGTATCACTAGCCACTTTAAACTATGCCACTTTATGTTTACATTACTCATCTCATATGTATAGACTGTACTCTATCTTGCCTATGCCGTTCTGTACCATCACTCATTCATATATCGTTATGTACATATTCTTTATCCCTTTACACTTGTGTGTATAAGGTAGTAGTTGTGGAATTATTAGGTTAGATTACTCGTTGGTTATTACTGCATTGTCGGAACTAGAAGTATAAGCATTTCGCTAACTCGCATTAACATCTGCTAACCATGTGTATGTGACAAATAAAATTTGATATGATTTGTTTGTGTGATGTATTTCTGTGAATTACTTAGTTAGTAAATAAATGATTTTAAGACAATTGATGTATGGATGACTCATAGTGAAGACTGGGTTCGTGCAGATAACCAACAATTTACTACGTTTGGAATGAGACTAACGTGAGGTAAATAATAATTCATTAATTCGAAGACTAATTGAGCAGATATTAAAATATCTGAAAGTTATATTAGGAAAATTTTTACTTTGTAATCTGAAGATTTTCCTTGGTGCCCCAACTTCCTAGTTAATTACAGTAACATGATCAGTTTAATCGCGTAATAATAATTACAGAGAGTTATTTGATATATAAGTCTTCAGTTTTAATGATGCCAAAGACACGACACTGTTCTGGACTTGGAGACTGTGAAGAGACCTCTGGTGGGGTATGAATGGGTGTCTGTGCTGTGTGCCAGTAGTTCAAACAGACAGCTCGGTGCATTCAACATGTCAATACCTCTCACAAATACAAGTAGGGATGAAGTCAATCTCTCCTCCAGTTTGAGCCCAGGAGAGATTGACATGCATATTATTTAATATTAGCTCTCTGTGTACATCCAAGGGCCAGCCGTGCTGCCTTGTTCTGAGCCAATTGCAATTGTCCCTCTCTGTGGCACCTGGCCACACGACTGAACACTAGTCCAGGTGCGACAAAACTAGGGCCTGTAGGACCTGCCTTGTTGATAAGCGCTGTTAAGAGCAGCGCTTTATTATGGACAGACTTTTCCCCATTTTAGCTACTGTTGTATCAATATGTTTTGACCATGACAGTTTACAATCCAGTGTTACTCCAAGCAGTTTAGTCATCTCAACTAGCTCAATTTCCACATTCTTTATTAGAAGATTTAGTTGAGGTTTAGGGTTTAGTGAATGATCTGTCCCAAATACAATGCTTTTAGTTTTTGAAATATTTAGGGCTAACTTATTCTTTGCCACCCATTCTGAAACTAACTGCAGCTCTTTGTTAAGTGTTGCAGTCATTTCAGTCGCTGTGGTAGCTGACGTGTATAGTGTTGAGTCATCCTCATACATAGACACTCTGGCTTTACTCAAAGTCAGTGGCATGTCGTTAGTAAAAATTGAAAAAAGCAACGAGCCTAAACAGCTGCCCTGGGGAACTCCTGATTCTACCAGTAAGGGTCCTAAACAGCTGCCCTGGGGAACTCCTGATTCTACCTGGATTATGTTGGAGAGGCTTCCATTAAAGAACACCCTCTGTGTTCTGTTAGACAAGTAACTCTTTATCCACATTATAGCAGGGGGTTTAAAGCCATAACACGTATGTTTTTCCAGCAGCAGACCATGACCGATAATGTCAAAAGTCGCACTGAAGCCTAACAAAACAGCCTCCACAATCTTTTCATCATCAATTTCTCTCAGCCAATCATCAGTCATTTGTGTAAGTGCTGTGCTTGTTAAATGTCCTTCCCTATAACTGTGCTGAAAGTCTGTTGTCAATTTGTTTACTGTTGTCAATTTGTTTACTGTTGTCAATTTGTTTCCTGTTTACCATTGTATCTGGTCAAACACAAGTTTACTAAGAGTTGGTAACAGGCTGATTGGTTGGCTATTTGAGCCAGTAAAGGGTGGATTACTATTCTTAGGTAGGGGAATGAATTTTGCTTCCCTCCAATCCTGAGGGCATACAGTTTCTCGTAGGCTTACATTGAAATTATTGGTAAATAGGAGTGGCAATACCGTCCACTATTATCCTCAGTAATTTTCCATCCAAGTTGTCAGACCCTGGTGGCTTGTTATTGTTGATAGAAAACAATACTTTTTTCACCTCTTCCATACTCACTTTACGGAATTCAGAATTACTATGCTTGTCTTTCATAATGTGGTCAGACATACAGTTGAAGTCGGAAGTTTACATACACTTGGGTTGGAGTCAATAAAACTCGTTTTTCAACCACTCCACAAATTTCTTGTTAACAAACTATAGTTTTGGCAAGTCGGTTAGGACATCTACTTTGTGCATGACACAAGTAATTTTTCCAACAATTGTTTACAGACAGATTATTTCACTTATAATTCACTGTATCACAATTCCAGTGGGCCAGAAGTTTACATACACTAAGTTGACTGTGCCTTTAAACAGCTAGGAAAATTCCAGAAAATTATGTCATGGCTTTAGAAGATTCTGATAGGCTAATTGACATCATCTGAGTTAATTGGAGGTGTACCTGTGGATGTATTTTAAGGCCTACCTCCAAACTCAGTGCCTCTTTGCATGACATCATGGGAAAATCAAAATAAATCAGCCAAGACCTCAGAAAAAAAATTGGAGACCTCCACAAGTCTGGATCATCCTTGGGAGCAATTTCCAAACGCCTGAAGGTACCACGTTCATCTGTACAAACAATAGTACGTAAGTATAAAAACCATGGGACCACACAGCCGTCATACCGCTCAGGAAGGAGACGCGTTCTGTCTCATAGAGATGAACTTACTGTGGTGCGAAAAGTGCAAATCAATCCCAGAACAACAGCAAAGGACCTTGTGAAGATGCTGGAGGAAGCAGGACAAAAGTATCTATATGCACAGTAAAACGAGTCCTATATCGACATAGCCTGAAAGGCCGCTCAGCAAGGAAGAAGCCACTGCTCCAAAACCGCCATAAAAAAGCTAGACTACAGTTTGCAACTGCACATGGGAACAAGGATTGTACTTTTTGGAGAAATGTCCTCTGGTCTGATGAAACAAAAATAGAACTGTTTGGCCATAATGACCATCGTTATATTTGGAGGAAAAAGGGGGAGACTTGCAAGCCGAAAAACACCATCCCAACCGTGAAGCACGGGGGTGGCAGCATCATGTTGTGGGGGTGCTTTGCTGCAACCCCTCTTTACGCTACTGCTACTCTCTGTTCATCATATATGCATAGTCACTTTAACCATATCTACATGTACATACTACCTCAATCAGCCTGACTAACCGGTGTCTGTATGTAGCCTCGCTACTTTTATAGCCTTGCTACTGTATATAGCCTGTCTTTTTACTGTTGTTTTATTTCTTTTACTTACCTATTGTTCACCTTATACCTTTTTTGCACTATTGGTTAGAGCCTGTAAGTAAGCATTTCACTAAGGTCTACTACACCTGTTGTATTCAGTGCACGTGACAAATAAACTTTGATTTGATTTGAAATAGGTCTTCCAAATGGACAATGACCATACGCATACTTCCATAGTTGTGGCAAAATGGCTTAAGGACAACAAAGTCAAGGTATTGGAGTGGCCATCACAAAGCCCTGACCTCAATCCCATAGAAAATTTGTGGGCAGAAGTGAAAAAGCATGTGTGATCAAGGAGGCCTACAAAACTGACTCAGTTACACCAGCTCTGTCAGGAGGAATGGGCCAAAATTCACCCCACTTATTGTGGGAAGCTTGTGGAAGGAAGGCTACCCGAAAAGTTTGACCCAAGTTAAACAATTTAAAGGCAATGCAACCAAATAATAATTGAGTGTATGTAAACTTCTGACCCACTGAGAATGTGATGAAAGAAATAAAAGCTGAAATAAATCATTATCTCTACTATTATTCTGATATTTCACATTCTTAAAATAAAGTGGTGATCCTAACTGTCCTAAACAGGGATTTTTTACAAGGATTAAATGTCAGGAATTGTGAAAAACTGCGTTTAAATCTATTTGGCTAAGGTGTATGTAAACTTCCGACTTCAACTGTACTTGGATGTGTAGTGTCAGCGTTTGTTGCTGGCATGTCACGCCTAAGTTTAGAAGTCATTAAAGTAGGTTGGCAATATCAGTGAGCTTTGTGATGAATGAGTCATCTGATTCAATAAATGATGGAGCTGAGTTTGCCTTTTTTCCCAACCCTCAATGGAGATGCTCCAACGCTTTTTACTCTCATTCTTTAATGTCGTTTATATTTGTTTCATAGTGGAGTTTCTTCTTCTTTTTATTCAGTTTAGTCACATGATTTCTTTGACAATCGGTTGTGCAGCCAGACTTATTTGCAATTTGTTTTGCCTCATCCCTCTCAACCATTTTTCAATTCCTCATCAATCCACGGGGATTTAAAAACATTTTTTAATAATTTTCTTAATGAGTGGGTGCTTATTAGTAACTGGGATAAGCAGTTTCATAAATGTGTCAAGTGCAGCGTCTGGTTGCTCCTCATTACACACCACGGACCAACAAATATTCTTTACATCAACAACATATAAATCACTACAAAACGTATTGTATGACCTCTTATACACTATATTAGGCCCAGCCTTTGGAACGTTGGTTTTCCTAGATATGGCTACTATATTGTGATCACTACATCCAATGGATTTGGATACTGCTTTCAAGCATGTTTCTGCAGCATTAGTAAAGATGTGATCAATACATGTTAATGATTTAATTCCTGTGCTGTTTGTAACTACCCTGGTAGGATGACTGATAACCTGAACCAGGTTGCAGGCACTGGTTACAGTTTGAATCTTTTTCTTGAGTGGGCAGCTTGATGAAAGCCAGTCAATATTTAAATCACCCAGAAAATATACTTCTCTGTTGATATCACATACATTATCAAGCATTTCACAGATATTATCCAGATACTGACTGTTAGCACTTGGTGGTCTATAGCATCTTCCCACCAGAATGGACTTTAGGTGAGACAGATAACCCATATTACTGGTAGGTACAGTAGACTCAGTCAGGCTGGCAGGTACAGTGGACTGAGTCAGGCTGGTAGGTAGAGTAGACTGAGTCAGGCTGGTTGGTACAGTAGACTGAGTCAGGCCGGTAGGTACGGTAGACTGAGTCAGGCTGGTAGGTACAGTAGACTGAGTCAGGCTGGTAGGTAGAGTAGACTGAGTCAGGCTGGTAGGTACAGTAGACTGAGTCAGGCTGGTAGGTACAGTAGACTGAGTCAGGCTGGTAGGTAGAGTAAACTGAGTCAGGCTGGTAGGTAGAGTAGACTGAGTCAGGCTGGTAGGTAGAGTAGACTGAGTCAGGCTGGTAGGTACAGTAGACTGAGTCAGGCTGGTAGGTACAGTAGACTGAGTCAGGCTGGTAGGTAGAGTAGACTGAGTCAGGCTGGTAGGTAGAGTAGACTGAGTCAGGCTGGTAGGTACAGTAGACTGAGTCAGGCTGGTAGGTACAGTAGACTGAGTCAGGCTGGTAGGTACAGTAGACTGAGTCAGGCTGGTAGGTACAGTAGACTGAGTCAGGCTGGTAGGTAGAGTAGACTGAGTCAGGCTGGTAGGTAGAGTAGACTGAGTCAGGCTGGTAGGTAGAGTAGACTGAGTCAGGCTGGTAGGTACAGTAGACTGAGTCAGGCTGGTAGGTACAGTAGACTGAGTCAGGCTGGTAGGTACAGTAGACTGAGTCAGGCTGGTAGGTACAGTAGACTGAGTCAGGCTGGTAGGTAGAGTAGACTGAGTCAGGCTGGTAGGTAGAGTAGACTGAGTCAGGCTGGTAGGTAGAGTAGACTGAGTCAGGCTGGTAGGTAGAGTAGACTGAGTCAGGCTGGTAGGTAGAGTAGACTCAGTCAGGCTGGTAGGTAGAGTAGACTGAGTCAGGCTGGTAGGTACAGTAGACTCAGTCAGGCTGGTAGGTACAGTAGACTGACTTGGGGGCGTGTCCTCTGTTTAACCCTCTCTCTCCCTCTGTAAGTTACTCAACAACAAAAAAAGGTACAGTATGTTACCGTAAATTCCAAAGAACAGTTTTTTACTGATGAACTGTAATGTACTGTTAATCAAAGATTTGTTGGGAACTTACGGTAACATATTGTCACTTTTTTTTAACAGTAACTTGCAAGTAACTGTCTGCCAGTAAAGTTACTGTAAAAACAACAGGATTTTTTTTACAGGGTCTGTTGAGGCCTGTGACTTGAGGTAAAAATATCTCATCCTCTGTCCCGTTGTTCTTCCCCTCCTCTCCTCCTCTCCTCCTCTGCTCCTCCCCTCCTCTCCTCCTCCCCTCCTCTCCTCCTCCCCTCCTCTCCTCCTCTGCTCCTCTGTTCTTCCCCTCCTCTCCTCCTCTTCTCCTCTGCTCTTCCCCTCCTCTCCTCCTCTCCTCCTCTGCTCCTCTGCTCTTCCCCTCCTCTCCTCCTCTCCTCACATCTGCTTTAGCTCTCCTCCAGTCCTTTCCTCTTCTCATCCTCCCTTTTCTCATCCTTCTCTCCTCTTCCACAGCGCCAGTGTTCCCTCTCTCCTCTCTTCTGAAGTGATGAATAATTGAGGAGTGCTTGTCTTGCCTTCCTCTTCTGTTATTCAGCCCTCTCCTGTCATCCCCTTCTTCCTCTGTTAATCAGCCCTCTCCTGTCATCCCCTCCTTCCTCTGTTAATCAGCCCTCTCCTCTCATCCCCTCCTTCCTCTGTTAATCAGCCCTCTCCTATCATCCCCTCCTTCCTCTGTTAATCAGCCCTCTCCTCTCATCCCCTCCTTCCTCTGTTAATCAGCCCTCTCCTATCATCCCCTCCTTCCTCTCTTATTCAGCCCTCTCCTCTCATCCCCTTCTTCCTCTGTTAATCAGCCCTCTCCTCTCATCCCCTCCTTCCTCTGTTAATCAGCCCTCTCCTCTCATCCCCTCCTTCCTCTGTTAATCAGCCCTCTCCTCTCATCCCCTCCTTCCTCTGTTAATCAGCCCTCTCCTCTCATCCCCTCCTTCCTCTGTTAATCAGCCCTCTCCTCTCATCCCCTCCTTCCTCTGTTAATCAGCCCTCTCCTCTCATCCCCTCCTCCCTCTGTTAATCAGCCCTCTCTTCTCATCCCTTCCTTCTTCTGTTAATCAGTCCACTCCTCCCATCCCCTCCTCCCTCTGTTAATCAGCCCTCTCCTCTCATCCCCTCCTTTCTCTGTTAAAAAGCCCTCTCATGGCTGACCTTTCCTCCACTCTTCTCATCTTCTACCCGCCACTCCTTTCTAACAGCCCTGCTCAATATGCCTTAGCCCTTTTGTTCCAACCCCCACACATGCGGTGACCTCACCTGGCTTAAATGGTGTCTCTTGAGACAAAATCTCTCTCATTGTCACTCAATACTTAGGTTACCTCCACTGTACTCACATCCTACCATACCCTTGTCTGTACATTATGCCTTGAATCTATTCTTCCGCTCCCAGAAATCTGCTCCTTTTATTCTCTGTTCCCAACGCACTAGACAACCAGTTCTTTTAGCCTTTAACCGTACCCTTATCCTACTTCTCCTCTTTTCCCCTGGTGATGTAGAGGTTAACCCAGGCCCTGCAGCACCTAGCTCCACTCCCATTCCCCTGGAGCTCTCATTTGTTGACTTCTGTAACCGTAAAAGCCTTAGTTTGATGCATGTTAACATTAGAAGCCTTCTCCCTAAGTTTGTTTTATTCATTGCTTTAGCACACTCCGCCAACCCGGATGTCCTAGCCGTGTCTGAATCCTGGCTTAAGAAGGCCACCAAAAATCCTGAAATTTCAAAACCTAACAATAACATTTTCCGACAAGACGGGACTGCCACAGGGGGCGGAGTTAGCCTGCAGAGTTCTATCTTACTATCCAGGTCTGTGCCCAAACAATTCGAGCTTCTACTTTTAAAAATCCCCCTTTCCAGAAACAAGTCTCTCACCATTGCCGCTGGTTATAGACCCCCCTTTTCCCCCAGTTGTGCCCTGGACACCATATTTGAATTGATCGTCCCCCATCTATCTTCAGAGCTTGTACTATTACACTCCCTAGAACATCTCAACGAGCAGGTCTTTCTAATCAACCTGGCCCGGTTATCTTGGAAGGATATTGACCTCATCCTGTAACGATTTTCGTCGGGAGAAGGAGAAGAGGACCAAGGTGCAGCGTGGTAAGTATTCATAATATGTTATTTTAATAAATATGAACACTCTAACAAAACAACAACACGACAAACTAACAGTTCTGAAAGGTGACAAAAAAACACTAAACAGAAAATAATCACCCACAACTCAAAGTGGGAAAACAGGCTACCTAAGTATGGTTCTCAATCAGAGACAACGATAGACATCTGCCTCTGATTGAGAACCACACACGGCCAAACACAAAGAAATAGACAACATAGAACACCAGACATAGAATGCCCACCCAAACTCACGCCCTGACCAACCAAAATAGAGAAATAAAAAGGATCTCTACGGTCAAGGCGTGACAGTACCCCCCCCCCCCCCCCCCCCAAAGGTGCGGACTCCGGCCGCTCCAGACAGGAGGGAGACTCTGGCTGCTCCTGACAGGAGGGAGACTCTGGCTGCTCCTGACAGGAGGGAGACTCTGGCTGCTCCTGACTGAAGCCCGTCGCTGGAGGCTCCGGACTGAAGGGCGACGCTGGAGGCTCCGGACTAGAGGGCGACGCTGGAGGCTCCGGACTAGAGGGCAACGCTGGAGGCTCCGGTCTAGAGGGCGACGCTGGAGGCTCCGGTCTAGAGGGCGTCGCTGGAGGTTCCGGTCTAGAGGGCGACGCTGGAGGCTCCGGACTGACGGCCTTCGTTGGAGACCTCGTGCCATAACTCCTCACTGGAGGCTTCGTTCCATGGATCATCACTGGAGGCTTCGTGCCATGGATCATCACTGGAGGCTTCGTGCCATGGATCATCACTGGAGGCTTCTTGCCATGGATCATCACTGGAGGCTTCTTGCCATGGATCATCACTGGAGGCTTCGTGCCGTGGATCATCACTGGAGGCGTCTTGCCGTGGATCATGTGGACAACTACAAATACCTAGGTGTCTGGTTAGACTGTAAACTCTCCTTCCAGACTCACATCAAACATCTCCAATCCAAAGTTAAATCTAGAATTGGCTTCCTATTCCGCAACAAAGCATCCTTCACTCATGCTGCCAAACATACCCTTGTAAAACTGACCATCCTACCAATCCTCGACTTCGGTGATGTCATTTACAAAATAGCCTCCAAAACCCTACTCAATAAATTGGATGCAGTCTATCACAGTGCCATCCGTTTTGTCACCAAAGCCCCATATACTACCCACCACTGCGACCTGTACGCTCTCGTTGGCTGGCCCTCGCTTCATACTCGTCGCCAAACCCACTGTCTCCAGGTCATCTACAAGACCCTGCTAGGTAAAGTCCCCCCTTATCTCAGCTCGCTTGTCACCATAGCAGCACCTACCTGTAGCACGCGCTCCAGCAGGTATATCTCTCTGGTCACCCCCAAAACCAATTCTTCCTTTGGCCGCCTCTCCTTCCAGTTCTCTGCTGCCAATGACTGGAACGAACTACAAAAATCTCTGAAACTGGAAACACTTATCTCCCTCACTAGCTTTAAGCACCAGCTGTCAGAGCAGCTCACAGATTACTGCACCTGTACATAGCCCATCTATAATTTAGCCCAAATATCTACCTCTCCCCCTACTGTATTTATTTATTTATTTATTTATTTATTTTGCTCCTTTGCACCCCATTATTTCTATCTCTACTTTGCACATTCTTCCACTGCAAATCTACCATTCCAGTGTTTTACTTGCTATATTGTATTTACTTCGCCACCATGGCCTTTTTTTGCCTTTACCTCCCTTATCTCACCTCATTTGCTCACATTGTATATACTTTTTTTTTCTACTGTATTATTGACTGTATGTTTGTTTATCCCATGTGTAACTCTGTGTTGTTGTATGTGTCGAACTGCTTTGCTTTATCTTGGCCAGGTCGCAATTGTAAATGAGAACTTGTTCTCAACTGGTCTACCTGGTTAAATAAAGGTGAAATAAAAAATAATATACTGTCACCTCCAGGCAGGTGTTTTGTCCCCCTGTGTGCTGAGGGTGTCAGGTTCTTGTCCGGTTCTGGCATTTGGGTCACCACAGACTAGTACATGTCCCTGGGCCTGGAAATGATTGATTTTCCCCTCCAGGATGGAGATGTTGTCTTCATTAAAGTATGAGGATTCTAGGGCCTCCCTAGCTGGCCACGACCCGGAGGCCCATGGGGGGGCGCACAATTGGCCTAGTGTCGTCCGGGTTAGGGAGGGTTTGGCCGGTAGGGATATCCTTGACTCATCGCGCACTAGCGACTCCTGTGGTGCGCCGGGCGCAGTGCACGCTAACCAGGTCGCCAGGTGCGCGGTGTTTCCTCCGCACATTGGTGCGGCTGGCCTCCGGGTTGGAGGCGCGCTGTGTTAAGAAGCAGTGCGGCTTGGTTGGGTTGTGTTTCGGAGGACGCATGGCTCTCGACCTTCACCTCTCCCGAGTCCGTGCAGGAGTTGTAGCGATGAGACAAGACTGTACCTACTAACAATTGGATACCACGAAATTGGGGCGAAAAAGGGGGTAAAATATAAAAAATAAGGAGGACATTTTTCTCTGTTGAGATCATTTCCTTTTGATTTTCTAGCCAGATGTAAAATGTTCCTGTTTTGATTAATTTAATAGAGTGAGTTAGGTCTACCAAATTAGAATATGTCGTGGAGAATTGTCTCAGAAATATAACACTCTTACAAGAACTTGTGAATTCAATATAGACTTTAATACAAAGTAGCAAAACTGAGCCCTTCCATGGAAGGACCCTATAACAGAGCCGAGCCCCTCCATGGAAGGACCCTATTACAAACGTAACAGAGCCGAGCCCCTCCATGGAAGGACCCTATTACAAACGTAACAGAGCCGAGCCCCTCCATGGAAGGACCCTATTACAAACGTAACAGAGCCGAGCCCCTCCATGGAAGGACCCTATTACAAACGTAACAGAGCCGAGCCCCTCCATGGAAAGAGACTAAGTTCTCATATTACAGAGTCCTGTCTTTATAGGACTCTGTCTTTGCATAACGTATAGAGTCCCTTCACTCTATATCGAAATAGCTTCCCTTGATCTTTCTCCATTATTATGTTTTCATGTCAGAGCTTGCTTGTTAACGCCCACATCTGCTTTTGGTTAGGTTATATTGGTGGCAGGACCCTTTTATGTCCTATAATAATATATTTACTATGCCTATACTCCATCTGTTGGTCAGTTGGCTTGCACCCTCCTTTGTGTGTCCCTCTGACATTGGTATGTCCAGCTTATCCTAAGCACTTATGGCCTTGGCCATTATACTTATGTTTGAGGGCAACCAGTGGGTCCGTCTCCTCTATACCACCCATCTGGTAGTGTGGTGGATGGGACTACCAGCTCTCTGTAACCTAGAGGGCAACCAGTGGGTCTGTCTCCTCTATACCACCGACCTGGTAGTGTGGTGGATGGGACTACCAGCTCTCTGTAACCTAGAGGGCAACCAGTGGGTCCGTCTCCTCTATACCACCCATCTGGTACTTTGGTAGATGGGACTACCAGCTCTCTGTAACCTAGAGGACAACCAGTGGGTCCGTCTCCTCTATACCACCCACCTGGTAGTGTGGTGGATGGGACTACCAGCTCTCTGTAACCTAGAGGGCAACCAGTGGGTCCGTCTCCTCTATACCACCCATCTGGTAGTTTGGTGGATGGGACTACCAGCTCTCTGTAACCTAGAGGGCAACCAGTGGGTCCGTCTCCTCTATACCACCCACCTGGTAGTTTGGTGGATGGGACTACCAGCTCTCTGTAACCTAGAGGGCAACCAGTGGGTCCGTCTCCTCTATACCACCCACCTGGTAGTTTGGTGGATGGGACTACCAGCTCTCTGTAACCTAGAGGGCAACCAGTGGGTCCGTCTCCTCTATACCAGGTTTCTTGTAGGATGACAATGTCTGTATCCGAGGGGGGAGGGATCCACTGGGCTTGGGGTTCTTCATTTGTCTGTTCTGCTGTGGTGTTGAGGCTATGGTCAGGGTCTGGTGTGGACTGTTCTGCTGTGATGTCGACGCTATGGTCAGGGTCTGGGGTGGACTGTTCTGCTGTGGTGTCGACGCTATGGTCAGGGTCTGGGGTGGACTGTTCTGCTGTGATGTGGAGGCTATGGTCAGGGTCTGAGGTGGACTGTTCTGCTGTGGTGTCGACGCTATGGTCAGGGTCAGGGTGGACTGTTCTGCTGTGGTGTCGACGCTATGGTCAGGGTCTGAGGTGGACTGTTCTGCTGTGGTGTCGACGCTATGGTCAGGGTCTGGGGTGGACTGTTCTGCTGTGGTGTGGAGGCTATAGTCAGGGTCTGGGGTGGACTGTTCTGCTGTGGTGTCGACGCTATGGTCAGGGTCTGGGGTGGACTGTTCTGCTGGTTTCTCTGTGGGGGTGGCCACCTCTAATGGGTGGTTCTCTGTCACACGCCAGCCCCCTCACCCTCTCCTCCATCCCCCTCACCCTCTCCTACAGCAGTCTGATCCTCTCCTCCACCCCCCCCCCACCCTCTCCTCCATCCCCCTCACCCTCTCCTCCATCCCCCTCACCCTCTCCTCCATCCCCCTCACCCTCTCCTCCAGCAGTCTGATCCTCTCCTCCATCCCCCTCACCCCCCCCCACCCTCTCCTCCATCCCCCTCACCCTCTCCTCCAGCAGTCTGATCCTCTCCTCCATCCCCCTCACCCTCTCCTCCACCCCCCCCCCCCACCCTCTCCCCCATCCCCCTCACCCTCTCCTCCAGCAGTCTGACCTTCTCCTCCATCCCCCTCACCCTCTCCTCCATCCCCCTCACCCTCTCCTCCATCCCCCTCACCCTCTCCTCCATCCCCCTCACCCTCTCCTCCATCCCCCTCACCCTCTCCTCCAAGCCCCTCACCCTCTCCTCCATCCCCCTCACCCTCTCCTCCATCCCCCTCACCCTCTCCTCCATCCCCCTCACCCTCTCCTCCATCCCCCTCACCCTCTCCTCCAGCAGTCTGATCCTCTCCTCCAGCAGTCTGATCCTCTCCCCTCTAGTGCTCTCTTATTCTCCTGCTCTTTCTCCTGTTGAAGTTCTCTCTCCACCTCCAGCTCTCCGGGTCTGGTTGAGGGGGTGTTGTGATGGACTGTTGTCTGGTTGAGGGGGTGTTGTGATGGACTGTTGTCTGGTTGAGGGGGTGTTGTGATGGACTGTTGTCTGGTTGAGGGGGTGTTGTTAAGTTGGACTGTTGTCTGGTTGAGGGGGTGTTGTTAAGTTGGACTGTTGTCTGGTTGAGGGGGTGTTGTTGAGCTGGACTGTTGTCTGGTTGAGGGGGTGTTGTGATGGACTGTTGTCTGGTTGAGGGGGTGTTGTTGTGTTGGACTGTTGTCTGGTTGAGGGGGTGTTGTTGTGTTGGACTGTTGTCTGGTTGGGGGGGTGTTGTGATGGACTGTTGTCTGGTTGAGGGGGTGTTGTGATGGACTGTTGTCTGGTTGAGGGGGTGTTGTCTGGTTGGGGGGGTGTTGTGTTGGACTGTTGTCTGGTTGGGGGGGTGTTGTGATGGACTGTTGTCTGGTTGAGGGGGTGTTGTGATGGACTGTTGTCTGGTTGAGGGGGTGTTGTGATGGACTGTTGTCTGGTTGAGGGGGTGTTGTCTGGTTGGGGGGGTGTTGTGATGGACTGTTGTCTGGTTGGGGGGGTGTTGTGATGGACTGTTGTCTGGTTGGGGGGGTGTTGTGATGGACTGTTGTCTGGTTGAGGGGGTGTTGTCCTGGACTGTTGTCTGGTTGGGGGGGGTGTTGTGATGGACTGTTGTCTGGTTGAGGGGGTGTTGTGATGGACTCTTGTCTGGTTGAGGGGGTGTTGTGATGGACTGTTGTCTGGTTGAGGGGTGTTGTTGAGATGGACTGTTGTCTGGGTTTGGTTGAGGGGGTGTTGTGTTGGACTGTTGTCTGGTTGAGGGGGTGTTGTGATGGACTGTTGTCTGGTTGAGGGGTGTTGTGATGGACTGTTGTCTGGTTGAGGGGGTGTTGAGTTGGACTGTTGTCTGGTTGGGGGGTGTTGTTGAGCTGGACTGTTGTCTGGTTGAGGGGGTGTTGTGATGGACTGTTGTCTGGTTGAGGGGGTGTTGTGATGGACTGTTGTCTGGTTGAGGGGTGTTGTGATGGACTGTTGTCTGGTTGAGGGGGTGTTGTTGTGATGGACTGTTGTCTGGTTGAGGGGTGTTGTGATGGACTGTTGTCTGGTTGAGGGGGTGTTGTTGGGATGGACTGTTGTCTGGTTGAGGAGGTGTTGTTAAGTTGGACTGTTGTCTGGTTGAGGGGGTGTTGTTAAGTTGGACTGTTGTCTGGTTGAGGGGGTGTTGTTGGGATGGACTGTTGTCTGGTTGAGGAGGTGTTGTGATGGACTGTTGTCTGGTTGAGGGGGTGTTGTGATGGACTGTTGTCTGGTTGAGGGGTGTTGTGATGGACTGTTGTCTGGTTGAGGGGGTGTTGTTGGGATGGACTGTTGTCTGGTTGAGGAGGTGTTGTTAAGTTGGACTGTTGTCTGGTTGAGGGGGTGTTGTTAAGTTGGACTGTTGTCTGGTTGAGGGGGTGTTGTTAAGTTGGACTGTTGTCTGGTTGAGGGGGTGTTGTTGGGATGGACTGTTGTCTGGTTGAGGAGGTGTTGTTAAGTTGGACTGTTGTCTGGTTGAGGGGGTGTTGTGATGGACTGTTGTCTGGTTGAGGGGGTGTTGTTAAGTTGGACTGTTGTCTGGTTGAGGGGGTGTTGTTAAGATGGACTGTTGTCTGGTTGAGGGGGTGTTGTGTTGGACTGTTGTCTGGTTAAGGAGGTGTTGTTGTGATGGACTGTTGTCTGGTTGAGGGGGTGTTGTGATGGACTGTTGTCTGGTCGAGGGGGTGTTGTGGTGGACTGTTGTCTGGTTGAGGGGGTGTTGTTGTGCTGGACTGTTGTCTGGTTGAGGGGGTGTTGTGATGGACTGTTGTCTGGTTGAGGGGGTGTTGTTAAGTTGGACTGTTGTCTGGTTGAGGGGGTGTTGTTGAGCTGGACTGTTGTCTGGTTGAGGGGGTGTTGTGATGGACTGTTGTCTGGTTGAGGGGGTGTTGAGTTGGACTGTTGTCTGGTTGGGGGGGTGTTGTTGTGTTGGACTGTTGTCTGGTTGAGGGGGTGTTGTCTGGTTGGGGGGGTGTTGTGATGGACTGTTGTCTGGTTGAGGGGGTGTTGTGATGGACTGTTGTCTGGTTGAGGGGGTGTTGTGATGGACTGTTGTCTGGTTGAGGGGGTGTTGTCTGGTTGGGGGGGTGTTGTGATGGACTGTTGTCTGGTTGGGGGGGTGTTGTGATGGACTGTTGTCTGGTTGGGGGGGTGTTGTGATGGACTGTTGTCTGGTTGAGGGGGTGTTGCTGTGCTGGACTGTTGTCTGGTTGAGGGGGTGTTGTCTGGTTGAGGGGGTGTTGTGATGGACTGTTGTCTAGTTGAGGGGGTGGTGTTGGACTGTTGTCTGGTTGAGGGGGTGTTGTCCTGGACTGTTGTCTGGTTGAGGGGGTGGTGTTGTGATGGACTGTTGTCTGGTTGAGGGGGTGTTGTGATGGACTGTTGTCTGGTTGAGGGGGTGTTGTGATGGACTGTTGTCTGGTTGAGGGGGTGTTGTGATGGACTGTTGTCTGGGTCTGTGCTGACTGGAGTGTGTTCACCTGCTGTTCCAGCTCCACCTGCCTTACCTTCAGATGGGTGAATTTATCCTTCAAGTCAATGAGGGAGAAGTACTCTGTACTGGGAGGTTGACTGTCTGCTGAGGGTTGCTCGTCTGTGGGGTTATATGATGAAGAGGTCTGGTCTGACCCGCTCGGGGTGGGGGTATCTTTCTCAAGGGAGGGCTTCTCCTGCTGGGCTAATTCTTTGATTAGGTGAAAGTCCAGCTGAAACTGTTTGAGGTTGCCCTGTACCATTACTGTTCCAGACTTATAGAGATTTATATTAGCTGACTCAGAGTCCTCGTTGTCAAGTATCCTGAGTTTACACCCATCGCTAACAACCCCCCTCTTAACAGAGGGGTAGTGTGTTAATATAGCACTGTGCCATGCCAGGGGATGGTCTGGTTAATATAGCACTGTGCCATGCCAGGGGATGGTCTGGTTAATATAGCACTGTGTCATGCCAGGGGATGGTCTGGTTAATATAGCACTGTGCCATGCCAGGGGATGGTCTGGTTAATATAGCACTGTGTCATGCCAGGGGATGGTCTGGTTAATATAGCACTGTGCCATGCCAGGGGATGGTCTGGTTAATATAGCACTGTGCCATGCCAGGGGATGGTCTGGTTAATATAGCACTGTGCCATGCCAGGGGATGGTCTGGTTAATATAGCACTGTGCCAGGGGATGGTCTGGTTAATATAGCACTGTGCCAGGGGATGGTCTGGTTAATATAGCACTGTGCCATGCCAGGGGATGGTCTGGTTAATATAGCACTGTGCCAGGGGATGGTCTGGTTAATATAGCACTGTGCCATGCCAGGGGATGGTCTGGTTAATATAGCACTGTGCCATGCCAGGGGATGGTCTGGTTAATATAGCACTGTGTCATGCCAGGGGACGGTCTGGTTAATATTGCACTGTGCCAGGGGATGGTCTGGTTAATATAGCACTGTGTCATGCCAGGGGATGGTCTGTGTTAATATAGCACTGTGCCATGCCAGGGGATGGTCTGGTTAATATAGCACTGTGCCAGGGGATGGTCTGGTTAATATAGCACCATGCCAGGGGATGGTCTGGTTAATATAGCACTGTGTCATGCCAGGGGATGGTCTGGTTAATATAGCACTGTGCCAGGGGATGGTCTGGTTAATATAGCACCATGCCAGGGGATGGTTTGGTTAATATAGTACTGTGCCATGCCAGGGGATGGTCTGGTTAATATAGCACTGTGCCATGCCAGGGGATGGTCTGGTTAATATAACACTGTGCCATGCCAGGGGATGGTCTGGTTAATATAGCACTGTGTCATGCCAGGGGATGGTCTGGTTAATATAGCACTGTGCCATGCCAGGGGATGGTCTGGTTAATATAGCACTGTGCCATGCCAGGGGATGGTCTGGTTAATATAGTACTGTGCCAGGGGATGGTCTGGTTAATATAGCACTGTGTCATGCCAGGGGATGGTCTGGTTAATATAGCACTGTGTCATGCCAGGGGATGGTCTGGTTAATATAGCACTGTGCCATGCCAGGGGATGGTCTGGTTAATATAGCACCATGCCAGGGGATGGTCTGGTTAATATAGTACTGTGTCATGCCAGGGGATGGTCTGGTTAATATAGCACTGTGCCAGGGGATGGTCTGGTTAATATAGCACTGTGTCATGCCAGGGGATGGTCTGGTTAATATAGTACTGTGTCATGCCAGGGGATGGTCTGGTTAATATAGCACTGTGTCATGCCAGGGGATGGTCTGGTTAATATAGCACCATGCCAGGGGATGGTCTGGTTAATATAGTACCGTGCCATGCCAGGGGATGGTCTGGTTAATATAGCACTGTGCCATGCCAGGGGATGGTCTGGTTAGTATAGCACTGTGCCAGGGGATGGTCTGGTTAATATAGCACTGTGCCATGCCAGGGGATGGTCTGGTTAATATAGCACTGTGCCATGCCAGGGGATGGTCTGGTTAATATAGCACTGTACCAGGGGATGGTCTGGTTAATATAGCACTGTGCCATGCCAGGGGATGGTCTGGTTAATATAGCACTGTGCCAGGGGATGGTCTGGTTAATATAGCACTGTGCCAGGGGATGGTCTGGTTAATATAGTACTGTGTCATGGGATGGTCTGGTTAATATAGCACTGTGCCATGGGATGGTCTGGTTAATATAGCACTGTGCCATGGGATGGTCTGGTTAATATAGCACTGTGCCATGGGATGGTCTGGTTAATATAGCACTGTGCCATGCCAGGGGATGGTCTGGTTAATATTGCACTGTGTCATGCCAGGGGATGGTCTGGTTAATATAGTACTGTGTCATGCCATGGGATGGTCTGGTTAATATAGCACTGTGTCATGCCATGGGATGGTCTGGTTAATATAGGACTGTGTCATGCCAGGGGACGGTCTGGTTAATATAGCACTGTGTCATGCCAGGGGATGGTCTGGTTTATATAGCACTGTGCCATGCCAGGGGATGGTCTGGTTAATATAGCACTGTGTCATGCCAGGGGATGGTCTGGTTAATATAGCACTGTGCCAGGGGATGGTCTGGTTAATATAGCACTGTGCCAGGGGATGGTCTGGTTAATATAGCACTGTGCCAGGGGATGGTCTGGTTAATATAGCACTGTGCCATGGGATGGTCTGGTTAATATAGCACTGTGCCATGGGATGGTCTGGTTAATATAGCACTGTGCCATGCCAGGGGATGGTCTGGTTAATATAGCACTGTGTCATGCCAGGGGATGGTCTGGTTAATATAGTACTGTGTCATGGGATGGTCTGGTTAATATAGCACTGTGCCATGGGATGGTCTGGTTAATATAGCACTGTGCCAGGGGATGGTCTGGTTAATATAGCACTGTGCCATGGGATGGTCTGGTTAATATAGCACTGTGCCATGGGATGGTCTGGTTAATATAGCACTGTGGCATGGGATGGTCTGGTTAATATAGCACTGTGCCATGGGATGGTCTGGTTAATATAGCACTGTGCCATGGGATCGTCTGGTTAATATAGCACTGTGCCATGGGATGGTCTGGTTAATATAGCACTGTGCCATGGGATGGTCTGGTTAATATAGTACTGTGCCATGCCAGGGGATGGTCTGGTTAATATAGCACTGTGTCATGCCAGGGGATGGTCTGGTTAATATAGCACTGTGTCATGCCAGGGGATGGTCTGGTTAATATAGCACTGTGTCATGCCAGGGGATGGTCTGGTTAATATAGCACTGTGTCATGCCAGGGGATGGTCTGGTTAATATAGCACTGTGCCATGGGATGGTCTGGTTAATATAGTACTGTGCCATGCCAGGGGATGGTCTGGTTAATATAGCACTGTGTCATGCCAGGGGATGGTCTGGTTAATATAGCACTGTGCCATGCCAGGGGATGGTCTGGTTAATATAGCACTGTGTCATGCCAGGGGATGGTCTGGTTAATATAGCACTGTGTCATGCCAGGGGATGGTCTGGTTAATATAGCACTGTGCCATGGGATGGTCTGGTTAATATAGCACCATGCCAGGGGATGGTCTGGTTAATATAGTACTGTGCCATGGGATGGTCTGGTTAATATAGCACCATGCCAGAGGATGGTCTGGTTGATATAGCACTGTGCCAGGGGATGGTCTGGTTAATATAGTACTGTGCCATGCCAGGGGATGGTCTGGTTAATATAGCACTGTGCCATGCCAGGGGATGGTCTGGTTAATATAGCACTGTACCAGGGGATGGTCTGGTTAAAATAGCACTGTGCCATGGGATGGTCTGGTTAATATAGCACCATGCCAGAGGATGGTCTGGTTAATATAGCACTGTGCCAGGGGATGGTCTGGTTAATACAGCACTGTGCCAGAGGATGGTCTGGTTAATATAGCACTGTGCCAGGGGATGGTCTGGTTAATATAGCACTGTGCCATGCCAGGGGATGGTCTGGTTAATATAGCACTGTGCCAGGGGATGGTCTGGTTAATATAGCACTGTGTCATGCCAGGGGATGGTCTGGTTAATATAGTACTGTGTCATGCCAGGGGATGGTCTGGTTAATATAGCACTGTGCCATGCCAGGGGATGGTCTGGTTAATATAGCACTGTGTCATGCCAGGGGATGGTCTAGTTAATATAGCACTGTGTCATGCCAGGGGATGGTCTGGTTAATATAGCACTGTGTCATGCCAGGGGATGGTCTGGTTAATATAGCACTGTGCCATGCCAGGGGATGGTCTGGTTAATATAGCACTGTGCCATGCCAGGGGACGGTCTGGTTAATATTGCACTGTGCCAGGGGATGGTCTGGTTAATATAGCATTGTGCCATGCCAGGGGATGGTCTGGTTAATATAGCACTGTGTCATGCCAGGGGATGGTCTGGTTAATATAGCACTGTGCCATGCCAGGGGATGGTCTGGTTAATATAGCACTGTGCCATGCCAGGGGATGGTCTGGTTAATATAGCACTGTACCAGGGGATGGTCTGGTTAATATAGCACTGTGCCATGCCAGGGGATGGTCTGGTTAATATAGCACTGTGTCATGCCAGGGGATGGTCTGGTTAATATAGTACTGTGTCATGGGATGGTCTGGTTAATATAGCACTGTGCCATGGGATGGTCTGGTTAATATAGCACTGTGCCATGGGATGGTCTGGTTAATATAGCACTGTGCCATGGGATGGTCTGGTTAATATAGCACTGTGCCATGCCAGGGGATGGTCTGGTTAATATAGCACTGTGTCATGCCAGGGGATGGTCTGGTTAATATAGTACTGTGTCATGCCAGGGGATGGTCTGGTTAATATAGCACTGTGCCATGGGATGGTCTGGTTAATATAGCACTGTGCCATGGGATGGTCTGGTTAATATAGCACTGTGCCATGCCAGGGGATGGTCTGGTTAATATAGCACTGTGTCATGCCAGGGGATGGTCTGGTTAATATAGCACTGTGCCATGCCAGGGGATGGTCTGGTTAATATAGCACTGTGTCATGCCAGGGGATGTGGTCTGGTTAATATAGCACTGTGCCATGCCAGGGGATGGTCTGGTTAATATAGCACTGTGTCATGCCAGGGGATGGTCTGGTTAATATAGCACTGTGTCATGCCAGGGGATGGTCTGGTTAATATAGTACTGTGTCATGGGATGGTCTGGTTAATATAGCACTGTGCCATGGGATGGTCTGGTTAATATAGCACTGTGCCATGGGATGGTCTGGTTAATATAGCACTGTGCCAGGGGATGGTCTGGTTAATATAGCACTGTGCCATGGGATGGTCTGGTTAATATAGCACTGTGCCATGCCAGGGGATGGTCTGGTTAATATAGCACTGTGCCATGCCAGGGGATGGTCTGGTTAATATAGCACTGTGCCAGGGGATGGTCTGGTTAATATAGCACTGTGTCATGCCAGGGGATGGTCTGGTTAATATAGCACTGTGTCATGCCAGGGGATGGTCTGGTTAATATAGCACTGTGCCATGGGATGGTCTGGTTAATATAGCACTGTGCCAGGGGATGGTCTGGTTAATATAGCACTGTGCCATGCCAGGGGATGGTCTGGTTAATATAGCACTGTGCCATGGGATGGTCTGGTTAATATAGCACTGTGCCATGCCAGGGGATGGTCTGGTTAATATAGCACTGTGTCATGCCAGGGGATGGTCTGGTTAATATAGCACTGTGCCAGGGGATGGTCTGGTTAATATAGCACTGTGTCATTCCAGGGGATGGTCTGGTTAATATAGCACTGTGTCATTCCAGGGGATGGTCTGGTTAATATAGCACTGTGTCATGCCAGGGGATGGTCTGGTTAATATAGCACTGTGTCATGCCAGGGGATGGTCTGGTTAATATAGCACTGTGCCATGCCAGGGGATGGTCTGGTTAATATAGCACTGTGCCAGGGGATGGTCTGGTTAATATAGCACTGTGCCATGTCAGGGGATGGTCTGGTTAATATAGCACTGTGCCAGGGGATGGTCTGGTTAATATAGCACTGTGTCATGCCAGGGGATGGTCTGGTTAATATAGTACTGTGCCATGCCAGGGGATGGTCTGGTTAATATAGCACTGTGCCATGCCAGGGGATGGTCTGGTTAATATAGCACTGTGCCATGCCAGGGGATGGTCTGGTTAATATAGCACTGTGTCATGTCAGGGGATGGTCTGGTTAATATAGCACTGTGCCAGGGGATGGTCTGGTTAATATAGCACTGTGTCATGCCAGGGGATGGTCTGGTTAATATAGTACTGTGCCATGCCAGGGGATGGTCTGGTTAATATAGCACTGTGCCATGCCAGGGGATGGTCTGGTTAATATAGTACTGTGCCATGCCAGGGGATGGTCTGGTTAATATAGCACTGTGTCATGCCAGGGGATGGTCTGGTTAATATAGTACTGTGCCATGCCAGGGGATGGTCTGGTTAATATAGTACTGTGTCATGCCAGGGGATGGTCTGGTTAATATAGCACTGTGCCATTCCAGGGGATGGTCTGGTTAATATAGCACTGTGTCATGCCAGGGGATGGTCTGGTTAATATAGTACTGTGCCATGCCAGGGGATGGTCTGGTTAATATAGCACTGTGCCATGCCAGGGGATGGTCTGGTTAATATAGTACTGTGCCATGCCAGGGGATGGTCTGGTTAATATTGTACTGTGCCATGCCAGGGGATGGTCTGGTTAATATAGTACTGTGTCATGCCAGGGGATGGTCTGGTTAATATAGCACTGTGTCATGCCAGGGGATGGTCTGGTTAATATAGTACTGTGCCATGCCAGGGGATGGTCTGGTTAATATAGTACTGTGTCATGCCAGGGGATGGTCTGGTTAATATAGCACTGTGTCAGGGGATGGTCTGGTTAATATAGCACTGTGCCAGGGGATGGTCTGGTTAATATAGCACTGTGCCAGGGGATGGTCTGGTTAATATAGCACTGTGCCATTCCAGGTGATGGTCTGGTTAATATAGCACTGTACCAGGGGATGGTCTGGTTAATATAGCACTGTGCCAGGGGATGGTCTGGTTAATATAGTACTGGGCCATTCCAGGGGATGGTCTGGTTAATATAGCACTGTGCCATGCCAGGGGATGGTCTGGTTAATATAGCACTGTGCCATGCCAGGGGATGGTCTGGTTAATATAGCACTGTGCCATTCCAGGGGATGGTCTGGTTAATATAGCACTGTGCCAGGGGATGGTCTGGTTAATATAGCACTGTGTCATGGGATGGTCTGGTTAATATAGCACTGTGCCATGCCAGGGGATGGTCTGGTTAATATAGCACTGTGCCATGCCAGGGGATGGTCTGGTTAATATAGCACTGTGCCATGCCAGGGGATGGTCTGGTTAATATAGCACTGTGCCATTCCAGGGGATGGTCTGGTTAATATAGCACTGTGCCAGGGGATGGTCTGGTTAATATAGCACTGTGTCATGGGATGGTCTGGTTAATATAGTACTGTGCCAGGGGATGGTCTGGTTAATATAGCACTGTGCCAGGGGATGGTCTGGTTAATATAGCACTGTGCCATTCCAGGGGATGGTCTGGTTAATATAGCACTGTGCCAGGGGATGGTCTGGTTAATATAGCACTGTGTCATGCCAGGGGATGGTCTGGTTAATATAGCACTGTACCAGGGGATGGTCTGGTTAATATAGCACTGTGCCATTCCAGGGGATGGTCTGGTTAATATAGCACTGTGCAAGGGGATGGTCTGGTTAATATAGCACTGTGCCATGCCAGGGGATGGTCTGGTTAATATAGCACTGTGCCATGCCAGGGGATGGTCTGGTTAATATAGCACTGTGCCATTCCAGGGGATGGTCTGGTTAATATAGCACTGTGCCAGGGGATGGTCTGGTTAATATAGCACTGTGTCATGGGATGGTCTGGTTAATATAGTACTGTGCCAGGGGATGGTCTGGTTAATATAGCACTGTGCCAGGGGATGGTCTGGTTAATATAGCACTGTGCCATTCCAGGGGATGGTCTGGTTAATATAGCACTGTGCCAGGGGATGGTCTGGTTAATATAGCACTGTGTCATGCCAGGGGATGGTCTGGTTAATATAGCACTGTACCAGGGGATGGTCTGGTTAATATAGCACTGTGCCATTCCAGGGGATGGTCTGGTTAATATAGCACTGTGCAAGGGGATGGTCTGGTTAATATAGCACTGTGCCATGCCAGGGGATGGTCTGGTTAATATAGCACTGTGCCATTCCAGGGGATGGTCTGGTTAATATAGCACTGTGCCATGCCAGGGGATGGTCTGGTTAATATAGCTCTATTCCAGGGGATGGTCTGGTTAATATAGCACTGTGCCAGGGGATGGTCTGGTTAATATAGCACTGTGTCATGCCAGGGGATGGTCTGGTTAATATAGCACTGTACCAGGGGATGGTCTGGTTAATATAGCACTGTGCCATTCCAGGGGATGGTCTGGTTAATATAGCACTGTGCCAGGGGATGGTCTGGTTAATATAGCACTGTGCCAGGGGATGGTCTGGTTAATATAGCACTGTGCCATTCCAGGGGATGGTCTGGTTAATATAGCACTGTGCCAGGGGATGGTCTGGTTAATATAGCTCTATTCCAGGGGATGGTCTGGTTAATATAGCTCTATTCCAGGGGATGGTCTGGTTAATATAGCACTGTGCCATGCCAGGGGATGATCTGGTTAATATACCACTGTACCAGGGGATGGTCTGGTTAATATAGCACTGTGCCATGCCAGGGGATGGTCTGGTTAATATACCACTGTGCCAGGGGATGGTCTGGTTAATATAGCACTGTGCCATGCCAGGGGATGGTCTGGTTAATATAGCACTGTGCCATGGGATGGTCTGGTTAATATAGTACTGTGCCATGGGATGGTCTGGTTAATATAGTACTGTGCCATGCCAGGGGATGGTCTGGTTAATATAGCACTGTGCCAGGGGATGGTCTGGTTAATATAGCACTGTGCCAGGGGATGGTCTGGTTAATATAGCACTGTGCCATGCCAGGGGATGGTCTGGTTAATATAGCACTGTGCCATGCCAGGGGATGGTCTGGTTAATATAGCACTGTGCCATGCCAGGGGATGGTCTGGTTAATATAGCACTGTGCCATGCCAGGGGACGGTCTGGTTAATATAGCACTGTACCATGCCAGGGGATGGTCTGGTTAATATAGCACTGTGCCAGGGGATGGTCTGGTTAATATAGCACTGTGTCAGGGGATGGTCTGGTTAATATAGCACTGTGCCAGGGGATGGTCTGGTTAATATAGCACTGTACCAGGGGATGGTCTGGTTAATATAGCACTGTACCAGGGGATGGTCTGGTTAATATAGCACTGTACCATGCCAGGGGATGGTCTGGTTAATATAGCACTGTGCCATTCCAGGGGATGGTCTGGTTAATATAGCACTGTGTCATGCCAGGGGATGGTCTGGTTAATATAGCACTGTGCCATGCCAGGGGATGGTCTGGTTAATATAGCACTGTGCCATGCCAGGGGACGGTCTGGTTAATATAGCACTGTACCATGCCAGGGGATGGTCTGGTTAATATAGCACTGTGCCAGGGGATGGTCTGGTTAATATAGCACTGTACCAGGGGATGGTCTGGTTAATATAGCACTGTGCCAGGGGATGGTCTGGTTAATATAGCACTGTACCAGGGGATGGTCTGGTTAATATAGCACTGTACCAGGGGATGGTCTGGTTAATATAGCACTGTACCATGCCAGGGGATGGTCTGGTTAATATAGTACTGTGCCATGCCAGGGGATGGTCTGGTTAATATAGCACTGTGCCATGCCAGGGGATGGTCTGGTTAATATAGCACTGTACCATGCCAGGGGATGGTCTGGTTAATATAGCACTGTACCATGCCAGGGGATGGTCTGGTTAATATAGCACTGTACCATGCCAGGGGATGGTCTGGTTAATATAGCACTGTGCCATTCCAGGGGATGGTCTGGTTAATATAGCACTGTGCCAGGGGATGGTCTGGTTAATATAGCACTGTGCCATGCCAGGGGATGGTCTGGTTAATATAGCACTGTGTCATGCCAGGGGATGGTCTGGTTAATATAGTACTGTGTCATGCCAGGGGATGGTCTGGTTAATATAGCACTGTGCCATTCCAGGGGATGGTCTGGTTAATATAGCACTGTGTCATGCCAGGGGATGGTCTGGTTAATATAGTACTGTGCCATGCCAGGGGATGGTCTGGTTAATATAGCACTGTGCCATGCCAGGGGATGGTCTGGTTAATATAGCACTGTGTCATGCCAGGGGATGGTCTGGTTAATATAGTACTGTGCCATGCCAGGGGATGGTCTGGTTAATATAGCACTGTGCCATTCCAGGGGATGGTCTGGTTAATATAGTACTGTGCCATGCCAGGGGATGGTCTGGTTAATATAGCACTGTGCCAGGGGATGGTCTGGTTAATATAGCACTGTGCCATGCCAGGGGATGGTCTGGTTAATATAGCACTGTGCCATTCCAGGGGATGGTCTGGTTAATATAGCACTGTGTCATGCCAGGGGATGGTCTGGTTAATATAGCACTGTACCAGGGGATGGTCTGGTTAATATAGCACTGTGCCAGGGGATGGTCTGGTCAATATAGCACTGTGCCAGGGGATGGTCTGGTTAATATAGCACTGTGCCAGGGGATGGTCTGGTTAATATAGCACTGTACCATGCCAGGGGATGGTCTGGTTAATATAGCACTGTGCCATGCCAGGGGATGATCTGGTTAATATACCACTGTACCAGGGGATGGTCTGGTTAATATAGCACTGTGCCATGCCAGGGGATGGTCTGGTTAATATACCACTGTGCCAGGGGATGGTCTGGTTAATATAGCACTGTGCCATACCAGGGGATGGTCTGGTTAATATAGCACTGTGCCATGGGATGGTCTGGTTAATATAGTACTGTGCCATGGGATGGTCTGGTTAATATAGTACTGTGCCATGCCAGGGGATGGTCTGGTTAATATAGCACTGTGCCAGGGGATGGTCTGGTTAATATAGCACTGTGCCAGGGGATGGTCTGGTTAATATAGCACTGTGCCATGCCAGGGGATGGTCTGGTTAATATAGCACTGTGCCATGCCAGGGGATGGTCTGGTTAATATAGCACTGTGCCATGCCAGGGGATGGTCTGGTTAATATAGCACTGTGCCATGCCAGGGGACGGTCTGGTTAATATAGCACTGTACCATGCCAGGGGATGGTCTGGTTAATATAGCACTGTGCCAGGGGATGGTCTGGTTAATATAGCACTGTGTCAGGGGATGGTCTGGTTAATATAGCACTGTGCCAGGGGATGGTCTGGTTAATATAGCACTGTACCAGGGGATGGTCTGGTTAATATAGCACTGTACCAGGGGATGGTCTGGTTAATATAGCACTGTACCATGCCAGGGGATGGTCTGGTTAATATAGCACTGTGCCATTCCAGGGGATGGTCTGGTTAATATAGCACTGTGTCATGCCAGGGGATGGTCTGGTTAATATAGCACTGTGCCATGCCAGGGGATGGTCTGGTTAATATAGCACTGTGCCATGCCAGGGGACGGTCTGGTTAATATAGCACTGTACCATGCCAGGGGATGGTCTGGTTAATATAGCACTGTGCCAGGGGATGGTCTGGTTAATATAGCACTGTACCAGGGGATGGTCTGGTTAATATAGCACTGTGCCATGCCAGAGGATGGTCTGGTTAATATAGCACTGTGCCAGGGGATGGTCTGGTTAATATAGCACTGTGCCATGCCAGGGGATGGTCTGGTTAATATAGCACTGTGCCAGGGGATGGTCTGGTTAATATAGCACTGTGCCATTCCAGGGGATGGTCTGGTTAATATAGCACTGTACCATGCCAGGGGATGGTCTGGTTAATATAGCACTGTGCCATGCCAGGGGATGGTCTGGTTAATATAGCACTGTGCCATGCCAGGGGATGGTCTGGTTAATATAGCACTGTGCCATGCCAGGGGATGGTCTGGTTAATATAGCACTGTGCCATGCCAGGGGATGGTCTGGTTAATATAGCACTGTGCCAGGGGATGGTCTGGTTAATATAGCACTGTGCCAGGGGATGGTCTGGTTAATATAGCACTGTGCCAGGGGATGGTCTGGTTAATATAGCACTGTACCATGCCAGGGGATGGTCTGGTTAATATAGCACTGTGCCAGGGGATGGTCTGGTTAATATAGCACTGTGCCATGCCAGGGGATGGTCTGGTTAATATAGTACTGTGCCATGCCAGAGGATGGTCTGGTTAATATAGCACTGTGCCAGGGGATGGTCTGGTTAATATAGCACTGTGCCATGTCAGGGGATGGTCTGGTTAATATAGCACTGTGCCAGGGGATGGTCTGGTTAATATAGCACTGTGCCATGCCAGAGGATGGTCTGGTTAATATAGCACTGTGCCAGGGGATGGTCTGGTTAATATAGCACTGTGCCAGGGGATGGTCTGGTTAATATAGCACTGTGCCATGCCAGAGGATGGTCTGGTTAATATAGCACTGTGCCATGCCAGAGGATGGTCTGGTTAATATAGCACTGTGCCAGGGGATGGTCTGGTTAATATATCACTGTGCCATGCCAGGGGATGGTCTGGTTAATATAGCACTGTGCCAGGGGATGGTCTGGTTAATATAGCACTGTGCCAGAGGATGGTCTGGTTAATATAGCACTGTGCCATGCCAGAGGATGGTCTGGTTAATATAGCACTGTGCCAGGGGATGGTCTGGTTAATATAGCACTGTACCAGGGGATGGTCTGGTTAATATAGCACTGTGCCAGGGGATGGTCTGGTTAATATAGCACTGTGTCATGCCAGGGGATGGTCTGGTTAATATAGCACTGTGCCAGGGGATGGTCTGGTTAATATAGCACTGTGTCATGCCAGGGGATGGTCTGGTTAATATAGCACTGTGTCATGCCAGGGGATGGTCTGGTTAATATAGCACTGTGCCAGGGGATGGTCTGGTTAATATAGCACTGTGCCATGCCAGGGGATGGTCTGGTTAATATAGCACTGTGCCATGCCAGAGGATGGTCTGGTTAATATAGCACTGTGCCAGGGGATGGTCTGGTTAATATAGCACTGTGCCAGGGGATGGTCTGGTTAATATAGCACTGTACCAGGGGATGGTCTGGTTAATATAGTACTGTGCCATTCCAGGGGATGGTCTGGTTAATATAGCACTGTGTCAGGGGATGGTCTGGTTAATATAGCACTGTGCCATGCCAGGGATGGTCTGGTTAATATAGCACTGTGCCATTCCAGGGGATGGTCTGGTTAATATAGCACTGTGCCAGAGGATGGTCTGGTTAATATAGCACTGTGTCATGCCAGGGGATGGTCTGGTTAATATAGTACTGTGCCAGAGGATGGTCTGGTTAATATAGTACTGTGCCAGGGGATGGTCTGGTTAATATAGCACTGTGCCATTCCAGGGGATGGTCTGGTTAATATAGCACTGTGCCAGGGGATGGTCTGGTTAATATAGCACTGTGCCATGCCAGGGGATGGTCTGGTTAATATAGCACTGTGTCATGCCAGGGGATGGTCTGGTTAATATAGTACTGTGCCATTCCAGGGGATGGTCTGGTTAATATAGCACTGTGCCATTCCAGGGGATGGTCTGGTTAATATAGCACTGTGTCATGCCAGGGGATGGTCTGGTTAATATAGCACTGTGTCATGCCAGGGGATGGTCTGGTTAATATAGCACTGTGCCATGCCAGGGGATGGTCTGGTTAATATAGCACTCTGTCAGGGGATGGTCTGGTTAATATAGCACTGTGCCAGGGGATGGTCTGGTTAATATAGCACTGTGCCATTCCAGGGGATGGTCTGGTTAATATAGCACTGTGTCATTCCAGGGGATGGTCTGGTTAATATAGCACTGTGCCATGCCAGGGGATGGTCTGGTTAATATAGCACTGTGTCATGCCAGGGGATGGTCTGGTTTATATAGCACTGTGTCATGCCAGGGGATGGTCTGGTTAATATAGCACTGTGCCATGGGATGGTCTGGTTAATATAGTACTGTACCAGGGGATGGTCTGGTTAATATAGCACTGTGCCATGCCAGGGGATGGTCTGGTTAATATAGCACTGTGCCATGCCAGGGGATGGTCTGGTTAATATAGCACTGTGTCATGCCAGGGGATGGTCTGGTTAATATAGCACTGTGCCATGCCAGGGGATGGTCTGGTTAATATAGCACTGTGCCATGCCAGGGGATGGTCTGGTTAATATAGTACTGTGCCATGCCAGGGGATGGTCTGGTTAATATAGCACTGTGCCATGCCAGGGGATGGTCTGGTTAATATAGTACTGTGCCATGCCAGGGGATGGTCTGGTTAATATAGTACTGTGCCATGCCAGGGGATGGTCTGGTTAATATAGTACTGTGCCATGCCAGAGGATGGTCTGGTTAATATAGCACTGTGTCATGCCAGGGGATGGTCTGGTTAATATAGTACTGTGCCATGCCAGGGGATGGTCTGGTTAATATAGCACTGTGCCATGCCAGGGGATGGTCTGGTTAATATAGTACTGTGCCATGCCAGGGGATGGTCTGGTTAATATAGTACTGTGCCATGCCAGGGGATGGTCTGGTTAATATAGTACTGTGCCATGCCAGAGGATGGTCTGGTTAATATAGCACTGTGTCATGCCAGGGGATGGTCTGGTTAATATAGTACTGTGCCATGCCAGGGGATGGTCTGGTTAATATAGCACTGTGCCATGCCAGGGGATGGTCTGGTTAATATAGTACTGTGCCATGCCAGGGGATGGTCTGGTTAATATAGTACTGTGCCATGCCAGGGGATGGTCTGGTTAATATAGCACTGTGCCATGCCAGGGGATGGTCTGGTTAATATAGTACTGTGCCATGCCAGAGGATGGTCTGGTTAATATAGCACTGTGCCATGCCAGGGGATGGTCTGGTTAATATAGCACTGTGCCAGGGGATGGTCTGGTTAATATAGTACTGTGTCATTCCAGGGGATGGTCTGGTTAATATAGCACTGTGCCATTCCAGGGGATGGTCTGGTTAATATAGCACTGTGCCATGCCAGAGGATGGTCTGGTTAATATAGCACTGTGCCAGGGGATGGTCTGGTTAATATAGCACTGTGCCATGCCAGGGGATGGTCTGGTTAATATAGCACTGTGCCAGGGGATGGTCTGGTTAATATAGCACTGTGCCATGCCAGGGGATGGTCTGGTTAATATAGCACTGTGCCATTCCAGGGGATGGTCTGGTTAATATAGCACTGTGCCAGGGGATGGTCTGGTTAATATAGTACTGTGCCATGCCAGGGGATGGTCTGGTTAATATAGCACTGTGCCAGGGGATGGTCTGGTTAATATAGCACTGTGCCAGGGGATGGTCTGGTTAATATAGCACTGTGCCAGGGGATGGTCTGGTTAATATAGCACTTTACCATGCCAGGGGATGGTCTGGTTAATATAGCACTGTGCCAGGGGATGGTCTGGTTAATATAGCACTGTGCCATGCCAGGGGATGGTCTGGTTAATATAGTACTGTGCCATGCCAGAGGATGGTCTGGTTAATATAGCACTGTGCCAGGGGATGGTCTGGTTAATATAGCACTGTGCCATGTCAGGGGATGGTCTGGTTAATATAGCACTGTGCCAGGGGATGGTCTGGTTAATATAGCACTGTGCCATGCCAGAGGATGGTCTGGTTAATATAGCACTGTGCCAGGGGATGGTCTGGTTAATATAGCACTGTGCCAGGGGATGGTCTGGTTAATATAGCTCCACTCCAGGGGATGGTCTGGTTAATATAGCACTGTGCCAGGGGATGGTCTGGTTAATATAGCTCCATTCCAGGGGATGGTCTGTGTAGAAGATGAGGTTGTTATGTTCCCATTTTGTAAACAGTCAGCAAAAAGTGTCTCTTGATTTTCCATAAGGATCTCCATTTTGTACTCTTTACTTGCCTGTCTTTGAAATACCTCTGAACAGCGGGAGGCAGCTTCTAAGCCCTCTGCATTTGGTTGACATGCCAGGGGATGGTCTGGTTAAGAACACGTCAGTGCTAATTGGAGTTGTATCAACTTAGCATTCAGTCCTTATAAAGTAAAAATATATCATTGTAATGTAATTTTCTTCTTGGCTTTCGGGAAATAAAATATAGCTTCAGACTAAACACTCAGTTCCAGGTTGGACGGTGTTTTCCAGAGCATTTGCTTGAATAATAATCTTTGATAGTTGTAAGCCTTCAAGGTCATTCCGTACAAAATCAGGTTGTAGGTTTTGAGTTTTGATTTGGAATGAAGGTTATGTTATGGAGGGTAGTATCCTGTATATGTCCTGGTGACATAGTGTTGTGGAGGGTAGTATCCTGTATATGTCCTGGTGACATAGTGAAGGTTATGTTGTGGAGGGTAGTATCCTGTATATGTCCTGGTGACATAGTGTTGAGGAGGGTAGTATCCTGTATACGTCCTGGTGACATAGTGTTGTGGAGGGTAGTATCCTGTATATGTCCTGGTGACATAGTGAAGGTTATGTTATGGAGGGTAGTATCCTGTATATGTCCTGGTGACATAGTGTTGTGGAGGGTAGTATCCTGTATATGTCCTGGTGACATAGTGTTGTGGAGGGTAGTATCCTGTATATGTCCTGGTGACATAGTGTTGTGGAGGGTAGTATCCTGTATATGTCCTGGTGACATAGTGAAGGTTATGTTGTGGAGGGTAGTATCCTGTATATGTCCTGGTGACATAGTGTTGTGGAGGGTAGTATCCTGTATATGTCCTGGTGACATAGTGTTGTGGAGGGTAGTATCCTGTATATGTCCTGGTGACATAGTGTTGTGGAGGGTAGTATCCTGTATATGTCCTGGTGACATAGTGAAGGTTATGTTGTGGAGGGTAGTATCCTGTATATGTCCTGGTGACATAGTGAAGGTTATGTTGTGGAGGGT
The DNA here is from genome assembly GCF_029448725.1 of Salvelinus fontinalis. NCBI lineage: Eukaryota > Metazoa > Chordata > Actinopteri > Salmoniformes > Salmonidae > Salvelinus > Salvelinus fontinalis. The sequence continues at coordinate 15,115,303 of NC_074697.1, read as the reverse complement.
AATATCCTGTATATGTCCTGGTGACATAGTGTTGTGGAGGGTAGTATCCTGTATATGTCCTGGTGACATAGTGAAGGTTATGTTGTGGAGGGTAGTATCCTGTATATGTCCTGGTGACATAGTGTTGTGGAGGGTAGTATCCTGTATATGTCCTGGTGACATAGTGTTGTGGAGGGTAGTATCCTGTATATGTCCTGGTGACATAGTGAAGGTTATGTTATGGAGGGTAGTATCCTGTATATGTCCTGGTGACATAGTGTTGTGGAGGGTAGTATCCTGTATATGTCTTGGTGACATAGTGAAGGTTAGGTTATGGAGGGTAGTATCCTGTATATGTCCTGGTGACATAGTGTTGTGGAGGGTAGTATCCTGTATATGTCCTGGTGACATAGTGAAGGTTATGTTGTGGAGGGTAGTATCCTGTATATGTCCTGGTGACATAGTGAAGGTTATGTTGTGGAGGGTAGTATCCTGTATATGTCATGGTGACATAGTGTTGTGGAGGGTAGTATCCTGTATATGTCCTGGTGACATAGTGTTGTGGAGGGTAGTATCCTGTATATGTCCTGGTGACATAGTGTTGTGGAGGGTAGTATCCTGTATATGTCCTGGTGACATAGTGTTGTGGAGGGTAGTATCCTGTATATGTCCTGGTGACATAGTGAAGGTTATGTTGTGGAGGGTAGTATCCTGTATATGTCCTGGTGACATAGTGTTGTGGAGGGTAGTATCCTGTATATGTCCTGGTGACATAGTGTTGTGGAGGGTAGTATCCTGTATATGTCCTGGTGACATAGTGTTGTGGAGGGTAGTATCCTGTATATGTCCTGGTGACATAGTGAAGGTTATGTTGTGGAGGGTAGTATCCTGTATATGTCCTGGTGACATAGTGAAGGTTATGTTGTGGAGGGTAATATCCTGTATATGTCCTGGTGACATAGTGTTGTGGAGGGTAGTATCCTGTATATGTCCTGGTGACATAGTGAAGGTTATGTTGTAGAGGGTAGTATCCTGTATATGTCCTGGTGACATAGTGTTGTGGAGGGTAGTATCCTGTATATGTCCTGGTGACATAGTGTTGTGGAGGGTAGTATCCTGTATATGTCCTGGTGACATAGTGAAGGTTATGTTGTAGAGGGTAGTATCCTGTATATGTCCTGGTGACATAGTGTTGTGGAGGGTAGTATCCTGTATATGTCCTGGTGACATAGTGAAGGTTATGTTGTGGAGGGTAGTATCCTGTATATGTCCTGGTGACATAGTGTTGTGGAGGGTAGTATCCTGTATATGTCCTGGTGACATAGTGAAGGTTATGTTGTGGAGGGTAGTATCCTGTATATGTCCTGGTGACATAGTGTTGTGGAGGGTAGTATCCTGTATATGTCCTGGTGACATAGTGTTGTGGAGGGTAGTATCCTGTATATGTCCTGGTGACATAGTGAAGGTTATGTTGTGGAGGGTAGTATCCTGTATATGTCCTGGTGACATAGTGAAGGTTATGTTGTGGAGGGTAGTATCCTGTATATGTCCTGGTGACATAGTGAAGGTTATGTTGTTGAGGGTAGTATCCTGTATATGTCCTGGTGACATAGTGTTGTGGAGGGTAGTATCCTGTATATGTCCTGGTGACATAGTGTTATGGAGGGTAGTATCCTGTATATGTCCTGGTGACATAGTGTTGTGGAGGGTAGTATCCTGTATATGTCCTGGTGACATAGTGTAGGTTATGTTGTGGAGGGTAGTATCCTGTATATGTCCTGGTGACATAGTGTTGTGGAGGGTAGTATCCTGTATGTCCTGGTGACATAGTGTTGTGGAGGGTAGTATCCTGTATATGTCCTGGTGACATAGTAAAGGTTATGTTGTAGAGGGTAGTATCCTGTATATGTCCTGGTGACATAGTGTTGTGGAGGGTAGTATCCTGTATATGTCCTGGTGACATAGTGAAGGTTATGTTGTAGAGGGTAGTATCCTGTATATGTCCTGGTGACATAGTGTTGTGGAGGGTAGTATCCTGTATATGTCCTGGTGACATAGTGAAGGTTATGTTGTGGAGGGTAGTATCCTGTATATGTCCTGGTGACATAGTGAAGGTTATGTTGTGGAGGGTAGCATCCTGTATATGTCATGGTGACATAGTGTTGTGGAGGGTAGTATCCTGTATATGTCCTGGTGACATAGTGTTGTGGAGGGTAGTATCCTGTATATGTCCTGGTGACATAGTGTTGTGGAGGGTAGTATCCTGTATATGTCCTGGTGACATAGTGAAGGTTATGTTGTGGAGGGTAGTATCCTGTATATGTCCTGGTGACATAGTGTTGTGGAGGGTAGTATCCTGTATATGTCCTGGTGACATAGTGTTGTTGAGGGTAGTATCCTGTATATGTCCTGGTGACATAGTGTTATGGAGGGTAATATCCTGTATATGTCCTGGTGACATAGTGAAGGTTATGTTGTGGAGGGTAATATCCTGTATATGTCCTGGTGACATAGTGAAGGTTATGTTGTGGAGGGTAGTATCCTGTATATGTCCTGGTGACATAGTGTTGTGGAGGGTAGTATCCTGTATATGTCCTGGTGACATAGTGAAGGTTATGTTATGGAGGGTTGTATCCTGTATATGTCCTGGTGACATAGTGTTATGGAGGGTAGTATCCTGTATATGTCCTGGTGACATAGTGAAGGTTATGTTTATCCAACTCTAAATCTAGCGCCATCAGACTCACCTGGACTCCATCACCTCCTTGTTTACCTGCTTTTTTTCTGCCACTCCCTTTGGTTCCTTCCCCAGGTGTTATTGTTCGTGTTCCTGTGTCATGTCTGTGTGTTATTGTTTGTGTTCCTGTGTCATGTCTGTGCGTTGTTCGTGTTCATGTGTCATGTCTGTGCGTTGTTCGTGTTCCTGTGTCATGTCTGTGCGTTATGGTTCGTGTTCCTGTGTCATGTCTGTGCGTTATTCGTGTTCCTGTGTCATGTCTGTGTGTTATTGTTCGTGTTCCTGTGTCATGTCTGTGTGTTATTGTTTGTGTTCCTGTGTCATGTCTGTGTGTGATTGTTTGTGTTCCTGTGTCATGTCTGTGTGTTATTGTTTATGTTCCTGTGTCATGTCTGTGTGTTATTGTTTGTGTTCCTGTGTCATGTCTGTGTGTTATTGTTTCTGTTCCTGTGTCATGTCTGTGTGTTATTGTTTGTGTTCCTGTGTCATGTCTGTGTGTTATTGTTTGTGTTCCTGTGTCATGTCTGTGTGTTATTGTTTGTGTTCCTGTGTCATGTCTGTGTGTTGTTTCTGTTCCTGTGTCATGTCTGTGTGTTATTGTTTGTGTTCCTGTGTCATGTCTGTGTGTTGTTCATGTTTCTGATGTTGTGTTTATTTATTAAAACACTCCCTGAACCTGCTTCCCGTCTCTCAGCGCACAGCGTTACACTCTCTCTTTCTACACCCCTCCTCCCCTTTCCCTCTACCTCTCTCTCTCCCTCCTCCCCACTCTCTCCCTCCTCCCCACTCTCTCCCTCCTCCCCTCTCTCTCCCTTCCCTCCTTTCCCCTCTCTCTCTCCCTCTACCTCCTCTCCCTCCTCCCCCCTCTCTCTCTTCCTCCTCCCCTCTCTCTCCCTTCCTCTGCCCCTCTCTCTTTCCCACCCTTCTACCCTCTTTCTCCATCCTCCCCTCTCTCTCTATCCTCCTCCTCCCCTCTCTCTCTCTCTCTCTCTCTCTCTCTCTCTCTCTCTCTCTCTCTCTCTCTCTCTCTCTCTCTCTCTCTCTCTCTCTCTCAGGGAACCATTCCAGTTAATCATTCCTCTCCTTTAGTTATACCCTCCACATCCCGCTCTTCTTCCTTCCCTATCTCCCATCCTCCTCCCTCTGTCCTCCCTCTGTCCTCCTTCTCTCTCTACATCCCTCTCTACCTCTGTAACCCTCTGTCTCTCTCTCCTCCCCTTCTCTCTCCATCCTCCCCTATCTCTCCCTTCTCCACTATCTCTCCCTCCTCCCCTGTCTCTCTCTCTCTCCCCCCTCCCCTCTCTCTCTCTCTCCCTCCCTCCTCCCCTATCTCTCCCTCCTCCCCTCTCTCTCTCTCTGTCGCTCTCCCTCCTCCCCTCTCTCTCTCTCTGTCGCCCTCCCTCCTCCCCTGTCTCTCCCTCCTCCCCTGTCTCTCTCTCTCTCCCTCCCTCCTCCCCTATCTCTCCCTCCTCCCCTGTCTCGTTCTCTCTCTAAGCGTTCCCTCTCCTTTAGTTCCACCCTCCACATCCCCCTCTCCTTCCTTCCCTCTCTCTCATCCTCCTCCCATCCTCCTCCCTCTGTCCTCCTTCTTTCTCTACATCCCTCTCTCTTTATCTCTCTCTCTATCCCTCCTCCTCTTTCGCTTTCTTTCTCTCTCTCCCTCCCTCCTCCCCTCCCTCTGTGTCTATCTCTCTCTCCCTCCTCCCCTCTCTCCTCTCTTCCCCTCTCTCTAAATCCTCCCATGTCTCTTTCTCTAAATCGCACTCTCTCTCCCTCCTCCCCTCTCTCTCCCTCCTCCTCCCCTCTCTCTCCCTCATCCTCAGTCTTTTTCTCTACATCCCTCTCTCGCTCCCTCCTCCCCTCTCTCTCTTCTTCCTCCCCTCTCTCTCCCTCCTAATCCCCTCTCTCTCCCTCCTCCTCCCCTCTCTCTCCCTCCTCCCCTGTCTTTTTCTCTACATCATTCTCTCTCTCCCTCCTCCCCTCTCTATCGCTCTCGCTCTCTACATTTCTCTCTCCCTCCTCCCCTCTGTCTCTCTCTCTCTCTCTCTCTCTCTCTCTCTCTACATTTCTCTCTCTCTCTCTCTCTCTACATTTCTCTCTCTCTCTCTCTACATTTCTCTCTCCCTCCTCCCCTCTCTCTCCCTCTCTCTGTCTCTCTCTCTATCTCTCACTCTCTCTCTACATTTCTCTCTCCCTCCTCCCCTCTCCCCCCCCCCCCCCCCCTCTCTCTCTCTCTCTTGGGGAACCATTGCACTTAAGTGTTCCCTCTCCTTTAGTTCCACCCTCCACATCCCCCTGTCCTCCTTCTGTCCTGTCCAGCCAAGTTATTGCCTGTAGAGAAGACGTCATCAGGGCTGTGTGTATACCAGTGAATAGTTTCCCTGTGGTAAATCGTAAAGGGGGAAGCATACAAACACCACAAGAGATGTAGAGGAGTAAGCAGCTAAAAGATCACGCTCTCTTTTCCTCTTCCTCTCTCCTCACCATCCTCATATTTCTCTCTCCTTCACTCTCCTTTCGTCCTTGGCTCTCTCCCTCTCTCTCTCTCTCTTTGTCTCTCTTTTCTTTTGCAATATATCAGTGTCCTCTGTGGTTAGCAACTCTTTGTGTGAGCGACCCCTCTCCTCCGTCCCTCCCTCCCTCTCTCTTTCCTCTCCTCCTCCCCTCTCCTCCGTCCCTCCCTCCCTCTCTCTTTCCTCTCCTCCTCCCCTCTCCTCCGTCCCTCCCTCCCTCTCTCTTTCCTCTCCTCCTCCCCTCTCCTCCGTCCCTCCCTCCCTCTCTCTTTCCTCTCCTCCTCCCCTCTCCTTCGTCCCTCCCTCCCTCTCTCTTTCCTCTCCTCCTCCCCTCTCCTCCGTCCCTCCCTCCCTCTCTCTTTCCTCTCCTCCTCCCCTCTCCTCCGTCCCTCCCTCCCTCTCTCTTTCCTCTCCTCCTCCCCTCCTCCCCTCTCCTCCGTCCCTCCCTCCCTCCCTCTCTCTTTCCTCTCCTCCTCCCCTCTCCTCCGTCCCTCCCTCCCTCTCTCTTTCCTCTCCTCCTCCCCTCTCCTCCGTCCCTCCCTCCCTCTCTCTTTCCTCTCCTCCTCCCCTCTCCTCCGTCCCTCCCTCCATCCCTCTCTCTTTCCTCTCCTCCTCCCCTCTCCTCCGTCCCTCCCTCCCTCTCTCTTTCCTCTCCTCCTTTCCTCTCCTCCGTCCCTCCCTCCCTCCCTCTTCTCCTCTCCTGTGTTCTCACCCTCTCTTCTCTCCTCCGTCCCTCCCTCCCTCTCTCTTTCCTCTCCTCTCCTGTGTTCTCACCCTCTCTTCTCTCCGTAGGCAGGCTAAACCAAGTGGCAATGATTCTTATGTGGCTCTTAACTGGCTACCCCCCCACCACATACACACTCTCCTTGGCTCGCGGTATTAATCACTTTAATTGCCAAAGAGCCTGAGCACCCTCCCCTCCCCATATTTCTCTCACCCCCTCTCTCTCTCTCTCTCTCTCTCTTCCTCTCTCATTACATTAGAGCCCGAAGGATTGAGATCTCTCTCTCCCCTTTTCTCTCTCTCCCTCACCCCCCCTCTCTCTCTCTCCCCTTCTCTCCCTCTCTCTCCCTCCCCTTTTCTCTCTCTCTCTCACTCCCCTTCTCTCTCTCCCTCTCCCCCTTTTCTCTCTGTCTCTTTCTCCCCCTCCTCCTCCCTTCTCTCTCCCCTTTCTCCCCCTCCTCCTCCCTTCTCTCTCCCCTTTCTCCCCCTCCTCCCCGCTTCTCTCCCCTTTCTTCCCCTCCTCCCTTCTCTCTCCCCTTTCTCCCCTTTCTCCCCCCCCCTCTCTCCCCTTTCTCCCTCTCCTCCCCCCTCTCTCTCCCCTTTCTCCCTCTCCTCCCCCCTCTCTCTCCCCTTCCCCCCCCCCCCCCCTCTCTCTAATCCCCTTAAACGGCCACTTCAGCATGTATTTCATTATTTCTACTTTCCTCAGTCATCACAATCCCAGAGAGAAACTCTGTGTGTGTGTGTGTGTGTGTGTGTGTGTGTGTGTGTGTGTGTGTGTGTGTGTGTGTGTGTGTGTGTGTGTGTGTGTGTGTGTGTGTGTGTGTGTGTGTGTGTGTGTGTGTGTGTGTGTGTGTGTGTGTGTGTGGTACAGTCTGTCCTGTGTAATTACTAGTAGTTCCTGTATCTCTCTCATGTTCATAATGAGCTGATTTTAGTTCAGTTAATCATCAGGTTAATGAATAGAACTAGATTAGAATACTGTACAATATAGTAGGACACGGTATAGTACAGCACAGTATAGTAGAGCACAGTATAGTAGAGCACAGCATAGTATAGTACAGTATAGTACAGTACAGTATAGTAGAGCACAGCATAGTAGAGCACAGTATAGTAGAGCACAGCATAGTATAGTACAGTATAGTACAGTACAGTATAGTAGAGCACAGCATAGCATAGCGCATCATAGCATAGTACAGTATAGTAGAGCACAGTATAGTAGAGCACAGCATAGCATAGCGCATCATAGCATAGTACAGTATAGTAGAGCACAGTATAGTAGAGCACAGCATAGTATAGTACAGTATAGTACAGTACAGTATAGTAGAGCACAGCATAGTAGAGCACAGTATAGTAGAGCATAGTATAGTAGAGCACAGCATAGTATAGTACAGTATAGTACAGTACAGTATAGTAGAGCACAGCATAGCATAGCGCATCATAGCATAGTACAGTACAGTATAGTAGAGTACAGTATAGTAGGACACGGTATAGTCGAGGAGGGCAGAGCGGAGTATAGTATGGCAGAGTATAGTGCAGTAGGGCATAGTATAGTGGGGTATAGTATAGTGGGGTATAATATGGTGTAGTAGAGTGGGGTATAGTATAGTGGGGTATAATATGGTGTAGTAGAGTGGAGTATAGTATGGTATAGTATAGTGGGGTATAGTATAGTGGGGTATAATATGGTGTAGTAGAGTGGAGTATAGTATGGCAGAGTATAGTGCAGTAGGGTATAGTATAGTGGGGTATAGTATAGCGGGGTATAGTATAGTGGGGTATAATATGGTGTAGTAGAGTGGAGAATAGTATGGCAGAGTATAGTGCAGTAGTGTATAGTATAGTGGGGTATAGTACAGTGGGGTATAATATGGTGTAGTAGAGTGGAGTATAGTATGGCAGAGTATAGCGCAGTAGTGTATAGTATAGTGGGGTATAGTATAGTGGGGTATAATATGGTGTAGTAGAGTGGAGTATAGTATGGCAGAGTATAGCGTAGCAGGGTATGGTATTGTGGGGTATAGTATAGCGGGGTATAGTATGGTGTAGTGGAGTGGAGTATAGTATTGTGGAGTATAGTATAGTGGGGTATAATATGGTGTAGTAGAGTGGAGTATAGTATGGCAGAGTATAGCGTAGTGGGGTATAGTATTGTGGAGTATAGTATAGCGGGGTATGGTATAGTGTTGTGAAGTGGAGTATAGTATGGCTGAGTATAGCACAGTAGGGTATAGTATAGTGGGGTATAGTATAGTGGGGTATAATATAGTGTAGTAGAGTGGGGTATAGTATGGTGTAGTAGAGTAGAGTATGGCTGAGTGTATAGTGGAGTAGAGTACAGTATAGTAGAGTACGGTATAGTGGAGTACGGTATATAGAACAGTATATTATAGTACAGTATAGTATAGTGGAGTGGAGTACAGTGTAGTGCAGTATAGTAGAGTGCAGTACAGTAGAGTAGTACTAGAGTAGTACTGTATTTATTTCATTTTTACTTTTGCGTTTTACTAAGAAAAGGCTATGTTTGTTAGTACAGTAAAATAGAGGATAGTAGAGTACAGTATAATAGAGTATAGTAGAGTACAGTATAGTAGAGTACAGTAAAATAGAGTATAGTAGAGTACAGTATAGTAGAGTACAGTAAAATAGAGTATAGTAGAGTACAGTATAGTAGAGTACAGTATAGTAGAGTACAGTAGAGTAGAGTACAGTAGAGTAGAGTACAGTAGAGTAGAGTACAGTAAAATAGAGTATAGTAGAGTACAGTATAGTAGAGTACAGTATAGTAGAGTACAGTATAGTAGAGTACAGTATAGTACAGTATAGTAGAGTACAGTATAGTAGAGTACAGTATAGTAGAGTACAGTATAGTAGAGTACAGTATAGTAGAGTACAATAAAATAGAGTATAGTAGAGTACAGTATAGTAGAGTACAGTATAGTAGAGTACAGTATAGTAGAGTACAGTATAGTAGAGTACAGTATAGTAGAGTACAGTAAAATAGAGTATAGTAGAGTACAGTATAGTAGAGTACAGTAAAATAGAGTATAGTAGAGTACAGTATAGTAGAGTACAGTAGAGTAGAGTACAGTATAGTAGAGTACAGTAGAGTAGAGTACAGTATAGTAGAGTACAGTAAAATAGAGTATAGTAGAGTACAGTATAGTAGAGTACAGTATAGTAGAGTATAGTAGAGTACAGTATAGTAGAGTACAGTATAGTAGAGTACAGTATAGTAGAGTACAGTATAGTAGAGTACAGTATAGTAGAGTAAAATAGAGTATAGTAGAGTACAGTATAGTAGAGTACAGTATAGTAGAGTACAGTATAGTAGAGTACAGTAAAGTAGAGTACAGTAAAATAGAGTATAGTAGAGTACAGTATAGTAGAGTACAGTATAGTAGAGTACAGTACAGTAAAATAGAGTATAGTAGAGTACAGTATAGTAGAGTACAGTAAAATAGAGGATAGTAGAGTACAGTATAGTAAAATAGAGTATAGTAGAGTACAGTATAGTAGAGTACAGTAAAATAGAGGATAGTAGAGTACAGTATAGTAGAGTACAGTATAGTAGAGTACAGTAAAATAGAGTATAGTAGAGTACAGTATGGTAGAGTACGGTATAGTAGAGTATAGTAGAGTACAGTATAGTAGAGTACAGTATAGTAGAGTACAGTATAGTAGAGTACAGTACAGTAAAATAGAGTATAGTAGAGTACAGTATAGCAGAGTACAGTATAGTAGAGTACAGTATAGTAGAGTACAGTAAAATAGAGTATAGTAGAGTACAGTATAGCAGAGTACAGTATAGTAGAGTACAGTATAGTAGAGTACAGTATAGTAGAGTACAGTATAGTAGAGTACAGTATAGTAGAGTACAGTATAGTAGAGTACAGTATAGTAGAGTACAGTAAAATAGAGTATAGTAGAGTACAGTATAGTAGAGTACAGTATAGTAGAGTACAGTATAGTAGAGTACAGTACAGTAAAATAGAGTATAGTAGAGTACAGTATAGTAGAGTACAGTATAGTAGAGTACAGTACAGTAAAATAGAGTATAGTAGAGTACAGTATAGTAGAGTACAGTATAGTAAAATAGAGTATAGTAGAGTACAGTACAGTAAAATAGAGTATAGTAGAGTACAGTACAGTAAAATAGAGTATAGTAGAGTACAGTATAGTAGAGTACAGTATAGTAGAGTATAGTAGAGTACAGTAAAATAGAGTATAGTAGAGTACAGTATAATAGAGGATAGTAGAGTACAGTAAAATAGAGTATAGTAGAGTACAGTATAGTAGAGTACAGTATAGTAGAGTACAGTATAGTACAGCATAGTAGAGTACAGTATAGTAGAGTACAGTATAGTAGAGTACAGTATAGTAGAGTACAGTATAGTAGAGTACAATAAAATAGAGTATAGTAGAGAACAGTATAGTAGAGTACAGTATAGTAGAGTACAGTATAGTAGAGTACAGTATAGTAGAGTACAGTATAGTAGAGTACAGTAAAATAGAGTATAGTAGAGTACAGTATAGTAGAGTACAGTATAGTAGAGTACAGTATAGTAGAGTACAGTATAGTAGAGTACAGTAAAATAGAGTATAGTAGAGTACAGTATAGTAGAGTACAGTAAAATAGAGTATAGTAGAGTACAGTATAGTAGAGTACAGTAGAGTAGAGTACAGTATAGTAGAGTACAGTAGAGTAGAGTACAGTATAGTAGAGTACAGTAAAATAGAGTATAGTAGAGTACAGTATAGTAGAGTACAGTATAGTAGAGTACAGTAAAATAGAGTATAGTAGAGTACAGTATAGTAGAGTACAGTATAGTAGAGTACAGTATAGTAGAGTACAGTATAGTAGAGTACAGTATAGTAGAGTACAGTAGAGTAGAGTAAAATAGAGTATAGTAGAGTACAGTATAGTAGAGTACAGTATAGTAGAGTACAGTATAGTAGAGTACAGTATAGTAGAGTACAGTAAAGTAGAGTACAGTAAAATAGAGTATAGTAGAGTACAGTATAGTAGAGTACAGTATAGTAGAGTACAGTACAGTAAAATAGAGTATAGTAGAGTACAGTATAGTAGAGTACAGTAAAATAGAGGATAGTAGAGTACAGTATAGTAAAATAGAGTATAGTAGAGTACAGTATAGTAGAGTACAGTAAAATAGAGGATAGTAGAGTACAGTATAGTAGAGTACAGTATAGTAGAGTACAGTAAAATAGAGTATAGTAGAGTACAGTATGGTAGAGTACGGTATAGTAGAGTATAGTAGAGTACAGTATAGTAGAGTACAGTATAGTAGAGTACAGTATAGTAGAGTACAGTACAGTAAAATAGAGTATAGTAGAGTACAGTATAGCAGAGTACAGTATAGTAGAGTACAGTATAGTAGAGTACAGTAAAATAGAGTATAGTAGAGTACAGTATAGCAGAGTACAGTATAGTAGAGTACAGTATAGTAGAGTACAGTATAGTAGAGTACAGTATAGTAGAGTACGGTATAGTAGAGTATAGTAGAGTATAGTAGAGTACAGTATAGTAGAGTACAGTATAGTAGAGTACAGTACAGTAAAATAGAGTATAGGAGAGTACAGTATAGCAGAGTACAGTATAGTAGAGTACAGTATAGTAGAGTACAGTAAAATAGAGTATAGTAGAGTACAGTATAGTAGAGTACAGTATAGTAGAGTACAGTATAGTAGAGTACAGTACAGTAAAATAGAGTATAGTAGAGTACAGTATAGTAGAGTACAGTATAGTAGAGTACAGTACAGTAAAATAGAGTATAGTAGAGTACAGTATAGTAGAGTACAGTATAGTAAAATAGAGTATAGTAGAGTACAGTACAGTAAAATAGAGTATAGTAGAGTACAGTACAGTAAAATAGAGTATAGTAGAGTACAGTATAGCAGAGTACAGTATATTAGAGTACAGTACAGTAAAATAGAGTATAGTAGAGTATAGTAGAGTACAGTATATTAGAGTACAGTACAGTAAAATAGAGTATAGTAGAGTATAGTAGAGTACAGTATAGTAGAGTACAGTATAGTAGAGTACAGTATAGTAAAATAGAGGATAGTAGAGTACAGTATAGTAGAGTACAGTAAAATAGAGGATAGTAGAGTACAGTATAGTAAAATAGAGGATAGTAGAGTACAGTATAGTAGAGTTCAGTAAAATAGAGGATAGTAGAGTACAGTATAGTAGAGTACAGTAGAGTACAGTACAGTAAAATAGAGTATAGTAGAGTACAGTATAGTAGAGTACAGTATAGTAAAATAGAGGATAGTAGAGTACAGTATAGTAGAGTACAGTAAAATAGAGGATAGTAGAGTACAGTATAGTAAAATAGAGAATAGTAGAGTACAGTATAGTAGAGTACAGTAAAATAGAGGATAGTCGAGTACAGTATATTAAAGTACAGTAAAATAGAGGATAGTAGAGTACAGTATAGTAAAATAGAGGATAGTAGAGTACAGTATAGTAAAGTACAGTAAAATAGAGGATAGTAGAGTACAGTATAGTAAAATAGAGGATAGTAGAGTACAGTATAGTAGAGTACAGTACAGTAAAGTACAGTATAGCAGAGTACAGTATAGCAGAGTACAGTATAGCAGAGTACAGTATAGTAGAGTACAGTACAGTAAAATAGAATATAGTAGAGTACAGTATAGCAGAGTACAGTATAGTAAAATAGAATATAATAGAGTACAGTATAGCAGAGTACAGTATAGTAAAATAGAATATAGTAGAGTACAGTATAGCAGAGTACAGTATAGTAAAATGGAATATAATAGAGTACAGTATAGTAGAGTACAGTACAGTAAAATAGAATATAGCAGAGTACAGTATAGTAGAGTACAGTATAGCAGAATACAGCATAGCAGAGTACAGTATAGTAAAATGGAGTATAGTAGAGTACAGTATAGCAGAGTACAGTATAGTAGAGTACAGTATAGTAGAGTACAGTATAGCAGAGTACAGTATAGCAGAGTACAGTATAGTAAAGTACAGTAAAATAGAGGATAGTAGAGTACAGTATAGTAAAATAGAGGATAGTAGAGTACAGTATAGTAAAGTACAGTAAAATAGAATATAGTAGAGTACAGTATAGCAGAGTACAGTATAGTAAAATAGAATATAATAGAGTACAGTATAGCAGAGTACAGTATAGTAAAATAGAATATAGTAGAGTACAGTATAGCAGAGTACAGTATAGTAAAATGGAATATAATAGAGTACAGTATGGTAGAGTACAGTACAGTAAAATAGAATATAATAGAGTACAGTATAGCAGAGTACAGTATAGTAAAATAGAGTATAGTAGAGTACAGTATAGTAAAATAGAGTATAGTAGAGTACAGTATAGCAGAGTACAGTATAGTAGAGTACAGTATAGTAGAGTACAGTATAGCAGAGTACAGTATAGTAAAATAGAGTATCGTAGAGTACAGTATAGCAGAGTACAGTATAGTAAAATAGAGTATAGTAGAGTACAGTATAGCAGAGTACAGTATAGTAGAGTACAGTATAGTAGAGTACAGTATAGCAGAGTACAGTATAGTAAAACTGAATTTTATACAGTACAGTATAGCAGAGTACAGTACAGTAAAATAGAATATAATAGAGTACATTATAGCAGAGTACAGTAAAATAGAATATAGTAGAGTACAGTAGAGTACAGTATAGCAGAGTACAGTAAAATAGAAAATAGTAGAGTACACTACAGAAACTTCATATCCATCCCAACAGCGGCTCCAGCAGTAAACAAACCACATAGAGTCTCCTCTCTTCTCTTCTCCTCTCTCTCTCTGTCTCTCTCTCTCTCTCTCTCTCCTTCTCTCTCTCTCTCTCTCTCTCTCTCTCTCTCTCTGTCTCTGTCTCTCTCTCTCTCTCTCTCTCTCTCTCTCTCTCTCTCTCTCTCTCTCTCTCTCTCTCTCTCTTGCTCTCTCTCTCTCTCTCTCTCTCTCTCTCTCTCTCTGTCTCTCTCTCTCTCTCTCTCTCTCTCTCTCTCTCTCTCTCTCTCTCTCTCTCTCTCTCTCTCTCTCTCTCTCTCTCTCGCGCTCTTTCTCTCTCTCTGCCTGTTTCTCCTCCTCAATGAAATTCAATTCAAAGTGGCTTTATTGGCATGGGAAATGTATTTTTACATTGCCAAAGCAAGTGAAAAAACAAAAAAACAAAAGTCTCTCCCTCTCTGTCTTTTATTCCCTTGGGTGGTGCTCACTATTCTTTGTGTCTGTCTGTCCGTCTGCCCATCCGTCCGTCTGCCCATCTGTCCGTCTGCCCATCCGTCTGTCTGCCCATCCGTCTGTCTGCCCGTCCGTCTGTCTGCCCGTCCGTCTGTCTGCCCGTCCGTCTGTCTGCCCGTCCGTCTGTCTGCCCGTCCGTCCGTCTGCCCGTCCGTCCGTCTGCCCGTCCGTCCGTCTGCCCGTCCGTCCGTCTGCCCGTCCGTCCGTCTGCCCGTCCGTCCGTCAGCCCGTCCGTCTGTCAGCCCGTCCGTCTGTCTGCCCGTCCGTCTGTCTGCCCGTCCGTCTGTCTGCCCATCCGTCCGTCTGCCCATCCGTCCGTCTGCCCGTCCGTCTGTCTGCCCATCCGTCCGTCTGCCCATCCGTCCGTCTGCCCATCCGTCCGTCTGCCCATCCGTCCGCCCATCCGTCCGTCTGCCCGTCCGTCTGTCTGCCCATCCGTCTATCCATAGTCTTTTCTCAGAAGGATTCCATACAGCAAGGAGGAAGAGGAGGAAGAGGAGTGATTGTCCTGTTATCCTTTTAGCAGTTCCTTCCCCATGTAAGATAAATAATTCACTCCTCCCTGAGGTGGAGAACGGAACGTGAAAACACAGCATGAAAATAAGAGTGATGAGCCCTGACTTTCTCTTCTCTTTGCATCATCTTTCTGTGTATCGTCTTTCTGTGTATCGTCTTTCTGTGTATCGTCTTTCTGTGTATCGTCTTTCTGTGTATCGTCTTTCTGTGTATCGTCTTTCTGTGTATCGTCTTTCTGTGTATCGTCTTTCTGTGTATCGTCTTTCTGTGTATCGTCTTTCTGTGTATCGTCTTTCTCTGTATCGTCTTTCTCTGTATCGTCTTTCTGTGTATCGTCTTTCTCTGTATCGTCTTTCTCTGTATCATCTTTCTGTTTATTGAGAAAGAAAGCTTCATGGTGATGCTTCCTCTAGCGCACACACACACACACACACACACACACACACACACACACACACACACACACACACACACACACACACACACAAACACACTTTATGTTCTTACGTTGATATTTTATTAGTTCTTATCATTGCTGTGTTGTCAAGAAGAAACCAGCAAGTAAGCATTGAATAGGACGGTGTCTACCATGTGTATCCCATACATACAACTAACAACACTTGAAACACACACACCAGGCCTTGTGGTCAATGTTTAGAGATTTGTATTTTACCCAGGAACAGGATATAACAAAGATAATATAACAGGGATATAACAAAGATAATATAACAGGGATATAACAAAGATAATATAACAGGGATATAACAAAGATAATATAACAGCGATATAACAAAGATAATAAAACAGGGATATAACAAAGATAATATAACAGGGATATAACAAAGATAATATAACAGGGATATAACAAAGATAATATAACAGGGATATAACAAAGATAATATAACAGGGATATAACAAAGATAATATAGCAGGGATATAACAAAGATAATATAGCAGGGATATAACAAAGATAATATAACAGGGATATAACAAAGATAATATAACAGGGATATAACAAAGATAATATAACAGGGATATAACAAAGATAATATAACAGGGATATAATATAACAAAGATAATGCTTTGGCATCTCACAGAAACATCTAGCAGTAAAGAGCGTTGAGCCAGTAACCGAAAAGTTGCTGGTTTGAATCCCCGAGTCAGCAAGGTGGAAAAATCTTCCGTTCTGCCCTTAAGCGAGGGAGTTTTTAACCCCCACAACAACTGCTTCCCATGCGACGATGATGTGGAAGTCGATTAAGGCAGCCCCCCCCCCCCCCCCCCCCCCCCCGAACCACTCTGACTCAGAAGTTGGGTTAAATGTGAAAGACACATTTCGGTTGAATACATTCAGTTGTGCAACTGACGAGGTATCCCCTTTACCAATACATCCCTCCCTGTATGTCAGAGTGTGCGCAACACGTCGAAGGAAGTCAGGTGCAGGAGAGCAGAGATTGAACAGCTTTAATCAGGCCGAGGAAAACAGCCGGACGCGACTGCGTCACAACACTCCGGCCCCAAGGAAAAAGCGATAGCGCACAAAATCACACAAAATGGTACAAAATAACAAAACCACGGGTTACAACAATACCCGGCGCAAAAACAGCCTGTAGCGTCACACACGTAACGACCGAACAATACCACACACAGACATGGGGGGAGGGGCAGAGGATATCATATACATGTAGAGTAATGACGGGATGTAAACCAGGTGTGCGGGAAAACAAGACAAAACAAATGGAAAATGAAAGGTGGAGCGGCGATGGCTAGAAGACCGGTGACGTCGACCGCCGAGCGCCGCCCCGAACAAGGAGAGGGAACGACTTGGGGCAGAGGATATAATATACACGTAGAGTAAAGACGGGATGTAAACCAGGTGTGCGGGAAAACAAGACAAAACAAATGGAAAATGCGGCGGGAGTCGTGACACTTGTAAGTCATCTAGAAACAGAAACATTGTGATTACAAAGCTGGAAGAACAACTCTGTTTAGTGTGTCACTGTACAAGGTACACTGCAGTATACAGACAAAGACTGATCTCTCTCTCCACATGCCTGATGGGTACCATATCCAGAGGGAACTGGGTTAGTTTAAGAGGTAGAGAGGAAGAGGACAGAGGTGTTTGGATTTTCTGTGTTTTGGGTATTGAGCTGTTGAGAATGTCTGCTAACCTTCCTCTTCTGGGTCAGTGCTATTACGGTAATGAGATCTCTCCTTCCCTCGTCCTTTCTCTTTCTCTCTCTCCTTCCCTCTCGCTCTCTCTCTCTCACACCTTTCTTTCTCGCTCTCTCAAACACACACACACACACATGCGCACGCGCACACACACACACACCCACGCACGCACACACACGCACACGCACACGCACACATACATACATACACACCGTACCCACTCCCTGCCCGGGCAAAAGTCTGCTGAGGTGGTCAGTCCATTCCAGTCAGAATGTGCTGGCGTTGCCCTCCTCGGGATAAAAGCTCAGCTTCAAATCTCTGGCTTGTCAGGTCAGGTCTGCAGTTTCTCTCTCTGGACTCAGCATCACTGCTATTCACTCATGACAGTCATTTCTGCATCATTAGAAAAGAGATGAACCTACAGTATTATTTTAGTATATGTTGAGTATCAAAATGCCAGTCAAATGCAATGACTACATCTGCATGTAATTACAATGAAAATGTATGTTCATTTATTTCCCTTTTTTTGACTTAAACTATTTGCACATCGTTACAACACTGTATATAGACACAATATAGACACTATTATATCACTACCAGTCTGTAGACACTATTATATCACTACCAGTCTATAGACACTATTATATCACTACCAGTCTATAGACACTATTCTATCACTACCAGTCTATAGACACTATTATATCACTACCAGTCTGTAGACACTATTATATCACTACCAGTCTCCCTTTAGACACTATTATATCACTACCAGTCTATAGACACTATTATATCACTACCAGTCTATAGACACTATTATATCACTACCAGTCTCCCTATAGACACTATTATATCACTACCAGTCTATAGACACTATTATATCACTACCAGTCTATAGACACTACTATATCACTACCAGTCTCCCTTTAGACACTATTATATCACTACCAGTCTATAGACACTATTATATCACTACCAGTCTATAGACACTATTATATCACTACCAGTCTGTAGACACTATTATATCACTACCAGTCTATAGACACTATTATATCACTACCAGACTATAGACACTATTATATCACTACCAGACTATAGACACTATTATATCACTACCAGTCTCCCTTTAGACACTATTATATCACTACCAGTCTATAGACACTATTATATCACTACCAGTCTATAGACACTATTATATCACTACCAGTCTATAGACACTATTATATCACTACCAGTCTCCCTTTAGACACTATTATATCACTACCAGTCTGTAGACACTATTATATCACTACCAGTCTATAGACACTATTATATCACTACCAGTCTCCCTTTAGACACTATTATATCACTACCAGTCTATAGACACTATTATATCACTACCAGTCTATAGACACTATTATATCACTACCAGTCTCCCTATAGACACTATTATATCACTACCAGTCTATAGACACTATTATATCACTACCAGTCTATAGACACTATTATATCACTACCAGTCTATAGACACTACTATATCACTACCAGTCTCCCTTTAGACACTATTATATCACTACCAGTCTATAGACACTATTATATCACTACCAGTCTCCCTTTAGACACTATTATATCACTACCAGTCTGTAGACACTATTATATCACTACCAGTCTATAGACACTATTATATCACTACCAGTCTATAGACACTATTATATCACTACCAGTCTATAGACACTATTATATCACTACCAGTCTATAGACACTATTATATCACTACCAGTCTCCCTTTAGACACTATTATATCACTACCAGTCTATAGACACTATTATATCACTACCAGTCTATAGACACTATTATATCACTACCAGTCTGTAGACACTATTATATCACTACCAGTCTATAGACACTATTATATCACTACCAGACTATAGACACTATTATATCACTACCAGACTATAGACACTATTATATCACTACCAGTCTCCCTTTAGACACTATTATATCACTACCAGTCTATAGACACTATTATATCACTACCAGTCTATAGACACTATTATATCACTACCAGTCTATAGACACTATTATATCACTACCAGTCTGTAGACACTATTATATCACTACCAGTCTATAGACACTATTATATCACTACCAGTCTCCCTTTAGACACTATTATATCACTACCAGTCTATAGACACTATTATATCACTACCAGTCTATAGACACTATTATATCACTACCAGTCTATAGACACTATTATATCACTACCAGTCTATAGACACTATTATATCACTACCAGTCTATAGACACTATTATATCACTACCAGTCTATAGACACTATTATATCACTACCAGTCTATAGACACTATTATATCACTACCAGTCTCCCTTTAGACACTATTATATCACTACCAGTCTGTAGATACTATTATATCACTACCAGTCTATAGATACTATTATATCACTACCAGTCTCCCTATAGACACTATTATATCACTACCAGTCTGTAGACACTATTATATCACTACCAGTCTGTAGACACTATTATATCACTACCAGTCTCCCTTTAGACACTATTATATCACTACCAGTCTATAGACACTATTATATCACTACCAGTCTCCCTTTAGACACTATTATATCACTACCAGTCTATAGACACTATTATATCACTACCAGTCTGTAGAATGTACACTATTATAGAGGGCCTTTGTAAAGTTTTTACACCCTTGACTTTTTCTATATTTTGTTGTGATACAAAAAAAATATTATATTGAGATTTTGTTTCTCTGATCTACTACATAATGTCAAAGTGGAATTATGTTATTAGACATTTTTACACATTTATTTAAAATTAAAAGCTTATATGTCTTATATCAATAAGTACTCAACCCCTTTGTAATGCCAAGCCTAAATAAGTTCAGGAGTAAAAATGTGCTCATCAAAGCACATAATTTGTTGCTTGGTCAACATGATTTTTGAATGACTACCCCATATCTGTACTCCACACGTACATTTACCTGTAAGGTCCCTCAATCAAGTAGTAAAATTTCAAACACAGGTTCAACCACAAAGACCAGGGAGGTTTTCCAATGCCTCGCAGAGGTCACCGGTTGGTAGATGTGTAAACATTAACAAAAGCAGAGGCTGAATATCCCTTTGAACTTGGTGAAGTTATTAATTACACTTTGGAGTGTGTATCAATACACCCAGTCACTACAAAGATACAGACTTATTTCATAACTCAGTTGCTGGAGAGGAAGGAAACTGCTCAGGGATTTTACCATGGTGACTTTAAAACAGTTTCAGAGTTTAGTAGCTGTGATAGGAGAAAACTGAGGATGGATCAACAGCATTGTAGTTACTCCACAATACTAACCTACACGACAGAGTGAAAAGAACGAAGCCTGTACAGAATACAAATATTCCAAAACACGAATCCTGTTTGCAACAAGGCACTAAAGTAATACTGCACAAAATGTGGCAAAGAAATTAACTTTTTGTCGTGAATACAAAGTGTTAAGTTTGGGGCAAATCCAACACATCACATCCACTGAGTACCACTCTTCATACTTTCAAGCATGGTGGTGGCTGCATCATGTTGTGGGTATGCTTGTCTTCGGCAAGGACTAGGGAGTTTTTTAGGATAAAAATAAACGTATTAGAGCTAAGCACAGGCAAAATCCTAGAGGAAAACCTGGTTCAGTCTGCTTTCCACCAGACACTGGGAGATGAATTCACCTTTCAGCAGGACAATAACCTAAAACACAAGGCCAAATCTACACTGGAGTTGCTAACCAAGATTGTTCCTGAGTGGCAGAGTTACAGTTTTGACTTAAATCAGCTTGAAAATCTAAGGCAAGATTTGAACATGTCTGTCTAGCTATGATCAACAATCAACTTGAGATCTACAAGAATTTCTTTAAGAATAATGGAAAAAAATCATACAATCCATGTGTGTAAAGCTCTTAGAGACTTACCCAGAAAGACTCACAGCTCTTAGAGACTTACCCAGAAAGACTCACAGCTCTTAGAGACTTACCCAGAAAGACTCACAGCTCTTAGAGACTTACCCAGAAAGACTCACAGCTCTTAGAGACTTACCCAGAAAGACTCACAGCTCTTAGAGACTTACCCAGAAAGACTCACAGCTCGTAGAGACTTACCCAGAAAGACTCACAGCTCGTAGAGACTTACCCAGAAAGACTCACAGCTCGTAGAGACTTACCCAGAAAGACTCGCAGCTCGTAGAGACTTACCCAGAAAGACTCACAGCTCTTAGAGACATACCCAGAAAGACTCACAGCTCGTAGAGACTTACCCAGAAAGACTCACAGCTCGTAGAGACTTACCCAGAAAGACTCACAGCTCTTAGAGACTTACCCAGAAAGACTCACAGCTCGTAGAGACTTACCCAGAAAGACTCACAGCTCTTAGAGACTTACCCAGAAAGACTCACAGCTCTTAGAGACTTACCCAGAAAGACTCACAGCTCGTAGAGACTTACCCAGAAAAACTCACAGCTCGTAGAGACTTACCCAGAAAGACTCACAGCTCTTAGAGACTTACCCAGAAAGACTCACAGCTCTTAGAGACTTACCCAGAAAGACTCACAGCTCGTAGAGACTTACCCAGAAAGACTCACAGCTCTTAGAGACTTACCCAGAAAGACTCACAGCTGTAATCGCTGCCAAAGGTGATTCTAACATGTATTAACTCAGGGGGTTGTAAATACTTGTGTAATGAGATATTTCTGTATTTCATGTTCAATAAAATTGCTAAAATGTCTAAAAACATGGTTTCACTTTGTCATTATGGGGTAATGTGTGTATATGAGTGAAATTTTATTTTAATTTAATTCCATTTTTAATTCAAGTTGTAACACAACACAATGTGGAATAAGTCTTGGGGTATGAATACTTTCTGAAGAAGCTGTATCTGAAACATGAAATCACTAACAGACACACACATGGGAGTTTTAGGGATTTGACATGTCTTTCTTTGTCCTCCTATAGCCGCTACACATTCAACAAATTTTTGCAGAGAAAGAGAGAGAGAGAGAGGGAGGGAGAGCGAGAGAGACAGAGACAGAGATGGAGAGAGACAGAGGGACAGAGAGAGAGAAAGAGAGACAGAGAGAGAGACTGAGACAGAGAGAGAGAGAGAGAGAGAGACAGAAAGGGAGACAGAGAGAGATGAGGTGGAATCTGAGCTGCACTTCCTAACCTCCTGCCAAATGTTTGACCATATTAGAGGCACATATTTCCCTCAGATTACACAGATCCACAAAGATTTCGAAAACAAATCCGTTGTCACACCCTGAGTATTCTTTGTTTTCTTTTATATTTTGGTTAGGTCAGGGTGTGACGTTTGTGTGTTTTTTGTCTCGTCTAGGGTGTTTGTACTGTCTAGATTTTTTTTGTAGATTTATGGGGTTGTGTTCAGTCTAGGTGTTTCTGTAAGTCTATGGTTGCCTAGATTGGTTCTCAGTTAGAGGCAGGTGTTTATCGTTGTCTCTGATTGGGAACCATATTTAGGCAGCCATGTTCTTTGGGTATTTTGTGGGTGATTGTTTCCTGTGTCAGTGTTTGTGCCACACGGGACTGTTTCGGTTTGTTCACGTTTATTGTTTTTGTATTTGTGTTCATGTTCAGGTTCCCTATTAAAACATGGACACCTACCACGCTGCGTATTGGTCCGATCCTTCCAGAGGAAGAAGAGTTACATCTGTTTGTGATAACCTCCCATATCTACTGGGTGAAATACCACAGTGTTCCATCACAGCAGTAAGATTTGTGACCTGTTGCCACAAGAAAAGGGCAACCAGTGAAGAACAAACACCATTGTAAATACAACCCATATTTATGCTTATTTATTTTCCCTTTTGTACTTTAACTATTTGCACATCGTTACAGCACTGTATATAGATATAATATGACATTTGTAATGTCTTTATTCTTTTGGAACTTCTGTGAGTGTAATGTTTAATGTTTATTTTTATTGTTTATTTAACTTTTGTATATTATATACTTCACTTGCTTTGACAATGTTAACATATGTTTCCCATGCCAATAAAGCCCCTTGAATTGAATTGGGGAGAGAGAGAGAGAGACAGAGAGAGAGTTGTAGAGAGAGAGAGAGATAGAGAGAGAGAGATGGAGAGAGAGAGAGACGTAGAGAGAGAGAGAGACTTAGAGAGACAGAAAGGGAGACAGAGAGAGAGAGACAGACAGAGAGACAGAGACAGACAGAGAGACAGAGACACAGAGAGAGAGAGACAGACAGAGAGACAGAGACACAGAGAGAGAGAGACAGACAGAGAGACAGAGACAAACAGAGAGACAGAGAGAGAGAGACAGAGAGAGACAGACAGAGAGAGAGACAGAAAGGGAGACAGAGAGAGAGACAGAGACAGAAAGACAGACAGAGAGACAGAGACAGAGAGAGACAGAGAGAGACAGAGAGAGACAGAGAAGGAGAGACAGACAGAGAGACAGACAGAGAGACAGACAGAGAGACAGAGACAGACAGAGAGACAGAGACAGAGAGAGGTGCTGAAGAGGATGTATGGATATCTCTCCTGCTCAGTGATGGACCCAGCAGCTGTCAGAGTGACTACAACAAGACAAAAGCAGCATCAGACACACGCATGCGTCTGGTAGGCCGCGCTGACTGGGGGGAAAGAGACACAAACACACATAAGACTAAACCACAAATGAAGGAGGAGTAGAGGAGAGAGGGGAGGGGAGAGGAGGAGAGGGGGAGGAGAGGAGGGGAGGGGAGAGGGGAGGAGAGGAGGGAGGGGAGAGGGGAGGAGAGGAGGAGGGAAGGGGAGAGGAGAGGAGAGGAGGAGGGGAGGGGGGAAAAGAGGAGGGAGGGGAGAAGAAAGGAGATGAGAGGAGAGGGGAAAAGAGGATGGGAGGGGAGAGGTGCAGAGGAGGAGAGAGGAGAAGGGAAAAGAGGAGGGGAGAAGAGGGGAGGAAAGGAGAGGGGAGGAGACAAGAGGAGAGGGGAGGAAAGGAGAGGAGACAAGAGGAGAGGAAAGGGGAGGAGACAAGAGGAGAGGAAAGGAGAGGGGAGGAGACAAGAGGAGAGGAAAGGGGAGGAGACAAGAGGAGAGGGGAGGAGACAAGAGGAAAGGGGAGGAGATGAGAGGAGAGTAAGTGCAGAGTACTTCATAAGACACATGATAATGTGAGTTTTATTGATTTCTGATGTCTGTCCAGGCACGTCTCTGCTGCTCTCTCCCTTCTCCCAACCGGCTCCCCTGGAGAGAAATAACATGTTCACTTGATAAACAGAAAAACAAGGGAGTGTGCTTTCTTCTCTGCTTCTCCTTTTTTGTCTATTTCTGAACACTGATCTAAATTCATGTTGAACCAAACCTGCCCAGCCATCACCTCAGATATCATTCACATACTCTCTGTCACATCTCTCTCTCTATCTCTACTTCTCTCTCTTTCCACTCTCTCTTCTCTCCTTCCACTCTCTCTATATATATCTCTCTATATATATCACTATCTATCTTTAATCTCTCTCTCTACTGATCTAAATTCATGTTGAACCAAACCTGCCCAGCCATCACCTCAGACATCATTCACATACTCTGTCACATCTCTCTCTCCATCTCTACCTCTCTCTCCTTCCACTCTATATATATCTCTATCTATATATCCCTATCTATCTTTAATCTCTCTCTCTCTACCTCTCTCTCCTTCCACTCTCTCTATATATATATCTCTCTATATATCCCTATCTATCTTTAATCTCTCTCTCTTTACTACCTCTCTCTCCATCCACTCTCTCTCTCGCTCTCTATATATATATATCTCTCTCTCTATATATCCCTCTCCAGCTTTACTCTCTCTATCTCTCCCTCTCTCTCTCCATCTCTCTCTCCCTCTCTCTTGCTCTGTCTCTCTATCTCTCTCTATCTCTACTACCTCTATCTCTCCCTTTCTCTCTCCATCTCTCTCCCTCTCTCTTGCTCTGTCTCTCTCTCTCCCTCTCTCTCTATCTCTACTACCTCTATCTCTCCCTCTCTCTCTCCATCTCTCTCTCCCTCTCTTGCTCTGTCTCTCTCTCTCCCTCTCTCTCTCTACTACCTCTCTATCTCTCTCCTTCCACTCTCTCTATCAATTCAATTTAAGGGATTTATTGGCATGGGAAATATGTTTACATTGCCAAAGCAAGTGAAGTAGATAATAAACAAAGGTGAAATAAACAATCAAATGAACAGTAAACATTAAACTCACACAAGTTCCAAAAGAATAAAGACATTTCATATTATGTGCAAATAGTTCAAGTACAAAAGGGAAAATAAATCAACATAAATATGGGTTGTATTTACAATGGGGTTTGTTCTTCACTGGTTGCCCTTTTCTTGTGGCATCAGGTCACAAATTTTGCTGCTGTGATGGTACACTGTGGTATTCCACCCAGTAGATATGGAGTATTTGACACAAATAGGGCTATCTTTTATTTACCCCCCCCCCCCCCAACCTTGTCACAACAGAACTGATTGGCTCAAACACATTAAGAAGGAAAGAAATTCCACAAATTAACTTTTAACAAGGCACACCTGTTAATTGAAATGCATTCCAGGTGACTACCTCATGAAGCTGGTTGAGAGAATGCCAAGAGTGTGCAAAGCTGTCATCAATGAAAAGGGTGGCTACTTTGAAGAATCTCAAATATAAAATATATTTTGATTTGTTGAACACTTTTTTGGTTACTACATGATTCCATATGTGTTATTTCATAGTTTTGATGTCTTCACTATTACTTCCTGGCAACAAGACCTTTTTGTAACACCATTATTTTGGTCTTAATGAGATTTATTGTCAGGGCCCAGGTCTGGCAGAATCTGTGCAGAAGATCTAGGTGCTGCTGTCGGCCCTCCTTGGTTGGAGACAGAAGCACCAGATCATCAGCAAACAGTAGATATTTGACTTGGGATTCTAGTAGGGTGAGACCGGGTGCTGCACACTGTTCTAGTGCCCGCGCCAATTCGTTGATATATATGTTGAAGAGGGTGGGGCTTAAGCTGCATCCCTGTCTCACCCCACGGCCCTGTTTGTTTTTTGACAATTTTAACCGCACACTTGTTGTTTGTGTACATGGATTTTTTTAATGCTGTATGTTTATCTCTCTCTCCCTCTCTCTCTAATACCTCTCTACTTCCACTCTCTATCTCTCCCACACTCTCTCTCCCTCTCTCTCTAATACCTCTCATCTTCCACTCTCTATCTCTCCCACACTCTCTCTCCCTCTCTCTCTAATACCTCTCTACTTCCACTCTCTATCTCTCCCACACTCTCTCTCCCTCTCTCTCTAATACCTCTCGCCTTCCACTCTCTCTCTCTCTCTCTAATACTTCTCGCCTTCCACTCTCTCTCTCTACTACCTCTGTCTCCTTCCACACTCCCCCAGCAGCAGTATGCCCAGAGTCTCACAGAGGGCAGCAGTAGCAGTATGCCCAGAGTCTCACAGAGGGCAGCAGTATGCCCAGAGTCTCACAGAGGGCAGTAGTATGCCCAGAGTCTCACAGAGGGCAGCAGTATGCCCAGAGTCTCGCAGAGGGCAGCAGTATGCCCAGAGTCTCACAGAGGACAGCAGTATGCCCAGAGTCTCACAGAGGGCAGCAGTATGCCCAGAGTCTCACAGAGGGCAGAAGTATGCCCAGAGTCTCACAGAGGGCAGCAGTATGCCCAGCGTCTCACAGAGGGCAGCAGTATGCCCAGAGTCTCACAGAGGGCAGAAGTATGCCCAGAGTCTCACAGAGGGCAGCAGTATGCCCAGCGTCTCACAGAGGGCAGCAGTATGCCCAGAGTCTCACAGAGGGCAGCAGTATGCCCAGAGTCTCACAGAGGGCAGCAGTATGCCCAGAGTCTCACAGAGGGCAGTAGTATGCCCAGAGTCTCACAGAGGGCAGCAGTATGCCCAGAGTCTCACAGAGGGCAGCAGTATGCCCAGAGTCTCACAGAGGGCAGCAGTATGCCCAGAGTCTCACAGAGGGCAGCAGTATGCCCAGAGTCTCACAGAGGGCAGCAGTATGCCCAGAGTCTCACAGAGGGCAGCAGTATGCCCAGAGTCTCACAGAGGGCAGCAGTATGCCCAGAGTCTCACAGAGGGCAGTAGTATGCCCAGAGTCTCACAGAGGGCAGCAGTATGCCCAGAGTCTCACAGAGGGCAGCAGTATGCCCAGAGTCTCACAGAGGGCAGCAGTATGCCCAGAGTCTCACAGAGGGCAGCAGTATGCCCAGAGTCTCACAGAGGGCAGCAGTATGCCCAGAGTCTCACAGAGGGCAGCAGTATGCCCAGAGTCTCACAGAGGGCAGTAGTATGCCCAGAGTCTCACAGAGGGCAGCAGTATGCCCAGAGTCTCACAGAGGGCAGCAGTATGCCCAGAGTCTCACAGAGGGCAGCAGTATGCCCAGAGTCTCATCCGGAAATAACAGACGCTTTGCTGTTTTAACTATTTTATCTCTTAATTCTTCATTTTTAATCTTGTGTATCTTGAGGTTTTTTTAGTTCCATAGAAACGATTTCTGTTTTATCTTTCTCACCTTGTATGATTTGATGTGTTAAACATCTTCAAATGCATTTGTTGGAAGAAATGTGCTCTATAAATAAAGTTTGGTTTGATTTGATTTGATGTGATTAGTATGGATTATGGGTTGGGCAAAATTCTAGAAACTTTCAAAGAATTACCTGGTTTTCCCCAAGTCCTAGTTCTTCCCTCCTGTTTCCGGGAATCCTCCAATCGGGATTTAGGGAAAACCAGGGAATTTATTGAACGTTCCCAGAATTTTCCAACCCTAGGACAGGGAGTTGAGAGCTGAGAGCTGAGAGTTGAGAGCTGAGCCTGGACTCTATGGCACCACTATCAACATACCTTACGGCAAAGACAGAGGAGAGAGAGAAAGAGGAGAGAGATAGAGAGAGAGAGAGAGAGAGAGACAGAGACAGAGAGAGAGACAGAGACAGAGACAGAGACAGAGAGACAGATAGAAAGAGAGAGAGACAGAGACAGAGACAGAGAGAGAAAGAGGAGAGGGGAGGAGAGAGAGAGAGAGACAGAGAAGGGTACCTTCTGCAGCATTGAAGGTCCCCAAGAACACAGTGGCCTCCATCATTCTGAAATGGAAGAAGTTTGGAACCACCAAGACTCTTCCGAGAGCTGGCCGCCCGGCCAAACTGAGCAATCGGGGGAGAAGGGCCTTGATCAAAGATGGGACCAAGAACCCTACGGACAGTGCTCCGAAGTTCCTCTGTGGAGATTTGAGAACCTTCCAGAAGGACAACATTCTCTGCAGCACTCCACCAATCAGGCCTTTATGGTAGAGTGGCCAGACGGAAGCCACTCCTCAGTAAAAGGCACATGACAGCCCACTTGGAGTTTGCCAAAAGGCACCTAAAGGCCTCTCATACCATGAGAAACAAGATTCTCTGGTCTGATGAAACCAAGACTGAACACTTTGGCCTGAATGCCAAGCGTCACGTCTGGAGGAAACCTGGCAACATCCCTACAATGAAGCATGGGGGTGGCAGCATCATACTGTGGAGATGTTTTTCAGCAGCAGGAACTGGGAGACTAGTCGGGATCGAGGGAAAGATGAACGGAGCAAAGTACAGAGAGATCCTTGATGAAAACCTGTTCCAGAGCGCTCAGGACCTCAGACTGGGGTGAAGGTTCACCTTCCAACAGGACAACGACCCTAAGCACACAGACAAGACAACGCAGGAGTGGCTTTGGGACAAGTCTCTGAATGTCTTTGAGTGGCCCAACCAGAGCCCGGACTTGAACCTGATCGAACATCTCTGGAGAGACCTGAAAATAGCTGTGCAATAACTCCCCATCCAACCTGACAGAGCTTGAGAGGATCTGCAGAGAAGAATGGGAGAAACTCCCCAAATACAGGTGTGCCAAACTTGTAGTGTCATACCCAAGAAGACTCAAGGCTGTAATCACACACACACACACACACACACACACACACACACACACACACACACACACACACACACACACACACACACACACACACACACACACACACACACACACACACACACACACACACAACAAAGAACTGAGTAAAGGGTCTGAATACTTATGTAAATTTGATATTTTGGTTTTGTATGTCTAAAAACATATTATGTGTAAATTGATGAAGAAAAAAAACATTTTAATCTATTTTAGAATAAGGCCGTAACGTAACAAAATGTGGAAGGTCTAGGGGTCTGAATACTTTCTGAATGTAGATATGAGATACATAAAATGTGAGCAAGAGGGAGATAGTGATGGAGGGAGGAGAGAGACAGAGAGAGAGACAGGGAGAGAGACAGGGAGAGAGAGGGTGGAGAGAGACAGGGAGAGAGGATGGAGAGAGACAGGGAGGGAGGGTGGAGACAGACAGGGAGAGAGGATGGAGAGAGACAGGGAGGGAGGGTGGAGACAGACAGGGAGAGAGGATGGAGAGAGACAGGGAGAGAGGATGGAGAGAGACAGGGAGAGAGAGGGTGGAGAGAGACAGGGAGAGAGGATGGAGAAAGACAGGGAGGGAGGGTGGAGAGAGATGTGGAGAGAGGATGGAGAAAGACAGGGCGGGAGGGTGGAGAGAGACAGGGAGAGAGACAGGGAGAGAGAGGGTGGAGAGAGACAGAGAGAGAGGATGGAGAGAGACAGGGAGAGAGAGGGTGGAGAGAGACAGGGAGAGAGACAGGGAGAGAGAGGGTGGAGAGAGACAGGGAGAGAGGATGGAGAGAGACAGGGAGAGAGAGAGTGGAGAGAGACAGGGAGAGAGAGGGTGGAGAGAGACAGGGAGAGAGAGGGTGGAGAGCGACATGGTGAGAGGATGGAGAAAGACAGGGCGGGAGGGTGGAGAGAGACAGGGAGAGAGAGGGTGGAGAGAGTCATGGAGAGAGACAGTGAGACAGGATATTGTTTACAAAAATGTACAAAAACACTAAAAATGACAGGGAGAGAGGGGGTAGAGAGAGACAGGGAGAGAGACAGGGAGAGAGGTGGTAGAGAGAGACAGGGAGAGAGACAGGGAGAGAGACATGGAGAGAGACATGGAGAGAGACAGGGAGAGAGACAGGGAGAGAGGTGGTAGAGAGAGACAGGGAGAGAGACAGGGAGAGAGGTGGTAGAGAGAGACAGGGAGAGAGACAGGGAGAGAGACAGGGAGAGAGACATGGAGAGAGACAGGGAGAGAGGGTGGAGAGAGACAGCGAGAGAGAGGGTGGAGAGAGACAGGGAGAGAGGGTGGAGAGAGACAGGGAGAGAGAGGGTGGAGAGAGACAGGGAGAGAGAGGGTAGAGAGAGACAGGGAGAGAGGGGGTAGAGAGAGACAGCGAGAGAGGATGGAGAGAGACAGGGAGAGAGAGGGTGGAGAGAGACAGGGAGAGAGACAGGGAGAGAGGTGGTAGAGAGAGACAGGGAGAGAGACAGGGAGAGAGACATGGAGAGAGACATGGAGAGAGACAGGGAGAGAGGGGGTAGAGAGAGACAGGAAGAGAGGGGGTAGAGAGAGACAGGGAGAGAGGGGGTAGAGAGAGACAGGGAGAGAGACAGGGAGAGAGGGGGTAGAGAGAGACAGGGAGAGAGACAGGGAGAGAGACAGGGAGAGAGACATGGAGAGAGACAGGGAGAGAGGGTGGAGAGAGACAGCGAGAGAGAGGGTGGAGAGAGACAGGGAGAGAGGGTGGAGAGAGACAGGGAGAGAGAGGGTGGAGAGAGACAGGGAGAGAGAGGGTAGAGAGAGACAGGGAGAGAGGGGGTAGAGAGAGACAGCGAGAGAGGATGGAGAGAGACAGGGAGAGAGGGAGAGAGACAGGGAGAGAGACATGAGGAGAGACAGGGAGAGAGGGGGTAGAGAGAGACAGCGAGAGAGAGGGTTGAGAGAGACAGGGAGAGAGGGTGGAGAGAGACAGGGAGAGAGGATGGAGAGAGACAGGGAGAGAGGGGTGGAGAGAGACAGGGAGAGAGGGGGTGGAGAGAGACAGGGAGAGAGAGAGGGTGGAGAGAGACAGGGAGAGAGAGGGTGGAGAGAGACAGGGAGGGAAGGGGTGGAGAGAGACAGGGAGAGAGAGAGGGTGGAGAGAGACAGGGAGAGAGAGGGTGGAGAGAGACAGGGAGGGAGGGGGTGGAGAGAGACAGGGAGGGAGGGGGTGGAGAGAGACAGGGAGGGAGGGGGTGGAGAGAGACAGGGAGGGAGGGGGTGGAGAGAGACAGGGAGGGAGGGGGTGGAGAGAGACAGGGAGGGAGGGGGTGGAGAGAGACAGGGAGAGAGGGAGAAAGAGGAATATGTTCCACTATAACAGGCTCACAGTGTACAGATACCCGACAGGCTTTAAGACACAGAGATGGTGCTCTGATAAGGTAGCACAGCTGAGAAAGGCAAAAGGAGAGAGAGAGAGAGAGAGAGAGAGAGAGAGAGAGAGAGAGGGGGGGGGGCGTGTAGGAGGCAGAGAGAGAGAGGCAGAGTGCTGTTTCTTCTGCTGTACTGTAGTTTGAAAGTCACAGAAATAGCTGAGTCTTGCAGGAGACAGCTTGAAGTGCTTTGGTGGTATAAATACCTTGCTTTAAATGGATTAAAGAAACGCTCTGTCGCCTGTCACCACCACACACGGGGGAGGAAGAGCTGGAGAAGACAGGAGGAAGAACATACTGGAACTGACTGAAGGAAGAGGAAGAGGAAGAGGAAGGAGCTGCTGAGGTATCTAGTCTGTATATCGGACAGTGGTTGGTACGTCTGCGTGGAAAACATCAACTCTACTGTTCTCTATGACCGGCTGCTCTGAACCCTGGGTAAGGGAATCCACTCGGACTCGCTCGCTTCAGAACCTTTACACATATCTTTACGCTGACACACGCGCGCGCGCACACGCACACACACGCGCACACACACACACACACACACACACACACACACACACACACACACACACACACACACACACACACACACACACACACACACACACACACACACACACACACAAACACACACACACACACACACACACACACACAGACACAGTCTGCTGAGTGGCTGTTTACGCTGAAGTGTGTGACTGAGACACGGGACTCTTTCTCTCCTCCGCTGTCCTTTATCTTCTCTTTATCTTCTCCTCAGCTCTCCTTTATCTTCTCCTCCGCTCTCCTTTATCCTCCGCTCTCCTCTGTCTCCGCTGCGGACCAGATGGACAGATGAGAAGGAGACAGTGAAGGACAGCAGTGGCTCAGAGAGGTGAGAGATTGTTCCGTCACAGACCTGAGATACCTGCTGTACTCTGGCAGCCGATATGTACCGTTTTGACATTCAGAGTTTTAAGAGGGTATGTTGTTTGTGGTGGTGTATTTCTGTACTGTTTGACTACACAGCCATTAAAGCACACAGGGTCCTTTACGGGGATATCTGAGTTGACACTAAGTTGGAAATCATTACAGAAATGTATGATATATATACGGAGATCTCTTTGCTGTGTTTGTGTTCGTTTGTGTTCCATACAGCATCACGTTCTGTTGTTTGTGTTCCGTACAGCATCACGTTCTGTTGTTTGTGTTCCGTACAGCAACACGTTCTGTTGTTTGTGTTCCGTACAGCATCACGTTCCGTTGTTTGTGTTCCGTACAGCATCACGTTCTGTTGTTTGTGTTCCGTACAGCATCACGTTCTGTTGTTTGTGTTCCGTACAGCATCACGTTCTGTTGTTTGTGTTCCATACAGCATCACGTTCTGTTGTTTGTGTTCCATACAGCATCACGTTCTGTTGTTTGTGTTCCGTACAGCATCACGTTCTGTTGTTTGTGTTCCGTACAGCATCACGTTCTGTTGTTTGTGTTCCGTACAGCGACACGTTCTGTTGTTTGTGTTCCGTACAGCATCACGTTCTGTTGTTTGTGTTCCGTACAGCAACACGTTCTGTTGTTTGTGTTCCATACAGCATCACGTTCTGTTGTTTGTGTTCCGTACAGCATCACGTTCTGTTGTTTGTGTTCCGTACAGCAACACGTTCTGTTGTTTGTGTTCCGTACAGCAACACGTTCTGTTGTTTGTGTTCCATACAGCAACACGTTCTGTTGTTTGTGTTCCGTACAGCAACACGTTCTGTTGTTTGTGTTCCATACAGCAACACGTTCTGTTGTTTGTGTTCCATACAGCAACACGTTCTGTTGTTTGTGTTCCGTACAGCATCACGTTCTGTTGTTTGTGTTCCGTACAGCATCACGTTCTGTTGTTTGTGTTCCGTACAGCATCACGTTCTGTTGTTTGTGTTCCGTACAGCGACACGTTCTGTTGTTTGTGTTCCATACAGCAACACGTTCTGTTGTTTGTGTTCCATACAGCATCACGTTCTGTTGTTTGTGTTCCGTACAGCAACACGTTCTGTTGTTTGTGTTCCGTACAGCAACACGTTCTGTTGTTTGTGTTCCATACAGCATCACGTTCTGTTGTTTGTGTTCCATACAGCATCACGTTCTGTTGTTTGTGTTCCGTACAGCATCACGTTCTGTTGTTTGTGTTCCGTACAGCAACACGTTCTGTTGTTTGTGTTCCGTACAGCATCACGTTCTGTTGTTTGTGTTCCGTACAGCAACATGTTCTGTTGTTTGTGTTCCGTACAGCATCACGTTCTGTTGTTTGTGTTCCGTACAGCGACACGTTCTGTTGTTTGTGTTCCGTACAGCAACACGTTCTGTTGTTTGTGTTCCGTACAGCAACACGTTCTGTTGTTTGTGTTCCGTACAGCAACACGTTCTGTTGTTTGTGTTCCGTACAGCGACACGTTCTGTTGTTTGTGTTCCGTACAGCGACACGTTCTGTTGTTTGTGTTCCGTACAGCAACACGTTCTGTTGTTTGTGTTCCGTACAGCATCACGTTCTGTTGTTTGTGTTCCGTACAGCAACACGTTCTGTTGTTTGTGTTCCGTACAGCATCACGTTCTGTTGTTTGTGTTCCGTACAGCAACACGTTCTGTTGTTTGTGTTCCATACAGCAACACGTTCTGTTGTTTGTGTTCCATACAGCAACACGTTCTGTTGTTTGTGTTCCGTACAGCATCACGTTCTGTTGTTTGTGTTCCGTACAGCATCACGTTCTGTTGTTTGTGTTCCGTACAGCATCACGTTCTGTTGTTTGTGTTCCATACAGCATCACGTTCTGTTGTTTGTGTTCCGTACAGCATCACGTTCTGTTGTTTGTGTTCCGTACAGCATCACGTTCTGTTGTTTGTGTTCCATACAGCATCACGTTCTGTTGTTTGTGTTCCGTACAGCATCACGTTCTGTTGTTTGTGTTCCGTACAGCATCACGTTCTGTTGTTTGTGTTCCGTACAGCATCACGTTCTGTTGTTTGTGTTCCGTACAGCGACACGTTCTGTTGTTTGTGTTCCGTACAGCATCACGTTCTGTTGTTTGTGTTCCGTACAGCGACACGTTCTGTTGTTTGTGTTCCGTACAGCAACACGTTCTGTTGTTTGTGTTCCGTACAGCAACACGTTCTGTTGTTTGTGTTCCATACAGCAACACGTTCTGTTGTTTGTGTTCCGTACAGCAACACGTTCTGTTGTTTGTGTTCCATACAGCAACACGTTCTGTTGTTTGTGTTCCGTACAGCATCACGTTCTGTTGTTTGTGTTCCGTACAGCATCACGTTCTGTTGTTTGTGTTCCATACAGCAACACGTTCTGTTGTTTGTGTTCCGTACAGCAACACGTTCTGTTGTTTGTGTTCCATACAGCATCACGTTCTGTTGTTTGTGTTCCGTACAGCAACACGTTCTGTTGTTTGTGTTCCATACAGCAACACGTTCTGTTGTTTGTGTTCCATACAGCAACACGTTCTGTTGTTTGTGTTCCATACAGCAACACGTTCTGTTGTTTGTGTTCCATACAGCATCACGTTCTGTTGTTTGTGTTCCGTACAGCAACACGTTCTGTTGTTTGTGTTCCATACAGCAACACGTTCTGTTGTTTGTGTTCCATACAGCAACACGTTCTGTTGTTTGTGTTCCATACAGCAACACGTTCTGTTGTTTGTGTTCCGTACAGCAACACGTTCTGTTGTTTGTGTTCCGTACAGCAACACGTTCTGTTGTTTGTGTTCCGTACAGCATCACGTTCTGTTGTTTGTGTTCCGTACAGCAACACGTTCTGTTGTTTGTGTTCCGTACAGCATCACGTTCTGTTGTTTGTGTTCCGTACAGCAACACGTTCTGTTGTTTGTGTTCCGTACAGCATCACGTTCTGTTGTTTGTGTTCCATACAGCATCACGTTCTGTTGTTTGTGTTCCATACAGCATCACGTTCTGTTGTTTGTGTTCCATACAGCCACACGTTCTGTTGTTTGTGTTCCGTACAGCATCACGTTCTGTTGTTTGTGTTCCATACAGCATCACGTTCTGTTGTTTGTGTTCCATACAGCCACACGTTCTGTTGTTTGTGTTCCGTACAGCATCACGTTCTGTTGTTTGTGTTCCATACAGCCACACGTTCTGTTGTTTGTGTTCCATACAGCATCACGTTCTGTTGTTTGTGTTCCATACAGCCACACGTTCTGTTGTTTGTGTTCCATACAGCATCACGTTCTGTTGTTTGTGTTCCGTACAGCAACACGTTCTGTTGTTTGTGTTCCGTCCAGCAACACGTTCTGTTGTTTGTGTTCCGTACAGCAACACGTTCTGTTGTTTGTGTTCCGTACAGCAACACGTTCTGTTGTTTGTGTTCCGTACAGCAACACGTTCTGTTGTTTGTGTTCCGTACAGCGACACGTTCTGTTGTTTGTGTTCCGTACAGCAACACGTTCTGTTGTTTGTGTTCCGTACAGCAACACGTTCTGTTGTTTGTGTTCCATACAGCGACACGTTCTGTTGTTTGTGTTCCGTACAGCAACACGTTCTGTTGTTTGTGTTCCGTACAGCGACACGTTCTGTTGTTTGTGTTCCGTACAGCAACACGTTCTGTTGTTTGTGTTCCGTACAGCAACACGTTCTGTTGTTTGTGTTCCGTACAGCAACACGTTCTGTTGTTTGTGTTCCATACAGCGACACGTTCTGTTGTTTGTGTTCCGTACAGCATCACGTTCTGTTGTTTGTGTTCCATACAGCATCACTTTCTGTTGTTTGTGTTCCGTACAGCATCACGTTCTGTTGTTTGTGTTCCGTACAGCATCACGTTCTGTTGTTTGTGTTCCGTACAGCATCACGTTCTGTTGTTTGTGTTCCGTACAGCAACACGTTCTGTTGTTTGTGTTCCGTACAGCAACACGTTCTGTTGTTAGTGTTCCGTACAGCATCACGTTCTGTTGTTTGTGTTCCGTACAGCAACACGTTCTGTTGTTTGTGTTCCGTACATCATCACGTTCTGTTGTTTGTGTTCCGTACAGCAACACGTTCTGTTGTTTGTGTTCCGTACAGCATCACGTTCTGTTGTTTGTGTTCCATACAGCCACACGTTCTGTTGTTTGTGTTCCGTACAGCATCACGTTCTGTTGTTTGTGTTCCGTACAGCATCACGTTCTGTTGTTTGTGTTCCGTATAGCATCACGTTCTGTTGTTTGTGTTCCGTACAGCAACACGTTCTGTTGTTTGTGTTCCATACAGCAACACGTTCTGTTGTTTGTGTTCCGTACAGCAACACGTTCTGTTGTTTGTGTTCCGTACAGCATCACGTTCTGTTGTTTGTGTTCCGTACAGCATCACGTTCTGTTGTTTGTGTTCCGTACAGCATCACGTTCTGTTGTTTGTGTTCCATACAGCAACACGTTCTGTTGTTTGTGTTCCGTACAGCAACACGTTCTGTTGTTTGTGTTCCGTACAGCATCACGTTCTGTTGTTTGTGTTCCGTACAGCATCACGTTCTGTTGTTTGTGTTCCGTACAGCAACACGTTCTGTTGTTTGTGTTCCGTACAGCAACACGTTCTGTTGTTTGTGTTCCATACAGCAACACGTTCTGTTGTTTGTGTTCCGTACAGCAACACGTTCTGTTGTTTGTGTTCCGTACAGCAACACGTTCTGTTGTTTGTGTTCCGTACAGCATCACGTTCTGTTGTTTGTGTTCCGTACAGCAACACGTTCTGTTGTTTGTGTTCCATACAGCAACACGTTCT
>NC_074697.1:15058309-15073309 GCF_029448725.1 Salvelinus fontinalis | reverse complement strand
TGGAAAGCCTTCCCAGAAGAGTGGAGGCTGTTATAGCAGCAATGTTCCAACATCTAGTGGAAAGCCTTCCCAGAAGAGAGGAGGCTGTTATAGCAGCAATGTTCCAACATCTAGTGGAAAGCCTTCCCAGAATAGTGGAGGCTGTTATAGCAGCAATGTTCCAACATCTAGTGGAAAGCCTTCCCAGAAGAGTGGAGGCTGTTATAGCAGCAATGTTCCAACATCTAGTGGAAAGCCTTCCCAGAAGAGTGGAGGCTGTTATAGCAGCAAAGGGAGGAAACCAATTCCATATTAATGCCTGTCATTTTGGAATGAGATGTTCGACAAGCAGGTGTCCACATACTTTTGGTCTTATTGTGTACTTGGTATTCATATTTCATTTTTGTATTTTATTTAACATTTATTTAACTAGGCAAGTCAGTCAAGAACAAATTCTTCTTTACAATGAGCGCGTACCAAAAGGCTTCCTGCAGGGGTGGGGGATTAAAAATATAAAATAAAATATAAATATAGGACAAAACACACAACACAACAAGAGAGACAACACAACACTACATAAAGAGAGACCTAAGACAACAACACAGCATGGTAGCAACACATGACAACACAGCATGGTAGAACACAGCATGACAACACAGCATGGCAGCAACACATGACAACACAGCATGGTAGCAACACATGACAACACAGCATGGTAGAACACAGCATGACAACACAGCATGGCAGCAACACATGACAACACAGCATGGCAGCAACACATGACAACACAGCATGGTAGAACACAACATGACAACACAGCATGGTAGCAACACAACATGACAACACAGCATGGTAGCAACACATGACAACACAGCATGGTAGCAACACAACATGACAACAACATGGTAGAACACAACATGACAACACAGCATGGTAGAACACAACATGACAACACAGCATAGTAGAACACAACATGACAACACAGCATGGCAGCAACACATGACAACACAGCATGGTAGAACACAACATGACAACACAGCATGGTAGAACACAACATGACAACACAGCATGGTAGCAACACAACATGACAACAACATGGTAGAACACAACATGACAACACAGCATGGTAGAACACAACATGACAACACAGCATGGTAGAACACAACATGACAACACAGCATGGTAGAACACAACATGACAACACAGCATGGTAGAACACAACATGACAACACAGCATGGTAGAACACAACATGACAACACAGCATGGTAGCAACACAACATGACAACACAGCATGGTAGCAACACAACATGACAACACAGCATGGTAGCAACACAACATGACAACAACATGGTAGCAGCACAAAACACGGTACAAACGTTATTGGGGCAAAGACAACAACACGAAGAGCAAGAAGGTAGAGACAAAAATACAGGTAACAGTCAAAGATTTGGACACATCTACTCATTCAAGGGTTTTCTTTATTTTGACTATTTTCTACATTGTAGAATAATTGTGAAGACATCAACAGCATGAAATAACACATATGGAATCATGTAGTAACCAAAAAAAGTGTTAAACAAATCTAATGCTATTTTATATTTGAGATTCTTGAGATTCTTGTGCAAAGCTGTCATCAAGGCAAAGGGTACTTCCTGTATATAACCAAGTTATTACCTGGTACTTCCTGTATATAACCATGTTATTACCTGGTACTCCCTGTATATAGCCATTGTCACGTTCCTGACCTATTTCTGTTAGTTTGTTATATGTGTTAGTTGGTCAGGACGTGAGTTTGGGTGGGCATTCTATGTTTTCTGTTTCTATGTTGGTTTATGGGTTGCCTGGTATGGCTCTTAATTAGAGGCAGGTGTTTGGCGTTCCTCTAATTAAGAGTCATATTTAGGTAGGTGTTTTCACAGTGTTCGTTGTGGGTGATTGTCTCCTGTGTTTGTGTATGTCGTTACGCCACACGGGACTGGTTTCGGTTTGTTTGTTCAGTGTCATTTATGTGTAGGCTTTTTTTCCCTGTTCGTGCGTTCTCGTGTGTTATGTGAGTCCGTCGTTCAGATCTGTCTACACCGTTTATTTGTTTTGTTAGTGTATTAGTCGAGTCCGTGTTTTTCGTTAATAAATAATGTCTACAAACTCAGCTGCATTTTGGTTCGATCCCTGCTCCTCCTCTTCTGATGAAGAGGAGGAGGAAAGCCGTTACAGCCATGTTATTACCTGGTACTCCCTGTATATAACCATGTTATTACCTGGTACTCCTGTATATAACCATGTTATTACCTGGTACTCCCTGTATAATTCCTGTATATAACCATGTTATTACCTGGTACTCCCTGTATATAGCCATGTTATTACCTGGTATTTCCTGTATATAACCATGTTATTACCTGGTACCCCCTGTATATAGCCATGTTATTACCTGGTACTTCCTGTATATAACCATGTTTTTACTTGGTACTCCCTGTATACTTCCTGTTTATAACCAAGTTATTACCTGGTACTCCCTGTATATAGCCATGTTATTACCTGGTACTCCCTGTATATAACCATGTTATTACCTGGTACTCCCTGTATATAACCATGTTATTACCTGGTACTCCCTGTATATAGCCATGTTATTACCTGGTACTTCCTGTATATAACCATGTCATTACCTTGTACTCCCTGTGTATAACCATGTTATTACCTGGTACTCCCTGTATATAACCATGTTATTACCTGGTACTTCCTGTATATAACCATGTTATTACCTGGTACTCACTGTATATAGCCACGTTATTACCTGGTACTCCCTGTATTTAACCATGTTATTACCTGGTACTCCCTGTATATAGCCAAGTTATTACCTGGTACTCCCTGTGTATAACCATGTTATTACCTGGTATTTCCTGTATATAACCGTGTTATTACCTGGTACCCCCTGTATATAGCCATGTTATTACCTGGTACTCCCTGTATTTAACCATGTTATTACCTGGTACTCCCTGTATATAGCCAAGTTATTACCTGGTACTCCCTGTATACTTCCTGTTTATAACCATGTTATTACCTGGTACTCCCTGTATATAACCATGTTATTACCTGGTACTTCCTGTATATAACCATGTTATTACCTGGTACTCACTGTATATAGCCACGTTATTACCTGGTACTCCCTGTATTTAACCATGTTATTACCTGGTACTCCCTGTATATAACCATGTTATTACCTGGTATTTCCTGTATATAACCGTGTTATTACCTGGTACCCCCTGTATATAGCCATGTTATTACCTGGTACTCCCTGTATTTAACCATGTTATTACCTGGTACTCCCTGTATATAGCCATGTTATTACCTGGTACTCCCTGTATATAGCCATGTTATTACCTGGTACTTCCTGTATATAACCATGTCATTACCTGGTACTCCCTGTGTATAACCATGTTATTACCTGGTACTCCCTGTATATAACCATGTTATTACCTGGTACTTCCTGTATATAACCATGTTATTACCTGGTACTCACTGTATATAGCCACGTTATTACCTGGTACTCCCTGTATTTAACCATGTTATTACCTGGTACTCCCTGTATATAACCATGTTATTACCTGGTATTTCCTGTATATAACCGTGTTATTACCTGGTACCCCCTGTATATAGCCATGTTATTACCTGGTACTCCCTGTATTTAACCATGTTATTACCTGGTACTCCCTGTATATAGCCAAGTTATTACCTGGTACTCCCTGTATATAACCATGTTATTACCTGGTACTCCTGTATATAACCATGTTATTACCTTGTATTTCCTGTATATAACCATGTTATTACCTGGTACCCCCTGTATATAGCCATGTTTTTACCTGGTACTTCCTGTATACTTCCTGTTTATAACCATGTTACTACCTGGTACTTCCTGTACATAACCATGTTATTACCTGGTACCCCCTGTATATAGCCATGTTACTACCTGGTACTTCCTGTATACTTCCTGTTTATAACCATGTTATTACCTGGTACTTCCTGTATATAGCCATGTTATTACCTGGTACTCCCTGTTTATAACCATGTTACTACCTGGTACTTCCTGTACATAACCATGTTATTACCTGGTACCCCCTGTATATAGCCATGTTACTACCTGGTACTTCCTGTATACGTCCTGTATATAGCCATGTTATTACCTGGTACTCCTGTATATAACCATGTTATTACATTGTACTTCCTGTATATAACCATGTTTTTACCTGGTACTCCCTGTATACTTCCTGTTTATAACCATGTTACTACCTGGTACTTCCTGTATATAACCATGTTATTACCTGGTACTTCCTGTATATAACCATGTTATTACCTGGTACTTCCTGTGTATAACCATGTTATTACCTGGTACTTCCTGTACATAACCATGTTATTACCTGGTACTTCCTGTATATAACCATGTTACTA
The DNA here is from genome assembly GCF_029448725.1 of Salvelinus fontinalis. Taxonomy (NCBI): domain Eukaryota; kingdom Metazoa; phylum Chordata; class Actinopteri; order Salmoniformes; family Salmonidae; genus Salvelinus; species Salvelinus fontinalis. The sequence goes on along the minus strand of NC_074697.1, from coordinate 15,068,886 downwards.
CCTGGTACTTCCTGTTTATAACCATGTTATTACCTGGTACTTCCTGTATATAACCATGTTTTTGTTACTCATTGTGGATTTATTCCTTGTGTTAATTTTCTATTATTTCTCTATTTTCTTTCTCTGTACGTTGTTGGGAAGGGCCTGTAAGTTAACACTCCACTGTTAGTCTACACCTGTGGTTTCTCTCTACGTTGTTGGGAAAGGGCCTGTAAGTTATCACTCCACTGTTAGTCAACACCTGTGGTTTACCAAGCATGTGACAAATACAATTTGATTTGATTTAGAGGGAGGTGACATCTCAGCCTTGCTCCTGCCACACTTCCCTAAAAGGGAACACGCCCGGGGTAAACATTGCCCCAAACAGCACACTATTCCCTACATAGTAAACTTGCCCTGAGGTAGTGCACTACATAGGGAACAGGGTGCCTTTTGGGACTCAGTCCCATTGTTCTCTGTCTGTCAGCCTGGCCTGGCTGTGAAACTCTGAGAGGTGTGTGTGTGTGTGTGTGTGTGTGTGTGTGTGTGTGTGTGTGTGTGTGTGTGTGTGTGTGTGTGTGTGTGTGTGTGTGTGTGTGTGTGTGTGTGTGTGTGTGTGTTTGTTTGTGTGTGTTTGTGTGTGTGTGTGTGTGTGTGTGTGTTTGTGTGCGTGTGTGTGCGTGTGTGTGTGTGGGACAGGCAAAGCGGCTGACTGTGTGTCCTGGCGTTGTGATGATGAGACAGCAGATTCCTGAGAGCATTTCACACACACACACACACACACACACACACACACACACACACACACACACACACACACACACACACACACACACACACACACGAAAGAGAGAGAGAGACATACCTTCTCTGAAACCATGTGACCCTGGACCCTGCCTGAAAGAGACAGGCCCTCAGAAACTACATAGAAACCATGTCACTAGGGCCCAGAGTTATTCCCCTAAACCATGTCATTAGAGCCCCCAGAGTTAATCCCCTAAACCATGTCACTAGGGCCCAGAGTTATTCCCCTAAACCATGTCACTAGGTCCCAGAGTTATTCCCCTAAACCATGTCACTAGGGTCCAGAATTATTCCCCTAAACCATGTCACTAGGGCCCAGAGTTATTCCCCTAAACCATGTCACTAGGGCCCAGAGTTATTCCCCTAAACCATGTCACTAGGGCCCCCAGAGTTAATCCCCTAAACCATGTCACTAGGGCCCAGAGTTATTCCTCTAAAACATGTCACTAGGGCTCAGAGTTATTCCTCTAAAACATGTCACTAGGGCCCAGAGTTATTCCCCTAAACCATGTCACTAGGGCCCAGAGTTATTCCCCTAAACCATGTCACTAGGGCCCAGAGTTATTCCCCTAAACCATGTCACTAGGGCCCAGAGTTGTTCCCCTAAACCATGTCACTAGGGCCCAGAGTTATTCCCCTAAACCATGTGACTAGGGCCCAGAGTTATTCCCCTAAACCATGTCACTAGGGCCCAGAGTTATTCCCCGAACTTAATGTGTGACTGTGGAGTAATTCAGCTGCTTGAGATGTCTGGTCCACTGTCTGGCCCTGTAGTTTGAGTCTGTGACTGTGGAGTAATTCAGCTGCTTGAGATGTCTGGTCCACTGTCTGGCCCTGTAGTTTGAGTCTGTGACTGTGGAGTAATTCAGCTGCTTGAGATGTCTGGTCCACTGTCTGGCCCTGTAGTTTGAGTCTGTGACTGTGGAGTAATTCAGCTGCTTGAGATGTCTGGTCCACTGTCTGGTCCTGTAGTTTGAGTCTGTGACTGTGGAGTAATTCAGCTGCTTGAGATGTCTGGTCCACTGTCTGGCCCTGTAGTTTGAGTCTGTGACTGTGGAGTAATTCAGCTGCTTGAGATGTCTGGTCCACTGTCTGGTCCTGTAGTTTGAGTCTGTGACTGTGGAGTAATTCAGCTGCTTGAGATGTCTGGTCCACTGTCTGGCCCTGTAGTTTGAGTCTGTCTTTCCTGCTGACCTCCTTTTTCTCCCCAATTGGTAGTTACAGTCTTGTCCCATCGCTGCAACTCCCCTACGGACTCGGGAGAGGCGAAGGTCGAGAGCCATGTGTCCTCCGAAACACGACCCTGCCAAGCCGCACTGCTCGCTAAACCCGGGAAACCAGCCGCACCAATGTGTCGGTGGAAACACCCGGAAACATCGTCCAGCTGGCGACCGAAACCAGCAGGCTCCAAAACGTGCGATGGGACAAGGAAATCCCGGCCAGCCAAACCCTCCTTTAACCCGGACGACCCTGGGCCAATTGTGTGCCGCCTCATGGGTCTCCCAGTCACGGCCGGCTCTGACACAGCCCGGGATCGAACCCAGGTCTGAAGTGCCACCTCTAGCACTAGCCACACAGTGCCTTAGACCGCTGCGCCACTCGGGAGGCCCATCCTGCTGGATCCCTGAGGGCTATTTGGAGTGGCTCTTGGGTCCTGATTTTCTGGCGCAGATAGTTGTCGGTTCGTAGGCTGCTGTTGAAATAGAACGAGGATACCTTTTCACTAACTGTTAGTGGAATTAAATAATTCCTCTAATGTACTCATTCATTAAATTCAATCTGTCTATTTATAAGAATTTGTAAGATACTTATTAATATAAAATAGACAGGATACAGTCTTATTAAAATTAGATAATATAATTTATTCTCGGAGCACGCTCCCATTTGATCATAACCAACCGTTTATATACAAGATATGACGTCATAGTTTACAGAATAAATCTCCTCGTCCTGGCCTATAGAAAACAGGTTCAAAAGTTAATTCCAACTTCTCAGCGCACACACATGACACACAATGTAATCTATCTTCCTGAAGGCTCACTATAATTTATTACCACTTTAGCAGACAACTCAAGATAATGGAAGACCTAAAAAGTTACCCACAGCCTTATCTAAACATCTCAGGGCTAAGTTGGGTCAGTTCAACCATAGTTTAACAACCCTTTCTGCTTATTTTATAACCCACAACACAAATCTCTTTTCACCAGGCGTGCAGAGTTCAATTAGTTATAGTTTTATCTAAAGCTAGAATTAGTTTTAATTATTTATTAACAAAATTCCTAACACTAACCTAACGTAGTTACGGGGTAAAAGAAACGCTTGAGCGGAGTCTCCACATCAACAAAAAAAAAAAATCTGAGGAAATAGAAAATTTGGTTGAAAATACTGTATCCATCTGGTCTTTAACACTGAGAGCACCTGGCCACCTAGCATCATGGCATCTCTCCGACTCACTCCCCCCCAAAAAAATAGACTGTGACACTGTAAGACACAAGGGTACGAGCCTGTTTGGCCCCACCGAAACATTCACTCAGAATATATTACACTACGACTCCTATCGAGACAGAACACAGTGTGTGCAGAGACAAAGTGTTAAAAACCGAGGAGGCTAAAAAATGTTCTAAATCTGTGACCTTGTTCCCTTTTGTTGGCAGAGCTGCACCTCGTCGACAGAGGACTATAAGGCGACCCACCAAAACGACTGGCTGGCTGGCTGGCTGACCGACTCCTTCCCTTTGGCTTTACTGAACGGGACTCTGGTCACAGAGGAGCAGCGAGGTGGCAGATACATGTCCCTCAGGTGTACTCCTGTCCTACATGCGTAGCTGTGGACGAGCAGCGAGCAGCGAGCAGCGAGCAGCGAAACACACAGCCAATAAATCAATAGCCGGGACCTCAGATTCCTCCATTAGAGCTACAGATGAGAACCTGCTGACCAGGACCTAACCACAACAGCCGTGGAGGACAGCCCCTAGAGGACAGCCCTGGAGGACAGCCTTAGAGGACAGCCGTGGAGGACAGCCGTGGAGGACAGCCCTAGAGGACAGCCCTAGAGGACAGCCTTAGAGGACAGCCCTGGACGACAGCCCTGGACGACAGCCCTAGAGGACAGCCGTGGAGGACAGCCCCTGGAGGACAGCCGTGGAGGACAGCCCTAGAGGACAGCCCTAGAGGACAGCCGTGGAGGACAGCCCCTGGAGGACAGCCCTAAAGGACAGCCCTGGACGACAGCCCTGAACGACAGCCCTGGAGGACAGCCCTGGAGGACAGCCCTGGAGGACAGCCCTAGAGGACAGCCCTAGAGGACAGCCCTAGAGGACAGCCCTAGAGGACAGCCCTGGAGGACAGCCCTGGACGACAGCCCTGGACGACAGCCCTAGAGGACAGCCCTAGAGGACAGCCCTAGTTCTGGACCCTTTCTAACAGTCAACACAAGACAAGGGTGTTCTGACTGGCCTGGTGTCCCGAGGACGGACGACTGGTCGTGGTCCCTCTGCTCAATACACCGGAATACACCGGAATACAATACACCGGAATACACCGGAATACAATACACCGGAATACACCAGAATACAATACACCGGAATACACCGGAATACAATACACCGGAATACACCGGAATACAATACACCGGAATACACCGGAATACAATACACCGGAATACAATACACCGGAATACAATACACCGGAATACACCGGAATACAATACACCGGAATACACCGGAATACAATACACCTGAATACACCGGAATACAATACACCGGAATACACCGGAATACAATACACCGGAATACAATACACCGGAATACAATACACCGGAATACACCGGAATACAATACACCGGAATACAGCTAAAAACAGAAAAACCCACAATGACCGCTTGAAAATACTTATTTAATAGTTATTTTCTCTCTCCGCTTATTTCTAGACCTTCAAGTCCTTGTCTTTTCATTCATCCAGGTTTTTACACAGGAAGAAAATAACATGTGTATAAGCCTCCACAGCATGGTCCGTGATGCTGCTTTGTGAGGATTATTAAATGTTGACGTTTGACAATTATAGGGAAATGGAATTCAGGCTTTAAAACCTTGGCCCAATATTTCCCATGTCCTCTGTCGCTATATTAATCACGGTAGTCCATGTTCAGAGTGTTATATGAGACAGAGCAACAATAGCATATTCATGCCCGTATACACACTGCATCGTGTGAGAGGAGAGACAAGGGCCCGTGATCCACCAGCCCCTGGAACAAATCATATCTGACGTGCGAACAGAAAAAGAGGAGAGAAGATCTTCAACACAACAGAACCCAACAGAACACAACAGAACCCAACAGAACACAACACAAGAGAACACAACAGAACAGAACCTAACACAACACAACAGAACACAACACAACAGAACACAACACAAGAGAACACACAACAGAACCCAACAGAACACAACAACAGAACCCAACAGAACAGAACCCAACACAACAGAACACAACACAACATAACACAACACAACAGAACCCAACAGAACACAACACAACAGAACACAACACAACAGAACCCAACAGAACACAACACAACAGAACCCAACACAAGAGAACACACAACAGAACCCAACAGAACACAACACAACAGAACACAACAACAGAACACAACAACAGAACCCAACACAACAGAACCCAACACAAGAGAACACACAACAGAACCCAACAGAACACAACACAAGAGAACCCAACACAACAGAACCCAACACAACAGAACACAACAACAGAACACAACAACAGAACCCAACACAACAGAACCCAACACAGAGAAGAGGTCTGGGGACTAAGGATACCATCATGATTTGTGCTTCTCTCTATCGGTTTGAGAAATGTAATAAGAGACCCATTGAAACTAATTGGATTGAACATGGATTACCAGTGTGCTCCTAAAGCCAGCGAGGCAGCGGCAGATTTCTCTTAAATCCAAAAGAACACTTTTCAGGGACACGTTCTCTTTTTTATCTGCAAGATCGATTTCCAGACCACTGATTGGTTGATGTGGTGGCTTCCTTCCCGGCCAGGTCATCGGCTGCGTTAGTTATCTACCAGAACAGACCGGAGAGAGAGAGAGAGAGAGAGAGAGAGGGATGGAGAGTCTGGACGAACTAGAGCACCCTCTCCTAGGAAAGGAGAGCCCCAAGGCAGATCCCCGAGGCCTGGGTACTACCCGCCTGTTCAACGGTGTCCTGATGAGGTGTGAGGAGGATAAGACACTGCCGCTGGGTTGGAGGGTTTACTGCGGGGGGGCAGGAGAACATGGACCAGGGGAGCTCGGGCACCAGCAGGCCCAGCAGCAGCTGTTAGACCCTTGCTCCCTCCCCAGCACTCTGGAGACCCTGTACCCACCGGCTCCTCTCTGGGGCCACCCTGATGCCACGGGCCTGGGGAACAAGGACTACTTGGAGACCACGTTTGTGGACATCTACCCCGAGTCACCGCTGGAGAGGAAACTGTTTGCAGAGAGCCAACCGGACCTTCACTCTGTCTTCTACAGCCTAGAGGACGAAGACGATCTGCTGCCCGACTACGAGGTGAGCAAGGATCTCATTGTAGCACGGTCAGTAGAGCATGGTGCTTGCAATGCTAAGAATCGTAGGTTTGATTCCTGCTGCCCCCCCCCAATACATAATATGTATGCATGAAAGTCCCTTTGGATAAAATATATCTTCTAAATGCCATATACTATATTACTCTACAAAAATATAACCCAACATGTTGGTCCAATATTTCATGAGCAGAAATGTTGTTACTGTAAAATATTGTGAACAAATTTGTTTCCATCCCTGTTAGTGAGCATTTCTCCTTTGCCAAGAGAACCAATCCAACTGACAGGTGTGGCCTATCAAGATGCTGATTAAACAGCATGATCATTACACAGGTGCACCTTGTGCTGGGGACAGTAAAAGGCCACTCTAAAATGTGTAGTTTTGTCACACAACACAATGACACAGATTTGTCTACGTTTTTGAGGGAGAGCGTGCAATTGGCATGCTGACGGCAGGAACGTCCACCAGAGCTGTTGCCAGATAATTGAATGTTAATTTCTCTACCATAAGCCGCCTCCAACATAATTTTAGAGAATTTGGCGGTAAGTCCAACCGGCCTCACAACCGCATACCACGTGTACCCACCCCAGCCCCTGACCCTGAGCCTGCCTGCCGACCTGTACCGTTGCCCCACCTCTGGTTTACTGACCCCTGCCTGCCTTGATTTATCTATTGCCTTCCGCTGTTGGATTATTAATGCCACGCTCGTCGTACGAACTGGAAACATACTCGGACCAACGTGCAGCGTGATCTGGGTTCCACATCTTTTATTAGTGAAACGCACAAAACAATAAATAGCAAACGAAACGTGAAGCTCAAGCAGTGCTCACAGGCAACTACACAGAAGCAAGATCCCACAAAACACAGTGGGGAAATAGCTGCCTAAATATGATCCCTAATCAGAGACAACAATAAACAGCTGCCTCTGATTGGGAACCATACCAGGCCAACATAGAAATAAAAACCCCTAGATAGGAACACCCCCCTCTAACCAAAATAGAGAATAAAAAAGGCTCTCTATGGTCAGGGCGTGACCGTCATCCCCGAGTTCGCCCTGTACCCTCATCCTCCACCCGACTCCTCCACTCCAATATACCTAAAACCTCCCTTACCCCATTCCAGCCTCCTGGAAAAGCCATGATCCCTCCAGACCATTCCCCTAAACCAATCAACCATGAGACTCAAACTATCCACCTCTGCTTGATTTTTCACTAAAATAACTACATCATCAGCATAGGCTGAGAGACGACTAGGAGGAATATCCTCTGAAAGGTATTTAGTAGCGGCTCTATAGCGATGGCATTTAACATTCCTGACAAAGAACACCCCTGCCTAATACCTCTACACGCTTTTAAAAAGATGCACTCAAGCCACCGTTAACTTTCAGTACACTTTCAATGTCACCATATATCACCCTGATCGTGGTAATAAAACCAGAGCTGAAACCAAAAGCCTCCAAAGTGGACACATAGGTATTGATGTTCAACTCTGTCAAATGCCTTTTCCTGATCAATTGAAATGAGACCAGCATCCAAACCCAATAGCCCTGGAGATGTCTCAAAAAATCCAGAATCAGGGAAATGTTATCCCTTATCTGCCTGCCGGGAACACAGTAGGACTGGTCCGTATGTATGATTTGCCCCATCACCTCCCTCAGCCTGTTGGACAAAGCCTTTGACAGGATCTTATAATCAGTGCACAATAAAGCCACCGGCCTCCAGTTCTTCACCTCCCTATGGTAGCCCTTTTTTGGCAGTAAGGTGAGGACAGCCCTCCTGCAGCTTATCGATAGTAACCCTCCGGTCAAACTATTGTTAACTACTGCTAGCCAAACCTCTCCCAACATGGCCCAAAGAAAAAACAGAATAAAAATGTACACGAGGCATCCATTTCAGAGATTCCCTGAAACGTACTTCTTACCAATTTCCCATGTGCTCTGATAACCAGCAGGTCTGCCAATGCAGCTATTTTTTCTCTTGAGGGTCCTAAGTAAGGCTTCTTCTCTCCTGTGGTCTCAACCAACGTCAGGAGTTCCTCTAGCTCAGAGTCCAGGGCGGTCATTGATCTGGCGATGTCTCTGGTGACATTTGTGTAGTGATTACAGAATTGTTGAATCTGGATATTCCCTATATCCCATCACTGTTGAAGAGATACAATACTGTCCTCTTCAGACTTCCACCTCTCCCAGAAAAAACTAAAACATTTCCTGAAGTGAGCATCATTCAATAAAGTTATATTAAAATGCCAGGATGTACATGTGGGTTTTACAGCGTTAATGTACACCACCTCTGTTTATTTTTATTTCACCTTTATTTAACCAGGTAGACTAGTTGAGAACAAGTTCTCATTTACAACTGCGACCTGGCCAAGATAAGGCAAAGCAGTGCGACACAAACAACAACACAGAGTTACACATGTAATAAACAAAAGTACAGTCAATAACACAATAGAAAAAAAGAAAGTCTATATACAGTGTGTGCAAATGGCTTGAGGAGGTATGGCAATAAATAGGCCATAGTAGCAAAGTAATTACAATTTAGCAGATTAACACTAGAGTGATAAATGAGCAGATGATGATGTGCAAGTAGAGATACTGGTGTGCAAAAGAGCAGAAAAGTAAATAAAAACAATATGGGGATGAGGTAGGTAGATTGGCTGGGCTATTTACAGATTGACTATGTACAACTGCAGCGATCAGTTAGCTGATCAGATAGCTGATGTTTAAAGTTAGTGAGGGAAATATAAGTCTCCAGCTTCAGTGATTTTTGCAATTCATTCCAGTCATTGGCAGCAGAGAACTGGAAGGAAAGGCAGCCAAAGGAGGTGTTGGCTTTTGGGGATGACCAGTGAGATAGACCTGCTGGAGCACGTGCTACGGGTGGGTGTTGTTATGGTGACCAGTGAGCTGAGATAAGGCGGAGCTTTACCTCGCAGAGACTTATAGATGACCTGGAGCCAGTGGGTCTGGCGACGAATATGTAGCGAGGGCCAGCCAACGAGAGCATACAGGTCGCAGTGGTACTAAACAATGATCAGAACATCCCACTGGGGTTTTATCACACTGGATTTACAGACCTGAGATTGATGCTCAAAACAATAAAACCTATCTAACCTCTAGATGGTGTTCTCTCTCACATGAGACCATGTGTTCTGTCTCGTGCCTCCATGTTGGCTCCAAACATCACACAGTGTTACAATAAAACCTATCTAACCTGTCCAGAGAGATGGTGTTCTCTCTCACATGAGACCATGTGTTCTGTCTCGTACCTCCATGTTGGCTCCAAACATCACACAGTGTTACAATAAAACCTATCTAACCTGGTCAGAGATGGTGTTCTCTCTCACATTAGACCATGTGTTCTGTCTCGTACCTCCATGTTGGCCCCACCAAATATCACACAGTTCATGTGTTACAATAAGGCGTTTTTTTAAAAGTCCTTGAGGCTATATGAAGTTCTTTGTGGTTTCTATCTTTATCACTGAATGTGCAGTTAAAATACCTCGCTTTAACTTTTAATAACCTCCCCTCCACTACCTCTTCAACCTCACATGACAAAGGCAAAAACAATTTTTAAGAACAGGATGGCCACACCTCCACTTTTTGAGCTTTAAAAAAATAAAATAATTTTACACACCGCTACCCCCCCCGCTTTCCCTTCATTAACTCTACGTCTCTTTTCTTAAAATCTCTCGCTCGTTCGGCGGTCGGCGTCACCGTCTTTCTAGCCATCGCCGCTCCATTTTTTCATTGTTCCATTTGTTTGGTCTTGTTCCCTGCACACCTGGTTTTCATTCCCCAATCACACTGCGTGTATTTATTCCTCTGTTCCCCCCCCCCCCCCCCATCTCTTTGTGTGAAATTGTTTTTGTCGTGTTTCGTGTTACGCGCCAGGCTGGGTTTTCCCCTGTATTTCCGTGGTATTTCACGAAGGATGTTTTCATTGTTAAACATTTGCTTATTTTTGTGACTGTTTCGCGCCTTGCACTTTGTTACCTTTGGCTGGAGGTTTTGATGCAGTGGCGTCTGTCTGTTTGACAGACCTGGGCCCTGACAGACCTGGTTCCTGACAGACCTGGGCCCTGACAGTAAATCTCAGTAAGACAAAAATAATGGTGTTCCAAAGAAAGTCCAGTTGCCAGGACAACAAATACAAATTCCATCTAGACACCCGTTGCCCTAGAGCACAAAAAAAACTATACATACCTCGGCC
>NC_074697.1:14974403-15054514 GCF_029448725.1 Salvelinus fontinalis | reverse complement strand
TACAGAACATTCCCTGATATACATAACTTTACAGAACACAGACAGGGGTGCAGAGGACTCAGATTTAGTGGGGCAGACAGGGGTGCAGAGGACTCAGATTTAGTGGGGCAGACAGGGGTGCAGAGGACTCAGATTTAGTGGGGCAGACAGGGGTGCAGAGGACTCAGATTTAGTGGGGCAGACAGGGGTGCAGAGGACTCAGATTTAGTGGGGCAGACAGGGGTGCAGAGGACTCAGATTAGTGGGGCAGACAGGGGTGCAGAGGACTCAGATTAGTGGGGCAGACAGGGGTGCAGAGGACTCAGATTTAGTGGGGCAGACAGGGGTGCAGAGGACTCAGATTTAGTGGGGCAGACAGGGGTGCAGAGGACTCAGATTTAGTGGGGCAGGCAGGGGTGTAGAGGACTCAGGTTTAGTGGGGCAGACAGGGGTGCAGAGGACTCAGATTTAGTGGGGCAGACAGGGGTGCAGAGGACTCAGATTTAGTGGGGCAGGCAGGGGTGTAGAGGACTCAGGTTTAGTGGGGCAGACAGGGGTGTAGAGGACTCAGGTTTAGTGGGGCAGACAGGGGTGCAGAGGACTCAGATTTAGAGAGAGGGAGAGAGAGAAACAGAGAGAGCGAGAGAGAGACAGATTGTACATGCAGACCTTTTCTATAAAGGCATGAGTCAACGCAGGCAGGAGAGGAGGGCCCGGGGCAGCAGAGCTGGTGCACATTCAGGATAACCCCATTCAGTCACATTATCTTACAGGCGTCAGCCAACCACACACATTGTTGTGGGAGAGAACATGAAAACGGAGAAGAAACGATGAGGTTTCAGGCCAAAGAGTTCAATCGGTTTCATCAGACCAGAGAATCTTATTTCTCCTGGTCTGAGAGTCCTTTAGGTGCCTTTTGGCAAACTACAAGCGGGCTGTCATGTGTCTTTTACTGAGGAGTGGCTTCCGTCTAGCCACTCTACCAAACAACTTCACCATTACAGAGAAATGAGTTGGTCTAGAGACGGTCCGAACAGGTCAACGAGGAAACATAAACACAAATAATTATTAATACTAATATTGATATTTATAGTGATATGTGATTTAATGGATTATAATTTCAACAAAAAGTACAACTAATGGTTAGTACAGTGTTACAACAATGCATTTCAAAAGAGTGAGTTTGATTAAAGTATTTAGAATTGTAGCAGACAATTATGTAAATATATTCCCTTTTTCATACAGTAGTCGGTGTTGTGTAAATATATTCCCTTTTCATACAGTAGTCGTTGTTGTGTAAATATATTCCCTTTTCATACAGTAGTCGGTGTTGTGTAAATATATTCCCTTTTCATACAGTAGTCGGTGTTGTGTAAATATATTCCCTTTTCATACAGTAGTCGGTGTTGTGTAAATATATTCCCTTTTCATACAGTAGTCGGTGTTGTGTAAATATATTCCCTCTTTCATACCGTAGTCGGTGTTGTGTAAATATATTCCCTCTTTCATACCGTAGTCGGTGTTGTGTAAATATATTCCCTTTTCATACAGTAGTCGATGTTGTGTAAATATATTCCCTTTTCATACAGTAGTCGGTGTTGTGTAAATATATTCCCTTTTTCATACAGTAGTCAGTATTGTGTAAATATATTCCATTTTTCATACCGTAGTCGGTGTTGTGTAAATATATTCCCTTTTTCATACAGTAGTCGGTGTTGTGTAAATATATTCCCTTTTCATACAGTAGTCGGTGTTGTGTAAATATATTCCCTCTTTCATACCGTAGTCGGTGTTGTGTAAATATATTCCCTCTTTCATACCGTAGTCGGTGTTGTGTAAATATATTCCCTTTTCATACAGTAGTCGATGTTGTGTAAATATATTCCCTTTTCATACAGTAGTCGGTGTTGTGTAAATATATTCCCTTTTTCATACAGTAGTCAGTATTGTGTAAATATATTCCATTTTTCATACCGTAGTCGGTGTTGTGTAAATATATTCCCTTTTTCATACAGTAGTCGGTGTTGTGTAAATATATTCCCTTTTCATACAGTAGTCGGTGTGGTGTAAATATATTCCCTTTTTCATACAGTAGTCGGTGTTGTGTAAATATATTCCCTTTTCATACAGTAGTCGGTGTTGTGTAAATATATTCCCTTTTCATACAGTAGTCAGTGTTGTGTAAATATATTCCCTTTTCATACAGTAGTCGGTGTTGTGTAAATATATTCCCTTTTCATACAGTAGTCGGTGTTGTGTAAATATATTCCCTTTTCATACAGTAGTCGGTGTTGTGTAAATATATTCCCTTTTCATACAGTAGTCGGTGTTGTGTAAATATATTCCCTTTTCATACAGTAGTCAGTGTTGTGTTAATATATTCCCTTTTTCATACAGTAGTCGGTGTTGTGTAAATATATTCCCTTTTCATACCGTAGTCGGTGTTGTGTAAATATATTCCCTTTTTCATACAGTAGTCGTTGTTGTGTAAATATATTCCCTTTTCATACCGTAGTCGGTGTTGTGTAAATATATTCCCTTTTCATACAGTAGTCGGTATTGTGTAAATATATTCCCCTTTTCATACCGTAGTCGGTGTTGTGTAAATATATTCCCCTTTTCATACAGTAGTCGGTGTTGTGTAAATATATTCCCTTTTCATACCGTAGTCGGTGTTGTGTAAATATATTCCCTTTTTCATACAGTAGTCGGTGTTGTGTAAATATATTCCCTCTTTCATACCGTAGTCGGTGTTGTGTAAATATATTCCCTTTTCATACCGTAGTCGATGTTGTGTAAATATATTCCCTTTTCATACCGTAGTCGGTGTTGTGTAAATATATTCCCTTTTCATACAGTAGTCGGTGTTGTGTAACAGTGTGTCTGTGTTGTACTTCATAATATAACTCCGTGTATCTTCCTGTGTGCCCCAGGACTCGTCCAGCGATGAAGACTTCAGTGATACGGACAGTGACAGTAACTTCCCCCTGATGATTCCTCAGGATTACCTGGGTCTTGCCTTCTTCTCGATGCTCTGCTGTTTCTGGCCTCTAGGCATCGCTGCATTCTACCTGTCTCAAAAGGTATAGTACTAACAGTTTTACTGTGTACTAGTATATGTATGTATACATTGTGTGTATACATTATCTTCCACTATACTTCCCTACAAATCAAAAAGGCAGTAACTGCTCATAGTGTGGAACTGAGAAAAATAGCTTTTATTTACCTTGGTTTCAAATCAAATTGTATTAGTCACATGTGCTGAATACAACAGGTGTAGACTTTACAGTGAAATGCTGAATACAACAGGTGTAGTAGACCTTACAGTGAAATGCTGAATACAACAGGTGTAGTAGACCTTACAGTGAAATGCTGAATACAACAGGTGTAGTAGACCTCACAGTGAAATGCTGAATACAACAGGTGTAGTAGACCTCACAGTGAAATGCTGAACACAACAGGTGTAGTAGACCTCACAGTGAAATGCTGAATACAACAGGTGTAGTAGACCTTACATTGAAATGCTGAATTCAACAGGTGTAGTAGACCTCACAGTGAAATGCTGAATACAACAGGTGTAGTAGACCTCACAGTGAAATGCTGAATACAACAGGTGTAGGTAGACCTCACAGTGAAATGCTGAATACAACAGGTGTAGTAGACCTCACAGTGAAATGCTGAATACAACAGGTGTAGTAGACCTTACAGTGAAATGCTGAATACAACAGGTGTAGTAGACCTCACTGTGAAATGCTGAATACAACAGGTATAGTAGACCTCACAGTGAAATGCTGAATACAACAGGTGTAGTAGACCTCACAGTGAAATGCTGAATACAACAGGTGTAGTAGACCTTACAGTGAAATGCTGAATACAACAGGTGTAGTAGACCTTACAGTGAAATGCTGAATACAACAGGTGTAGTAGACCTCACAGTGAAATGCTGAATACAACAGGTGTAGTAGACCTCACAGTGAAATGCTGAATACAACAGGTGTAGTAGACCTCACAGTGAAATGCTGAATACAACAGGTGTAGTAGACCTTACAGTGAAATGCTGAATACAACAGGTGTAGTAGACCTCACAGAAAAATGTTGAATATAACAGGTGTAGACCTCAGTGAAATACTTACTTACGAGCCCCTAACCAACAATGCAGTTTCAAAAAAATACAGATAAGAATAAGAAATAAAAGTAACAAGTAATTAAAGAGCCTACCTGTCTCTCAAAACGTACACTACATGACCAAAAGTCTGCTCGTAGAACATCTCATTCCAAAATCACGGACATTAATATGGAGTTGGTTCCCCCCATTTGCTGCTATAACAGCCTCCTCTCTTCTGGGAAGGCTTTCCACTAGATGATGGAACATTGCTGCTATAACAGCCTCCACTCTTCTGGGAAGGCTTTCCACTAGATGTTGGAACATTGCTGCTATAACAGCCTCCACTCTTCTGGGAAGGCTTTCCACTAGATGATGGAACATTGCTGCTATAACAGCCTCCACTCTTCTGGGAAGGCTTTCCACTAGATGTTGGAACATTGCTGCTATAACAGCCTCCACTATTCTGGGAAGGCTTTCCACTAGATGTTGGAACATTGCTGTGGTGACTTGCTTCCCTTCAGCCACAAGAGCATTAGTGAGGTCGGGAACTGATGTTGGGCGATTAGTCCTGGCTCGCAGTCGACATTCCAATTCATCCCAATGGTGTTCGATGTGGTTGAGGTCAGGGCTCTGTGCAAACCAGTCAAGTTCTTCCATACCAATCTCAATAAACCATTTCGGTATGGATCTTGCTTTCTGCACGGGGGCATTGTCATTCTGAAACAGGAAAGGTCCTTCCCCAAACTGTTGCCACAAAGTTGGAAGAACAGAATCATCTAGAATTTCATTATATGCTGTAACATTAAGATTTCCCTTCACTGGAACTAAGGGGCCTGAACCATGAAAAACAGCCCCAGACCATTATTCCTCCTCCACCAAACTTTACATTTGGCACTGTGCATTAGGGCAGGTAGCGTTCTCCTGGCATCAGCCAAAATCAGATGTGTCTGAGGTACAGGTACAGACTCTCTCACGTAAATCTCTCCACACAAAAACCCTGATGGTTACTGGGTAAATATTCAGTCTCACTGAAGGACACTAGAACATTCTGTGTGTTTTACTTTGAGCAATATCTCTCTCTCCTCTAGTGTCACGCGGAGTTTAAGAGAAAGGTTGTTACATCTGTGAATTTCCATACTGCATTCTGAAGCAGAGTAGAGAACATTAGCATCCAGTCACCCAGAGCCAGTGTTCAGACAGAGTAGAGGACATTAGCATCCAGTCCCCCAGAGCCAGTGTTCAGACAGAGTAGAGGACATTAGCATCCAGTCACCCAGAGCCAGTGTTCAGACAGAGTAGAGGACATTAGCATCCAGTCACCCAGAGCCAGTGTTCAGACAGAGTAGAGGACATTAGCATCCAGTCACCCAGAGCCAGTGTTCAGACAGAGTAGAGGGCATTAGCATCCTGTCACCCAGTGTTCAGACAGAGTAGAGGACATTAGCATCCAGTCACCCAGAGATCAGACAGAGTAGAGGACATTAGCATCCAGTCACTCAGTGTTCAGACAGAGTAGAGGACATTAGCATCCAGTCACTCAGTGTTCAGACAGAGTAGAGGACATTAGCATCCAGTCACCCAGAGTTCAGACAGAGTAGAGGACATTAGCATCCTGTCACTCAGAGCCAGTGTTCAGACAGAGTAGAGGACATTAGCATCCAGTCACCCAGAGCCAGTGTTCAGAGAGAGTAAAGGACATTAGCATCCAGTCACTCAGAGCCAGAGTTCAGACAGAGTAGAGGACATTAGCATCGAGTCACCCAGAGCCAGTGTTCAGACAGAGTAGAGGACATTAGCATCCAGTCACCCAGTGTTCAGACAGAGTAGAGGACATTAGCATCCAGTCACTCAGAGCCAGTCTTCAGACAGAGTAGAGGACATTAGCATCCAGTCACCCAGAGTTCAGACAGAGTAGAGGACATTAGCATCCAGTCACTCAGAGCCAGTGTTCAGACAGAGTAGAGGACATTAGCGTCCAGTCACCCAGTGTTCAAGCAGAGTAGACGACATTAGCATCCAGTCACCCAGAGTTCAGACAGAGTAGAGGACATTAGCATCCAGTCACTCAGAGCCAGTGTTCAGGCAGAGTAGAGGACATTAGCATCCAGTCACTCAGAGCCAGTGTTCAGACAGAGTAGAGGACATTAGCATCCAGTCACCCAGTGTTCAGACAGAGTAGAGGACATTAGCATCCAGTCACCCAGAGCCAGTGTTCAGACAGAGTAGAGGACATTAGCATCCAGTCACCCAGAGCCAGTGTTCAGACAGAGTAGAGGACATTAGCATCCAGTCACTCAGAGCCAGTGTTCAGACAGAGTAGAGGACATTAGCATCCAGTCACCCAGAGCCAGTGTTCAGACAGAGTAGAGGACATTAGCATCCAGTCACTCAGAGCCAGTGTTCAGACAGAGTAGAGGACATTAGCATCCAGTCACTCAGTGTTCAGACAGAGTAGAGGACATTAGCATCGAGTCACTCAGAGCCAGTGTTCAGACAGAGTAGAGGACATTAGCATCCAGTCACTCAGTGTTCAGACAGAGTAGAGGACATTAGCATCCAGTCACCCAGAGTTCAGACAGAGTAGAGGACATTAGCATCCAGTCACTCAGTGTTCAGACAGAGTAGAGGACATTAGCATCCAGTCACCCAGAGTTCAGACAGAGTAGAGGACATTAGCATCCAGTCACTCAGAGCCAGTGTTCAAACAGAGGAGAGGACATTAGCATCCAGTCACCCAGAGTTCAGACAGAGTAGAGGACATTAGCATCCAGTCACTCAGTGTTCAGACAGAGTAGAGGACATTAGCATCCAGTCACTCAGTGTTCAGACAGAGTAGAGGACATTAGCATCCTGTCACCCAGAGCCAGTGTTCAGACAGAGTAGAGGACATTAGAATCCAGTCACTCAGAGCCATTGTTCAGACAGAGTAGAGGACATTAGAATCCAGTCACTCAGAGCCAGTGTTCAGACAGAGTAGAGGACATTAGCATCCAGTCACCCAGAGCCAGTGTTCAGACAGAGTAGAGGACATTAGCATCCTGTCACCCAGAGCCAGAGTTCAGACAGAGTAGAGGACATTAGCATCCAGTCACCCAGAGCCAGAGCTCAGACAGAGTAGAGGACATTAGCATCCTGTCACCCAGAGCCAGTGTTAAGACAGAGTAGAGGACATTAGCATCCAGTCACCCAGAGTTCAGACAGAGTAAAGGACATTAGCATCCAGTCACCCAGAGCCAGTGTTCAGACAGAGTAGAGGACATTAGCATCCAGTCACTCAGAGCCAGTGTTCAGACAGAGTAGAGGGCATTAGCATCCAGTCACCCAGAGCCAGTGTTCAGACAGAGTAGAGGACATTAGCATCCAGTCACTCAGAGTTCAGACAGAGTAGAGGACATTAGTATCCAGTCACTCAGAGCCAGTGTTCAGACAGAGTAGAGGACATTAGCATCCAGTCACCCAGAGCCAGTGTTCAGACAGAGTAGAGGGCATTAGCATCCAGTCACCCAGAGTTCAGACAGAGTAGAGGACATTAGCATCCAGTCACCCAGAGCCAGTGTTCAGACAGAGTAGAGGACATTAGCATCCTGTCACCCAGAGCCAGTGTTCAGACAGAGTAGAGGACATTAGCATCCTGTCACCCAGTGTTCAGACAGAGTAGAGGACATTAGCATCCAGTCACTCAGTGTTCAGACAGAGTAGAGGACATTAGCATCGAGTCACTCAGAGCCAGTGTTCAGACAGAGTAGAGGACATTAGCATCCAGTCACTCAGTGTTCAGACAGAGTAGAGGACATTAGCATCCAGTCACCCAGAGTTCAGACAGAGTAGAGGACATTAGCATCCAGTCACTCAGTGTTCAGACAGAGTAGAGGACATTAGCATCCAGTCACCCAGAGTTCAGACAGAGTAGAGGACATTAGCATCCAGTCACTCAGAGCCAGTGTTCAAACAGAGGAGAGGACATTAGCATCCAGTCACCCAGAGTTCAGACAGAGTAGAGGACATTAGCATCCAGTCACTCAGTGTTCAGACAGAGTAGAGGACATTAGCATCCAGTCACTCAGTGTTCAGACAGAGTAGAGGACATTAGCATCCTGTCACCCAGAGCCAGTGTTCAGACAGAGTAGAGGACATTAGAATCCAGTCACTCAGAGCCATTGTTCAGACAGAGTAGAGGACATTAGAATCCAGTCACTCAGAGCCAGTGTTCAGACAGAGTAGAGGACATTAGCATCCAGTCACCCAGAGCCAGTGTTCAGACAGAGTAGAGGACATTAGCATCCTGTCACCCAGAGCCAGAGTTCAGACAGAGTAGAGGACATTAGCATCCAGTCACCCAGAGCCAGAGCTCAGACAGAGTAGAGGACATTAGCATCCTGTCACCCAGAGCCAGTGTTAAGACAGAGTAGAGGACATTAGCATCCAGTCACCCAGAGTTCAGACAGAGTAAAGGACATTAGCATCCAGTCACCCAGAGCCAGTGTTCAGACAGAGTAGAGGACATTAGCATCCAGTCACTCAGAGCCAGTGTTCAGACAGAGTAGAGGGCATTAGCATCCAGTCACCCAGAGCCAGTGTTCAGACAGAGTAGAGGACATTAGCATCCAGTCACTCAGAGTTCAGACAGAGTAGAGGACATTAGCATCCAGTCACTCAGAGCCAGTGTTCAGACAAAGTAGAGGACATTAGCATCCAGTCACCCAGAGCCAGTGTTCAGACAGAGTAGAGGGCATTAGCATCCAGTCACCCAGAGTTCAGACAGAGTAGAGGACATTAGCATCCAGTCACCCAGAGCCAGTGTTCAGACAGAGTAGAGGACATTAGCATCCTGTCACCCAGAGCCAGTGTTCAGACAGAGTAGAGGACATTAGCATCCTGTCACCCAGTGTTCAGACAGAGTAGAGGACATTAGCATCCAGTCACCCAGTGTTCAGACAGAATAGAGGACATTAGCATCCAGTCACCCAGAGCCAGTGTTCAGGCAGAGTAGAGGACATTAGCATCCAGTCACCCAGAGCCAGTGTTCAGACAGAGTAAAGGACATTAGCATCCTGTCACCCAGAGCCAGTGTTCAGACAGAGTAGAGGACATTAGCATCCAGTCACCCAGAGCCAGTGTTCAGACAGAGTAGAGGACATTAGCATCGAGTCACCCAGAGCCAGTGTTCAGACAGAGTAGAGGACATTAGCATCCAGTCACTCAGTGTTCAGACAGAGTAGAGGACATTAGCATCCAGTCACCCAGAGTTCAGACAGAGTAGAGGACATTAGCATCGAGTCACTCAGAGCCAGTGTTCAGACAGAGTAGAGGACATTAGCATCCAGTCACCCAGAGCCAGTGTTCAGACAGAGTAGAGGACATTAGCATCGAGTCACTCAGAGCCAGTGTTCAGACAGAGTAGAGGGCATTAGCATCCAGTCACCCAGAGCCAGTGTTCAGACAGAGTAGAGGACATTAGCATCCAGTCACCCAGAGCCAGTGTTCAGACAGAGTAGAGGACATTAGCATCCTGTCACCCAGAGCCAGTGTTCAGACAGAGTAGAGGACATTAGCATCCAGTCACCCAGAGCCAGTGTTCAGACAGAGTAGAGGACATTAGCATCCAGTCACCCAGAGCCAGTGTTCAGACAGAGTAGAGGACATTAGCATCCTGTCACCCAGAGTTCAGACAGAGTAGAGGACATTAGCATCCAGTCACTCAGTGTTCAGACAGAGTAGAGGACATTAGCATCCAGTCACCCAGAGCTCAGACAGAGTAGAGGACATTAGCATCCAGTCACTCAGAGCCAGTGTTCAAACAGAGGAGAGGACATTAGCATCCAGTCACCCAGAGTTCAGACAGAGTAGAGGACATTAGCATCCAGTCACTCAGTGTTCAGACAGAGTAGAGGACATTAGCATCCAGTCACTCAGTGTTCAGACAGAGTAGAGGACATTAGCATCCTGTCACCCAGAGCCAGTGTTCAGACAGAGTAGAGGACATTAGAATCCAGTCACTCAGAGCCATTGTTCAGACAGAGTAGAGGACATTAGAATCCAGTCACTCAGAGCCAGTGTTCAGACAGAGTAGAGGACATTAGCATCCAGTCACCCAGAGCCAGTGTTCAGACAGAGTAGAGGACATTAGCATCCTGTCACCCAGAGCCAGAGTTCAGACAGAGTAGAGGACATTAGCATCCAGTCACCCAGAGCCAGAGCTCAGACAGAGTAGAGGACATTAGCATCCTGTCACCCAGAGCCAGTGTTAAGACAGAGTAGAGGACATTAGCATCCAGTCACCCAGAGTTCAGACAGAGTAAAGGACATTAGCATCCAGTCACCCAGAGCCAGTGTTCAGACAGAGTAGAGGACATTAGCATCCAGTCACTCAGAGCCAGTGTTCAGACAGAGTAGAGGGCATTAGCATCCAGTCACCCAGAGCCAGTGTTCAGACAGAGTAGAGGACATTAGCATCCAGTCACTCAGAGTTCAGACAGAGTAGAGGACATTAGCATCCAGTCACTCAGAGCCAGTGTTCAGACAGAGTAGAGGACATTAGCATCCAGTCACCCAGAGCCAGTGTTCAGACAGAGTAGAGGGCATTAGCATCCAGTCACCCAGAGTTCAGACAGAGTAGAGGACATTAGCATCCAGTCACCCAGAGCCAGTGTTCAGACAGAGTAGAGGACATTAGCATCCTGTCACCCAGAGCCAGTGTTCAGACAGAGTAGAGGACATTAGCATCCTGTCACCCAGTGTTCAGACAGAGTAGAGGACATTAGCATCCAGTCACCCAGTGTTCAGACAGAATAGAGGACATTAGCATCCAGTCACCCAGAGCCAGTGTTCAGGCAGAGTAGAGGACATTAGCATCCAGTCACCCAGAGCCAGTGTTCAGACAGAGTAGAGGACATTAGCATCCTGTCACCCAGAGCCAGTGTTCAGACAGAGTAGAGGACATTAGCATCCAGTCACCCAGAGCCAGTGTTCAGACAGAGTAGAGGACATTAGCATCCAGTCACCAAGAGCCAGTGTTCAGACAGAGTAGAGGACATTAGCATCCAGTCACTCAGTGTTCAGACAGAGTAGAGGACATTAGCATCCAGTCACCCAGAGTTCAGACAGAGTAGAGGACATTAGCATCGAGTCACTCAGAGCCAGTGTTCAGACAGAGTAGAGGACATTAGCATCCAGTCACCCAGAGCCAGTGTTCAGACAGAGTAGAGGACATTAGCATCGAGTCACTCAGAGCCAGTGTTCAGACAGAGTAGAGGGCATTAGCATCCAGTCACCCAGAGCCAGTGTTCAGACAGAGTAGAGGACATTAGCATCCAGTCACCCAGAGCCAGTGTTCAGACAGAGTAGAGGACATTAGCATCCTGTCACCCAGAGCCAGTGTTCAGACAGAGTAGAGGACATTAGCATCCAGTCACCCAGAGCCAGTGTTCAGACAGAGTAGAGGACATTAGCATCCAGTCACCCAGAGCCAGTGTTCAGACAGAGTAGAGGACATTAGCATCCTGTCACCCAGAGTTCAGACAGAGTAGAGGACATTAGAATCCAGTCACTCAGAGCCAGAGTTCAGACAGAGTAGAGGACATTAGCATCCTGTCACCCAGAGCCAGAGTTCAGACAGAGTAGAGGACATTAGCATCCTGTCACCCAGAGCCAGAGTTCAGACAGAGTAGAGGACATTAGCATCCAGTCACCTAGAGCCAGTGTTCAGACAGAGTAGAGGGCATTAGCATCCAGTCACCCAGTCACCAGTGAGCAGGGTGCCACACCCCACCTTGGCTTGGGCTTTTAACTTTGAAGTGTTATTCACCATTAGCGTGTGTGTGATTCTGTGTGTGTGTGTGTGTGTGTGTGTGTGTGTGTGTGTGTGTGTGTGTGTGTGTGTGTGTGTGTGTGTGTGTGTGTGTGTGTGTGTGTGTGTGTGTGTGTGTGTGTGTGTGTGCGTGCGTGTGCGTGTGCGTGTGCGTGTGTGTGTGTGTATTAGAGCTAACCAGCAGCGAGGCTCAGGCAGTGCACCGATCAATGGCCTTCATTAGTCTTTCATTACACTCATAACAAGCAGCCCATGCACATGGATTTCCAATAGTGTTGGGAGCATACCTGGAATGGGGGTCACTGGGGGAGGGCTCTGGATGGAGGAGGAGGAGGAGGGGGGGACTCTGGATGGAGGGATGGGGAGGAGGGGGGGCTCTGGATGGAGGGATGGGGAGGAGGGGGGGCTCTGGATGGAGGGATGGGGAGGAGGAGGAAGAGAGGCTCTGGATGGAGGAGGAGGAGGAGGAGGGGGGCCTCTGGATGGAGGAGGAGGAGGCCTCTGGATGGAGGAGGAGGAGGAGGAGGGGGGGGCTCTGGATGGAGGAGGAGGAGGAGGAGGGGGGGGCTCTGGATGGAGGAGGAGGAGGGCTCTGGATGGAGGAGGAGGAGGAGGGGGGGGCTCTGGATGGAGGAGGAGGGCTCTGGATGGAGGAGGAGGAGAGGGGGGGCTCTGGATGGAGGAGGGGGAGAGGGGGGGCTCTGGATGGAGGAGGGGGGGGGCTTTGGATGGTGGAGGAGGAAAAGGAGGAGGGGGGGTTCTGGATGGAGGGATGGGGGAGGAGGAGGAAGAGAGGCTCTGGATGGAGGAGGAGGAGGATGGGGGGCTCTGGATGGAGGAGGGGGGGGGGCTTTGGATGGTGGAGGAGGAAAAGGAGGAGGGGGGGTTCTGGATGGAGGGATGGGGAGGAGGAGGAAGAGAGGCTCTGGATGGAGGAGGAGGAGGAGGGGGGGCTCTGGATGGAGGAGGAGGAGGGGGGCTCTGGATGGAGGAGGAGGAGGGGGGCGTTGGATGGAGGGATGGGGGAGGAGGGGAGGCTCTGGGTGGAGGAGGAGGAGAGGGGGGCTCTGGATGGAGGAGGAGGGAGAGAGAGAGAGAGAGAGAGAGAGAGAGAGAGAGAGAGACAGAGAGAGACAGAGAGACAGAGAGAGAGAGACAGAGAGAGAGAGACAGAGAGACAGAGAGAGAGAGAGAGAGAGAGAGAGAGAGAGAGAGAGAGAGAGAGAGAGAGAGAGAAAACAAGATTTCATCAAATGGGACAAACACCCCATTGAAACCCTGCATGCAGAGTTCTGTAAGATTCTCCAGAGGAAAACTACAAACGCTGCTTTCAGTGCAGAATTAGGCCAATATCCACTAATAATAAAAACTCAAAAAATAGCAATTAAGTTTTGGAAACATCCAAAATACAGTGACCCCCTCTCATATCATTACCAAGCCCTGCAATACCAAGAGCTGAGCAAAGAAAATAGTCCCCTCATCCAGCTGGTCCTGAGTTCACAAACCTGTTTTACTAACACACTGAAGCCTCAGTCCCCTCATCCAGCTGGTCCTGGGGCTGAGTTCACTAACCTGTTCTACTAACACACTGAAGCCTCAGTCCCCTCATCCAGCTGGTCCTGGGGCTGAGTTCACTAACCTGTTCTACTAACACACTGAAGCCTCAGGACCAGAACATCCAATCAATCAGAATAAACCAATTTACAACTAAGTCAAAACAAAACTACATTACTTATTGGGAAACACAAGCACAAACACAAAGCAAGATGCAGTGCTATCTGACCCTAAATCAACAGTACACTGTGGGTAACTACACTGCTCAAAAAAATAAAGGGAACACTTAAACAACACAATGTAACTCCAAGTCAATCACACTTCTGTGAAATCAAACTGTCCACTTAGGAAGCAACACTGATTGACAATAAATTGCACATGCTGTTGTGCAAATGGAATAGACAAAAGGTGGAAATTATAGGCAATTAGCAAGACACCCCCAAAAAAGGAGTGATTCTGCAGGTGGTGACCACAGACCACTTCTCAGTTCCTATGCTTCCTGGCTGATGTTTTGGTCACTTTTGAATGCTGGCGGTGCTCTCACTCTAGTGGTAGCATGAGACGGAGTCTACAACCCACACAAGTGGCTCAGGTAGTGCAGTTCATCCAGGATGGCACATCAATGCGAGCTGTGGCAAAATGGTTTGCTGTGTCTGTCAGCGTAGTGTCCAGAGCATGGAGGCGCTACCAGGAGACAGGCCAGTACATCAGGAGATGTGGAGGAGGCCGTAGGAGGGCAACAACCCAGCAGCAGGACCGCTACCTCCGCATTTGTGCAAGGAGGTGCACTGCCAGCGCCCTGCAAAATGACCTCCAGCAGGCCACAAATGTGCATGGGTCTGCTCAAACGGTCAGAAACAAACTCCATGAGGGTGGTATGAGGGCCCGACGTCCACAGGTGGGGGTTGTGCTTACAGCCCAACACCGTGCAGGACGTTTGGCATTTGCCAGAGAACACCAAGATTGGCAAATTCGCCACTGGCGCCCTGTGCTCTTCACAGATGAAAGCAGGTTCACACTGAGCACATGAGCACATGTGACAGACGTGACAGAGTCTGGAGACGCCGTGGAGAACGTTCTGCTGCCTGCAACATCCTCCAGCATGACCGGTTTGGCGATGGGTCAGTCATGGTGTGGGGTGGCATTTCTTTGTGGGGCCGCACAGCCCTCCATGTGCTCGCCAGAGGTAGCCTGACTGCCATTAGGTACCGAGATGAGATCCTCAGACCCCTTGTGAGACCATATGCTGACACATGCACATTTGTGGCCTGCTGGAGGTCATTTTGCAGGGCTCTGGCAGTGCACCTCCTTGCACAAAGGCGGATGTAGCGGTCCTGCTGCTGGGTTGTTGCCCTCCTACGGCCTCCTCCACGTCTCCTGATGTACTGGCCTGTCTCCTGGTAGCGCCTCCATGCTCTGGACACTACGCTGACAGACACAGCAAACCTTTTTGCCACAGCTCGCATTGATGTGCCATCCTGGATGAGCTTCACTACCTGAGCCACTTGTGTGGGTTGTAGACTCCGTCTCATGCTACCACTAGAGTGAGAGCACCGCCAGCATTCAAAAGTGACCAAAACATCAGCCAGGAAGCATAGGAACTGAGAAGTGGTCTATGGTCACCACCTGCAGAATCACTCCTTTTTTGGGGGTGTCTTGCTAATTGCCTATAATTTCCACCTTTTGTCTATTCCATTTGCACAACAGCATGTGAAATTTATTGTCAATCAGTGTTGCTTCCTAAGTGGACAGTTTGATTTCACAGAAGTGTGATTGACTTGGAGTTACATTGTGTTGTTTAAGTGTTCCCTTTATTTTTTTGAGCAGTGTATTTGACCATGGTTACTGATCAAAACCTTAGAAAAACCTTGACAAAGTACAGGCTCAGTGAGCACAGCCTTGCCATTGAGAAGGGTAGACACAGGAAAACCTGGCTCCCTGTAGAGGAAAGGCTGTGCAACCACTGCACAACAGCAGAACCTGAGACGGAGCTGCATTTCCTGACAAAATGTCAAAAATAGAAAACAATTAGAGTGTCATTTTCCCAAATTTGAAACTCTTATTCAAGGTTTCAAAGGCCTCTCTGATGAGAGTAGGCTACCCATCCTGTTGGGGGAGGACGCAGAGAGCTGTGGGTTGGCAGCGCACTACATTGCTGCCTGCCATAAGATGAGGGACAGTGTCTGACAGACCAATCAACCTCCACATGTCCTCTATGCTTATTGTTATTGTTACTGTTCAATGTGTTGGTTATTTTGACCCTTGGTTACTGTTGTTACTGTTGTCCCGTTGACCATATTGATTCTCATTTTTATATTGTAAATATCCAAAATAAGCTTTGGCAATATGCACATTGTTACGTCATGCCAATAAAGCAAATTGAATTGAATTGAAAAATTGAGAGAGAGAGGAGAGAGAGAGAGAGAGAGAAAGAAGACAGAGAGAGAGAGAGAGAGAGAGAGAGAGAGAGAGAGACAGAGACAGAGAGACAGAGACAGAGAGAGAGAGAGAGAGAGAGAGAGAGAGAGAGGGGGAGAGAGAGAGAGAGAGAGAGAGAGAGAGAGAGAGAGAGAGAGAGAGAGAGAGAGGGAGAGACAGAGAGAGAGACACAGAGACAGAGACAGAGACAGAGAGAGAGAGAGAGAGAGAGAGAGAGAGAGAGAGGACAGAAAGACAGGGATACTGTACATGTTTTTCTCTTTTCTATTCTGACCATCTCTCTGATCTCTGTCCCTCTCTTCTCTCTGTGTTTTCAGACCAACAAGGCGTCGGCTCAGGGGGACTTCCAGGGAGCGAGTGCAGCGTCCCGCCAAGCCCTGTGGCTCTCTGTCCTCTCCATGGTGTTTGGGATCATTACGTACATCTGTGCTATCGCTGCTCTCATCTCCTATCTGTCTGGGAACCCACCGTAATCCCTGGCTGGAGACACACACACAGTATACACACACACACACACACACACACATAGTATACATACACACAAATAGTATACACACACACACAAATAGTATACACACACACACACACACACACACAAATAGTATACACACACACACACAAATAGTATACACACACACACACACACACATATAGCATACACACACACAAATAGTATACACACACGCACACACATAGTATACACACACACACACAAATAGTATACACACACACACACATAGTATACACACACACACAAATAGTATACACACACACATAGTATACACACACACAAATAGTATACACACACACAAATAGTATACACACACACATACACAAATAGTATACATACACAACTAGTATACACACACACAGTATATACATAATTACAAACACCCACACCCACACCCACAGTATATACATACTTTTATACAAGGTTGGGTCTAATCCTGAATGCTGATTGGTTAAAACCCCATTCCAGCCGGTGTTTATTCCACACGTTACCGCCGGCTAAATCTATGACATTAAAATGCCTATTTCCTCTGTTCCATCTGACTGCGCAATCCACCGTTTCATCAGCCCAGCCAGGAAATGTATAAACTTGATCTCATCTATAAAAAGTATTTCAGACATTATTTCACATTTCTTTTAGACTAATACATACAGTTGAAGTTGGAAGTTTACAGCCAAATACATTTAAACAAATTTATTTCAAAATTCCTGATATTTAATCCTAGTAAAAAATTCCTTGTCTTAGTTAGGATCACCACTTTATTTTAAGAATGTGAAATGTCAGAATAGTAGTAGAGAGAATGATTTATTTCAGCTTTTATTTCTTTCATCACATTCCCAGTGGGTCAGAAGCTTACATACACTCAATTAGTATTTCGTAGCATTCCCTTTAAATTGTTTAACTTGAGTCAAACTTTTCAGGTAGCCTTCCACAAGCTTCCCACAATAAGTTGGGGGAATTTTGGCCCATTCCTCCTGACTGAGCTGGTGTAACTAAGTCAGGTTTGTAGGCCTCCTTGCTCGCACACACTTTTTCAGTTCTGCCCACAAATGTTCTATAGGATTGAGGTCAGGGCTTTGTGATGGCCACTCCAATACCTTGACTTTATTGTCCTTAAGCCATATCGTCACAACTTTGGAAGTGTGCTTGAGGTCATTGTCCATTTGGAAGACCCATTTTGCGACCAAGCTTTAACTTCCTGACTGATGTCTTGAGATGTTGCTTCAATATATCCACCAAATTTTCCGGCCTCATGATGCCATCTATTTTGTGAAATGCACCAGTCCCTCCTGCAGCAAAGCACCCCCACAACATGATGCTGCCACCCCCGTGCTTCACGGTTGGGATGATGTTCTTCGGCTTGCAAGCCTCCCCCTTTTTCCTCCAAACATAACAATGGCCATTATGGCCAAACAGTTCTATTTTTGTTTCATCAGACCAGAGGACATTTCTCCAAAAAGCAGGAACTTTGTCCCCATGTGCAGTTGCAAACCGTAGTCTGGCTTTTTTATGGCGGTTTTGGAGTAGTGGCTTCTTCCTTGCTGAGCGGCCTTTCAGGTTATGTCAATATAGGACTCGTTTTACTGTGGATATAGATACTTTTGTACCTGTTTCCTCCAGCACAAGGTCCTTTGCTGTTGTTCTGGGATTGATTTGCACATTTGTGGCCTGCTGGAGGTCATTTTGCAGGGCTCTGGCAGTGCTGCTCCTTGCACAAAAGCGGAGGTAGCGGTCCTGCTGCTGGGTTGTTGCCCTCCTACGGCCTCCTCCACGTCTCCTGATGTACTGGCCTGTCTCCTGGTAGCGCCTCCATGCTCTGGACACTACGCTGACAGACACAGCAAACCTTTTTGCCACAGCTCGCATTGATGTGCCATCCTGGATGAGCTGCACTACCTGAGCCACTTGTGTGGGTTGTAGACTCCGTCTCATGCTACCACTAGGGTGAGAGCACCGCCAGCATTCAAAAGTGACCAAAACATCAGCCAGGAAGCATAGGAACTGAGAAGTGGTCTGTGGTCACCACCTGCAGAATCACTCCTTTTTTGGGGGTGTCTTGCTAATTGCCTATAATTTCCACCTTTTGTCTATTCCATTTGCACAACAGCATGTGCAATTTATTGTCAATCAGTGTTGCTTCCTAAGTGGACAGTTTGATTTCACAGAAGTGTGATTGACTTGGAGTTACATTGTGTTGTTTAAGTGTTCCCTTTATTTTTTTGAGCAGTGTATATACAGTACCAGTCAAAATGTTGGACACACCTACTCATTCGAGGGTTTTTCCTTATTTTTGTTATTTTCTACATTGCAGAATAATAGTGAAGACATCAAAACCATGAAGTAACACATATGGAATCATGTAGTAACCAAAAAAGTGTTAAAACAAATCAAAATATAATTGAGATTCTTCAAAGTAGCCACCCTTTGCCTTGATGACAGCTTTGCACACTCGAGACATTCTCGCAACCAGCTTCATGAGAAATGCTTTTCCAACAGTCTTGAAGGAGTTCCCACATATGCTGAGCCCTTGTTGGCTGTTTTTCCTTCACTCTGCAGTCCAAATCTGTTCTTACCATAATTATGGACTTGGTCTTTTGGCTATCTTCTGTATACCACCCCTACCTTGTCACAACAGATTGGCTCAAATGCATTAAGGAAAGAAATTCCACAAATTAACTTAACAAGGAACACCTGTTAATTGAAATGCATTCCAGGTGACTACCTCATGAAGCTGGTTGAGAGAATGCCAAGAGTGTGCAAAGCTGTCATCAAGGCAAAGGGTGGCTTCTTTGAACAATCTAAAATCTAAAATATGTTTTTATTTGTTTAACACTTTTTTGGTTACTACATGATTCTGTATGTATTATTTCATAGTTTTGATGTCTTCACTATTATTCTACAATGTAGAAAATAGTAAAAATAAAGAAAAACCCTTGAATAAGTAGGTGTGTCCAAATTTTTGACTGGTAACTGAAAATATGAACACCCCCCCCCCCCCTACCTGGATATACGTTGAAGATCAGTCACCCTCTGACCTTAGCATGAAGGAGCCATCATAGACATGATGACTGAGGAACCATCTCATTATGTAAATATCACCATGATTTAATATGGCCTCCATGATGACTGAGGAACCATCTCATTATGTAAATATCACCATGATTTAATATGGCCTCCATGATGACTGAGGAACCATCTCATTATGTAAATATCACCATGATTTAATATGGCCTCCATGGTGACTGAGGAACCATCTCATTATGTAAATATCACCATGATTTAATATGGCCTCCATGATGACTGAGGAAACATCTCATTATGTAAATACCACCATGATTTAATATGGCCTCCGTGGTGACTGAGGAACCATCACATTATGTAAAGGTAATTCATCACAGAAAAGGTTACTACACGTTTGTTCACGAGAGAAGACAAGGACGTGGAGCTATACTCTGGAGTAGACTGTCAATAGCCCTCTCTGTGGTCCTCTGAGTGGGATGGCCTCTGTGGTCCTCTGAGGCCTCTGTGGTCCTCTGAGCGGGATGGCCTCTGTGGTCCTCTGAGTGGGATGGCCTCTGTGGTCCTCTGAGTGGGATGGCCTCTGTGGTCCTCTGAGTGGGATGGCCTCTGTGGTCCTCTGAGTGGGATGGCCTCTGTGGTCCACTGAGTGGGATGGCCTCTGTGGTCCTCTGAGTGGGATGGCCTCTGTGGTCCACTGAGTGGGATGGCCTCTGTGGTCCTCTGAGTGGGATGGCCTCTGTGGTCCTCTGAGTGGGATGGCCTCTGTGGTCCTCTGAGTGGGATGGCCTCTGTGGTCCTCTGAGTGGGATGGCCTCTGTGGTCCTCTGAGTGGGATGGCCTCTGTGGTCCTCTGAGCGGGATGGCCTCTGTGGTCCTCTGAGCGGGATGGCCTCTGTGGTCCTCTGAGTGGGATGGCCTCTGTGGTCCTCTGAGCGGGATGGCCTCTGTGGTCCTCTGAGTGGGATGGCCTCTGTGGTCCACTGAGTGGGATGGCCCCTGTGGTCCACTGAGTGGGATGGCCTCTGTGGTCCTCTGAGCGGGATGGCCTCTGTGGTCCTCTGAGCGGGATGGCCTCTGTGGTCCACTGAGTGGGATGGCCCCTGTGGTCCACTGAGTGGGATGGCCTCTGTGGTCCACTGAGTGGGATGGCCTCTGTGGTCCTCTGAGTGGGATGGCCTGGGAGTGACCCGACAGGGATGACGGAGTCCTCTGGAGTCTGTGGGAAGGTCGTGACAAGGACACGAAAGGGAGGTAGTAGGAATCCTAATAGCCATGACTGACTGTAGGGGACAACACAGGAGCAGGACAGGCTGAGACTGACTGTAGGGGACAACACAGGAGGAGGACAGGCCATGACTGACTGTAGGGGACAACACAGGAGGAGGACAGGCCATGACTGACTGTAGGGGACAACACAGGAGGAGGACAGGCCATGACTGACTGTAGGGGACAACACAGGAGGAGGACAGGCCATGACTGACTGTAGGGGACAACACAGGAGGAGGACAGGCCATGACTGACTGTAGGGGACAACACAGGAGGAGGACAGGCCATGACTGACTGTAGGGGACAACACAGGAGGAGGACAGGCCATGACTGACTGTAGGGGACAACACAGGAGGAGGACAGGCCATGACTGGCTGTAGGGGACAACACAGGAGCAGGACAGGCTGAGACTGACTGTAGGGGACAACACAGGAGGAGGACAGGCCATGACTGACTGTAGGGGACAACACAGGAGGAGGACAGGCCATGACTGACTGTAGGGGACAACACAGGAGCAGGACAGGCTGAGACTGACTGTAGGGGACAACACAGGAGCAGGACAGGCTGAGACTGACTGTAGGGGACAACACAGGAGGAAGACAGGCCATGACAGGCCGAGAGGTATTTACTATTACAGGACGCCTACAGAGCAGGGCTGCCTCTAAGGCAGATACACCAATCAGAGCCATTCCCTGTCCTCTGGATGCATCGATCACTCTACACTAGAGCAGTCCTGCCTTCAGAGAGACGGCTGCTCTCTCTGGGGATCTAACTACAGCAGTCCTGCCTTCAGAGAGACGGCTGCTCTCTCTGGGGATCTAACTACAGCAGCTCTGCCTTCAGAGAGACGGCTGCTCTCTCTGGGGATCTAACTATAGCAGCTCTGCCTTCAGAGAGGGAGGGCTGCTCTCTCTGGGGATCTAACTACAGCAGCTCTGCCTTCAGAGAGGGACGGCTGCTCTCTCTGGGGATCTAACTACAGCAGCCCTGCCTTCAGAGAGACGGCTGCTCTCTCTGGGGATCTAACTACAGCAGCCCTGCCTTCAGAGAGACGGCTGCTCTCTCTGGGGATCTAACTACAGCAGCCCTGCCTTCAGAGAGGGACGGCTGCTCTCTCTGGGGATCTAACTACAGCAGCTCTGCCTTCAAAGGGACGGCTGCTCTCTCTGGGGATCTAACTACAGCAGCCCTGCCTTCAGAGAGGGACGGCTGCTCTCTCTGGGGATCTAACTACAGCAGCCCTGCCTTCAGAGAGGGACGGCTGCTCTCTCTGGGGATCTAACTACAGCAGCCCTGCCTTCAGAGAGGGACGGCTGCTCTCTCTGGGGATCTAACTACAGCAGCTCTGCCTTCAGAGAGACGGCTGCTCTCTCTGGGGATCTAACTACAGCAGCTCTGCCTTCAGAGAGGGACGGCTGCTCTCTCTGGGGATCTAACTACAGCAGCTCTGCCTTCAGAGAGGGACGGCTGCTCTCTCTGGGGATCTAACTACAGCAGCCCTGCCTTCAGAGAGGGACGGCTGCTCTCTCTGGGGATCTAACTACAGCAGCCCTGCCTTCAGAGAGACGGCTGCTCTCTCTGGGGATCTAACTACAGCAGCCCTGCCTTCAGAGAGGGACGGCTGCTCTCTCTGGGGATCTAACTACAGCAGCTCTGCCTTCAGAGAGACGGCTGCTCTCTCTGGGGATCTAACTACAGCAGCTCTGCCTTCAGAGAGGGACGGCTGCTCTCTCTGGGGATCTAACTACAGCAGCCCTGCCTTCAGAGAGACGGCTGCTCTCTCTGGGGATCTAACTACAGCAGCCCTGCCTTCAGAGAGGGACGGCTGCTCTCTCTGGGGATCTAACTACAGCAGCTCTGCCTTCAGAGAGACGGCTGCTCTCTCTGGGGATCTAACTACAGCAGCTCTGCCTTCAGAGAGGGACGGCTGCTCTCTCTGGGGATCTAACTACAGCAGTCCTGCCTTCAGAGAGACGGCTGCTCTCTCTGGGGATCTAACTACAGCAGCCCTGCCTTCAGAGAGGGACGGCTGCTCTCTCTGGGGATCTAACTACAGCAGCTCTGCCTTCAGAGAGGGACGGCTGCTCTCTCTGGGGATCTAACTACAGCAGCTCTGCCTTCAGAGAGGGACGGCTGCTCTCTCTGGGGATCTAACTACAGCAGCCCTGCCTTCAGAGAGACGGCTGCTCTCTCTGGGGATCTAACTACAGCAGCTCTGCCTTCAGAGAGACGGCTGCTCTCTCTGGGGATCTAATAGAAATGGAGAGTCACTCATAACATAGAGGGGTGTAGAGAGGGTGAGAGGGGTGTAGAAGGGGTGAGAGGCAGCAAAGAGGGGTGTAGAGAGATAGAGGGGGAGAGAGGGGTGTAGAGAGGGTGAGAGGTGTAGAGATAGGGGGGGGGGTGTAGAGGGGTGTAGATAGGGAGAGAGGGGTGTAGAGGGTGAGAGAGGGCTGTAGAGAGGGTGAGAGGGGTGTAGAGAGGATGAGAGGGGTGTAGAGAGGGTGAGAGGGGTGTAGAGAGGATGAGAAGGGGTCAGACCCTGCAGCCTGCGCGGCAGCGATGACTCATTCCATTAAGAGAAGCGACTCCTGCAGGACCCGTCCCCGCTGACCAAATATAGACAGGCTATTCTCTCCTCCGTATACAGCCACTTAGGGGGATTGCCATGTGCCTACGAGACTCTCTCTCTCTCCTAGACAGGATGGGAAGGTTTAAACAACCATGCCATCATAACATAAAGCAATTCTTCTATTAAAAACGGTGACAGACTCCATATTCTGCATATTCTGCAAAAGTCACCATTTGTCCTTTCTTGTTGGAGAGAAAGCGGAAGGTTATATAGTTTGTTACAAACCACGATGTC
Source organism: Salvelinus fontinalis (assembly GCF_029448725.1). Classification (NCBI taxonomy): domain Eukaryota; kingdom Metazoa; phylum Chordata; class Actinopteri; order Salmoniformes; family Salmonidae; genus Salvelinus; species Salvelinus fontinalis. The sequence goes on along the minus strand of NC_074697.1, from coordinate 15,030,966 downwards.
GCAGCAACCTGGTATGTGGTCTCTGGACATTGTAATGTCCACGCGGAGACAGGAAGACTGGGAACAGCCTGCTGTTATACTAACTCAATGCCAAGCATGCATCCTTTTCTTCTTCACTTAAAAAAGGTAGACACGGCGATATGACGTAGATGCAGAAAGTAAACGGCGAGTCCAATTTCCACAACAACTAAGAGCCTTGAAGTGCGAGTCTCAACTTCTCAGCCGTTTTGGTCCCGTGGCTAACACGTTGTAAACACTGTCCCGTGGCTAGCACGTTGTATAAACGGTCCCGTGGCTAGCACGTTGTATAAACGGTCCCGTGGCTAGCACGTTGTATAAACGGTCCCGTGGCTAGCACGTTGTATAAACGGTCCCGTGGCTAGCACGTTGTATAAACGGTTCCGTGGCTAGCACGTTGTATAAACGGTCCCGTGGCTAGCACGTTGTATAAACGGTTCCGTGGCTAGCACGGTGTAAAAACGGTCCCGTGGCTAGCACGGTGTAAAAACGGTCCCGTGGCTAGCACGTTGTAAAAACGGTCCCGTGGCTAGCACGTTGTAAAAACGGTCCCGTGGCTAACACGTTGTATAAACGGTCCCGTGGCTAGCACGGTGTAAACACTGTCCCGTGGCTAACACGTTGTAAACACGGTCCCGTGGCTAGCACGTTGTAAACACGGTCCCGTGGCTAACACGTTGTATAAACGGTCCCGTGGCTAACACGTTGTATAAACGGTCCCGTGGCTAACACGTTGTAAACACGGTCCCGTGGCTAACACGTTGTATAAACGGTCCCGTGGCTAACACGTTGTATAAACGGTCCCGTGGCTAACACGTTGTATAAACGGTCCCGTGGCTAGCACGTTGTATAAACGGTTCCGTGGCTAACACGTTGTATAAACGGTCCCGTGGCTAGCACGTTGTATAAACGGTCCCGTGGCTAACACGTTGTATAAACGGTCCCGTGGCTAGCACGTTGTATAAACGGTCCCGTGGCTAACACGTTGTATAAACGGTCCCGTGGCTAACACGTTGTATAAACGGTCCCGTGGCTAACACGTTGTATAAACGGTCCCGTGGCTAACACGTTGTATAAACGGTCCCGTGGCTAGCACGTTGTATAAACGGTCCCGTGGCTAGCACGTTGTATAAACGGTCCCGTGGCTAGCACGTTGTATAAACGGTCCCGTGGCTAACACGTTGTATAAACGGTCCCGTGGCTAACACGTTGTATAAACGGTTCCGTGGCTAGCACGTTGTAAAAACGGTTCCGTGGCTAACACGTTGTATAAACGGTCCCGTGGCTAGCACGGTGTAAACACGGTCCCGTGGCTAACACGTTGTAAACACGGTCCCGTGGCTAACACGTTGTAAAAACGGTTCCGTGGCTAACACGTTGTATAAACGGTCCCGTGGCTAGCACGGTGTAAACACGGTCCCGTGGCTAACACGTTGTAAAAACGGTCCCGTGGCTAACACGTTGTATAAACGGTCCCGTGGCTAACACGTTGTATAAACGGTCCCGTGGCTAACACGTTGTAAAAATGTATGTAAACACGGTTCCGTGGCTAACACGTATAAACGGTCCCGTGGCTAGCACGTATAAACGGTCCCGTGGCTAACACGTTGTATAAACGGTCCCGTGGCTAACACGTTGTATAAACGGTCCCGTGGCTAGCACGGTGTAAAAACGGTCCCGTGGCTAACACGTTGTATAAACGGTCCCGTGGCTAGCACGGTGTAAAAACAGTCCCGTGGCTAGCACGTTGTAAAAACGGTTCCGTGGCTAACACGTTGTATAAACGGTTCCGTGGCTAACACGTATAAACGGTCCCGTGGCTAGCACGTATAAACGGTCCCGTGGCTAACACGTTGTATAAACGGTCCCGTGGCTAGCACGGTGTAAAAACGGTCCCGTGGCTAGCACGTTGTAAAAACGGTTCCGTGGCTAACACGTTGTATAAACGGTTCCGTGGCTAACACGTTGTATAAACGGTCCCGTGGCTAGCACGTATAAACGGTCCCGTGGCTAGCACGTTGTAAAAACGTTTCCGTGGCTAACACGTTGTATAAACGGTCCCGTGGCTAACACGTTGTATAAACGGTCCCGTGGCTAACACGTTGTATAAACGGTCCCGTGGCTAGCACGGTGTAAAAACGGTCCCGTGGCTAGCACGGTGTAAAAACGGTCCCGTGGCTAGCACGTTGTAAAAACGGTTCCGTGGCTAACACGTTGTAAAAACGGTCCCGTGGCTAGCACGGTGTAAAAACGGTTCCGTGGCTAACACGTTGTATAAACGGTCCCGTGGCTAGCACGTTGTATAAACGGTCCCGTGGCTAGCACGTTGTATAAACGGTCCCGTGGCTAGCACGGTGTAAAAACGGTCCCGTGGCTAGCACGTTGTAAAAACGGTCCCGTGGCTAACACGTTGTATAAACGGTCCCGTGGCTAACACGTTGTATAAACGGTCCCGTGGCTAACACGTTGTAAAAACGGTTCCGTGGCTAACACGTTGTATAAACGGTTCCGTGGCTAACACGTATAAACGGTCCCGTGGCTAGCACGTATAAACGGTCCCGTGGCTAACACGTTGTATAAACGGTTCCGTGGCTAACACGTATAAACGGTCCCGTGGCTAGCACGTATAAACGGTCCCGTGGCTAACACGTTGTATAAACGGTCCCGTGGCTAACACGTTGTATAAACGGTCCCGTGGCTAACACGTTGTATAAACGGTCCCGTGGCTAACACGTTGTATAAACGGTCCCGTGGCTAACACGTTGTATAAACGGTCCCGTGGCTAACACGTTGTATAAACGGTCCCGTGGCTAACACGTTGTATAAACGGTCCCGTGGCTAACACGTTGTATAAACGGTCCCGTGGCTAACACGTTGTAAAAATGTATGAAGCAAACCATTGAACAGATACTGGTCTGACAGTGTTTAAAGCGAATTGAGCTTCGCAATTATTTGCAACTGCTGATCGTGACTACGTCATTTTACTGAGTCAACCATTCAAAAGGCAACCAGCATGGTGAATTGGCACTTTGGCATGTTTCTCTCGCTAAGTGCTTCAATAGCCCTCTCTGTCTGGAATGATCCTAACAATGACAAAATGTCTAGCCACTTCGGTTCTTCAGGAGCTCAGTGTGCCATAAGGGAAACTGCTGGGTCGATAAAAGAGACTTTGTGAAACAACGTAGAGACAGACTTAACATAACGACATATTTAAGTTTGAGATCAAGCAGAGTGGGTCACCGGTTGTTCCCTTTCGAACGAAAGGAATGTTTTTTCAGAGAATCAGTGTTGTATCAAGACTGAGTTTGATTTAATGAAGAACACATGAATAGTAACTGAAGAAAAGCACTTTAGAAACCATAACAACTAAATGTAACTGCCAGTACTGGTGATATACTACGGCACTAAATAGGACACCTCTGTACAGACCACACGCTACCGACACGCTACCGACGAGGTCTGTCGACGCGCTACCGACGCGCTACCGACGAGGTCTGTCGACGCGCTACCGACGAGGTCTGTCGACGCGCTACCGACGAGGTCTGTCGACGCGCTACCGACGAGGTCTGTCGACGCGCTACCGACGAGGTCTGTCGACGCGCTACCGACGAGGTCTGTCGACGCGCTACCGACGAGGTCTGTCGACGCGCTACCGACGAGGTCTGTCGACGCGCTACCGACGAGGTCTGTCAACGCTGGCCGGGGTTAGACGGAGAAAACAACAAAGCACTTTTGAGATTCACCCCATGTGTTGATCATTCAGTCTAGTCAGAGGTCAGGGGTGAAAGGTCAGGTGAAGGAGCGTGAGCTGATCAGGTGTACCTGTACGGTTGCTGTTCACAGCCCCTTGTGTTATGATGAAATGTACATAGAAAAAGACTACCAACGTAATAAAAAGACACTTGATTAAACATGCAGCTTTACTTTCAATGTTTGACAATAACATTCATATTCTGTTACATTATGTGGTGTTCGTTTCATGAAGCGAATATCAATTCTTTAAAAGCACAAGAAAAATAAGGGAAAAAAGCATTAAAAAAAAAAAAAATACGATTCCAAATATTTGATTTAAATAACAACAATGGTTTGGTCTGTAAAATTAAAAAACAAAGATGCAAAAAAAAAAAAAAAAAAAATGGGAGCCAGAAGCAGAATCCTGGATAATCAGAGTATCTTGGAATATCTTCGTTTGACAGAATCTCTGTAGAACTGGAAAATCTTGTCTGATGCTTTCTGACTGACAGCTATACACTGGTGCAGCTGTAGGGAGAAAGACAGGGGTACAGGGGGAATAGTCATTGGCTATTGATATTTGAAGTGCACTGTTGAGGGAGCTCGCAAGTAAGCATTCCACTGCACTGTTTATACCTGCTGAAAAACTGTGTAGCCCACATTTAAAAAAATAAATACCAGTTTACTACAGGATATTATAGTAATCTGTAGTAAACTGCAGAATACCATACAGCACACTGTAGTATACCACAAAACACTACAGTATTAAACTACAAAACACTACAGTATTAAACTACAAAACACTACAGTATTAAACTACAAAACACTACAGTATTAAACTACAAAACACTACAGTATTAAACTACAAAACACTACAGTATTAAACTACAAAACACTACAGTATTAAACTACAAAACACTACAGTATTAAACTACAAAACACTATAGTATTAAACTACAAAACACTATAGTATTAAACTACAAAACACTACACTATAGACTACAAAACACTATAGTATAGACTACAAAACACTACAGTATTAAACTACAAAACACTATAGTATTAAACTACAAAACACTATAGTATTAAACTACAAAACACTATAGTATTAAACTACAAAACACTATAGTATTAAACTACAAAACACTATAGTATTAAACTACAAAACACTACAGTATAGACTACAAAACACTACAGTATTAAACTACAAAACACTACAGTATTAAACTACAAAACACTACAGTATTAAACTACAAAACACTACAGTATTAAACTACAAAACACTACAGTATTAAACTACAAAACACTACAGTATTAAACTACAAAACACTACAGTATTAAACTACAAAACACTACAGTATTAAACTACAAAACACTACAGTATTAAACTACAAAACACTACAGTATTAAACTACAAAACACTACAGTATTAAACTACAAAACACTACAGTATTAAACTACAAAACACTACAGTATTAAACTACAAAACACTACAGTATTAAACTACAAAACACTACAGTATTAAACTACAAAACACTACAGTATTAAACTACAAAACACTACAGTATTAAACTACAAAACACTACAGTATTAAACTACAAAACACTACAGTATTAAACTACAAAACACTACAGTATTAAACTACAAAACACTACAGTATTAAACTACAAAACACTATAGTATTAAACTACAAAACACTATAGTATATACTACAAAACAGTACAGTATTAAACTACAAAACACTACAGTATTAAACTACAAAACACTACAGTATTAAACTACAAAACACTATAGTATATACTACAAAACACTATAGTATTAAACTACAAAACACTATAGTATTAAACTACAAAACACTACAGTATAGACTACAAAACACTATAGTATTAAACTACAAAACACTATAGTATTAAACTACAAAACACTACAGTATAGACTACAAAACACTATAGTATTAAACTACAAAACACTATAGTATTAAACTACAAAACACTACAGTATAGACTACAAAACACTATAGTATTAAACTACAAAACACTACACTATAGACTACAAAACACTACAGTATAGACTACAAAACACTACAGTATAGACTACAAAACACTACAGTATAGACTACAAAACACTACAGTATATACTACAAAACACTATAGTATATACTACAAAACACTACAGTATAGACTACAAAACACTACAGTATAGACTACAAAACACTATAGTATATACTACAAAACACAATAGTAATTATATACTACAAAACACAATAGTAATTATATACACTATACTACAGTATACTAGTCATGTCCATAGATTTTTTTTTAAACACTACAGTAAATACTATAGTATACTTCCACAAAAACATTCCTGTTAATAGTATAGTATAGAAATACTACAGTATTTAGAGCATCGCATACTACAGGATGTATTTCGTACGGGAGGTGATGACTAAACTTTGCTTTGATCAACAGCTCTAATTAAAGTTGAATTCTATGTGCTATCACCATAGGCTAATTCATTTATTATTAATTAAGCGGGTGCTTATAGTTGTCCTATTTCACACATGTACAAGTATGTATTAAAACACGTGTGAATTGGAAATGTGTTATTTTATTTTTTATATCCCCCCTCCCTGAGACACCCTCGGAGAGTGGGGTCACAGCCAGGGTCAGCCATTATTAACCGCGACCCTGGAGCAATTAGAGTGGGGTCAGCCAGGGTCAGACATTATCAACCGACCCTGGAGAAATTAGAGTGGGGTCACAGCCAGGATCAGACATTATCAACCGACCCTGGAGAAATTAGAGTGGGGTCACAGCCAGGGTCAGACATTATCAACCGACCCTGGAGCAATTAGAGTGGGGTCACAGCCAGGGTCAGCCATTATCAACCATTATCAACCATTATTAACCATTATCAACCGCGACCCTGGAGCAATTAGAGTTAAGTGCCATGGTACATAGACATATTTTTCAGCTCGGGGATTCGAACTAGCGACCTTTCGGTTACTGGCCCAGCGCTCCTAACGGCTACCTGCCGGTTTTATGCAAAGTCCGTTTGTTTAGAGCAGTTAACGACACCGCTGGTGCTTCGGTGATTAATAAAATTATACCATTCTTCCAAACACCACTGAATAGAAATGTGTGATTTAAGAGGTGGATATTTACTGACCTCGTTAACTGTAAAAGACCCTCTGGTGGATGACATCATCACTCTGCGCTCGGTACTGTCAATAGCGAAGGTCATCAAAGCTCGACTTTCCTGAGAGAAGAAACACAAACCAGTAGGTTCAGGCTCAATTAGGGCGTACTACTTACCCAATGTGCTGCTGTTCTTAGTACGTCACACATAGAAAGGTAGGAATAGAAAAACTATTTTCTATCATGTGGAATAAAATGAAATTCATGTAATGTCAAAAGCAAAAAGCTCATTTGAATTTAAAACAGAGTCATCCTGTGGTAACAGCCATGCTAGAACAATCATCTACCTTCTCCTGTGCTGCGTTGGGGTCGGTAATGACCTGGCCATCTGTATCGATGGCACAGGTGACCCCAGCGAACAGACAGCTCATAGGCAGGCCTGCGTCCATCAGGGCCATACAGGCTGAGTTCAGAAAGCAGGACAATAGCTGTTGGTGGGGAGGGATAAGGAACAACACTACTGACACACATAATAATAAGACGGCATCTACTGTCCCGTCCTCTGCACCTTCTCCACAGACCTGAAGTCTACGGTCTCTGAATTAATTCTGTTCGCAGCCAAACTCACTCAAAAGTAGGACTCCAAGATCCACACACATCCATCGTGCAAAGAAAAAACTAGAAGACTGTCGCGGAGATTTGACGTAGCTTATTTTTGTTTTATTTTGCGTCTCTGAATGAATGTGAATTCAGGGAGTGCAAGGTGTCCCAGGATGTTGTGTGTGAGAGGACTGAGGAGGTCACGGAAGCCCACTTCACAGGCTGAATAAACACCTGACTGCAGTCTTAGTGCAACACGAGAGAAAGCTCAGTCCTTAAGAGAAACCACTGCAATGGGACTGGTAGTCTAACACTCAACACACACACACACACACACACACACACACACACACGTTATTTCACTAAAGGATACTGAACCGTCATCATGAACCACTTGGAGGACGAGTGTGAGGGATGAGCGTGGATGAAGGGTGGAGAGAAGAGATGCCTCGCATGTTTCCCTCACACACTGTTCTCTGGCTCGCTCTCTGACACCTGAGGAAAAATGAAAATGAGGTCTGACACTGCCATCTTGTGGTGTTCTGTGGAAGTGTATCATGTATGTCCATTAGGTGTAATATAATAAGGGACTTAGTCTCGGGCCCAACAACACCCATTCCATTTTACCCTCCAAACACCAGCTTCTCTGGCATTATCTCTTAACTATATGATTCCTCACTCAAAAGGGAGTGGGATGCTAGTAGTAAGGGGAGGTAATTTTATTGCACGCATCGGTCAGTAAAGGAAGATGTGGGGAGTATGGGATGTAGGAGAGAGGAAGTTGAGTTTGGCCACAGGTTTGAATGCCACGTCAGGAAACAGATCTGTGTGATGAGTGTTTAGTGGAGGAAACGGTAGACCATGTGTTGATATTTTGTGAACTGTATGAGGTAGATGAGGAGAGATTGTGTGAAAGGGTTAGAGAGCCTGGACTGGGTTGGGGTTTGGGTGGTGTAGTGGTGGGAGGGAAGTGGTGTCTAGGGCTCTAGAGGGTTAGAGAAGCTAGAGGGGGTGTAGTGGGGGGGGGGGGGGGGGTGTCTAGGGCTCTAGAGGGTTAGAGAGGCTGGACGGGGTTGGGGTTTGGGTGGTGTAGTTGGGGGGAGGGAAGGGAAGTTGTGTCTATGGATCTAGAGGGTTAGAGAGCCTGGACTGAGTTGGGGTTTGGGTGGTGTAGTTGGGGGAGGGAAGTGGTGTCTGGGGCTCTAGAGGGTTAGAGAGCCTGGAGGAGGTGTAGTGGGGGGAGGAAAGGGAAGTGGTGTCTGGGGCTCTAGAGGGTTAGAGAGCCTGGAGGAGGTTTGGGTGGTGTAGTTGGGGGAGGGAAGAGGTGTCACTTTCTTAGAGGAACAGGACTAATGAAGATCATTTAATGTAGGTGGGCCGTGACTGGCCTCACACTCCAGTACAGTAGGTGGCGGTGTATGCACTTTAAAAAGTTGCTATCTGCCAACCTAATCCCAAATAAGAAGATTCCTTACTCACTTGGTAGTCCCACTTTGGGCTGCATCACAACTTCCAGGGTAGCTCTGTCATAGATCTCCTTACTGACCTTCACCTCCGCCGGGCCATACACTCCAGCTAATACACTGGTGTCTCCTGCAGAAACACAGACCCAATGAAAAATACAATAACATAATCCATATCTGAGACGAAGTGCTGTAACGCAGCACAGCTTGGATGAGTATAGTTAGGTCACTTCTGTCTTGTTGGTCCATGGGGGGGGGGGGGGCAGCGTGAGAGCAGCTAAGGTATAGTTCGATACATTTCCTTTCAACGATATCTTGTTCTGATATACTGCTAACATACCTTGGACGAAGGACGACGATCCATCAGGTCGTGAAAGTAAATTCTGTTCGCAGCCAAACTCCCTCAAAGTAGGACTCGAATATCCACACACGTCCATCGTGCAAAGAGAAAACTAGAAGACTGTCGCGACGATTTGACGTAGGTTATTTTAGTTTTATTCTGGGCGCTCAATGATGACGGCATTACCCCAGTCCCCTTTTTTGTCTGTATCGCAGATCTCAAAGAAATGGTTAGGTGTAAGCAATAAGACCTAAACCCAGATAGCGGTTTCATGGAGCTGCTGAGACCAACACAATTATTTCAGATCTACAAGACTTGCGGGAATTGATTAGTCGTTTAACATACGCTGCTAGCTACTGTAATTTGCAACTAGCAGAGGTAGCTAGCTAGCTAGCTAAACAGTGAAAAAGATGGCGACGCTAAACGGTATTAAGAAAATGTATGGGATCTGTTCTCATGTAATCCGCCAAACGACTGGATTGAGAGCAGCAAAACTCATTCAGCAGAGGGCGTTCAGAGTCAATGTGAGTTTATAAGACATTTTATAGCTAACCCATTAGTTCATGTGAGGAATTGTTGCTTGACATTGCACAAGTTAGCTAACATATGGCTAGTTATGGCTAGCAAGCTAAACGTCATTTAGCGTACATTAATTAGTTGAATATATTCAATGCACATCCATCCAAATTTTAATTTTAAATAACATTCTTGTTTTTCATGTTTTCATTACTCAACATAAATAGCAAGTAAGCTAGCCAACTTGGTAACACGTTTGTTTAGCACCCACTGGAACAAATAGTTAGCTAACATGCTAATTTATCATTAACTTGCTAGTCTGGAAACCCTAGTGTTGCCTTCATTTTGAATTGGTTATCTAACGCTAGTTACTTTGATATGCGTGTTTGATATTACATTCAGGTATCATTAGTAGATCACTGCTAAATAGTGACGCTTCATTTTCCTGCATTCTGATTGGTCGATTGTGGGGAGTGGAGAACTGCAGACGTCATTTGTGATCGACGCAAAGTCGAACTTCTGCGTAACTATCAATACTTTCTGAGTGGTGATGATGATGATCATACACCAATGTTTCACAAGAGAAAGTGAGAGCCTTCTATTTGACCTGTCTAATCTTGCTAGCTACGTAGAGCGGGGGTCTGATTTCAAACCTTCACAAGCGTACACATCACCTCTAGGAACAGCTGGAAGGTCAGACATTTTTTTTTTTTTAAGCAACAGGGTAGACTGTTGTGTGGAGCTGCTGCTTGTGATTACTGTAGTAAACAGTGCCAACTAACTGCGTCACTAAACCCTTCCTAAGTGACCCGTCAGACTGTGTGTGTGTGTGTGTGTGTGTGTGTGTGTGTGTGTGTGTGTGTGTGTGTGTGTGTGTCACTGTTAAGTCGTTAGAACGTCTGCAAAATGACTCAAATGTAATAAACCCTCTCTCTGAAATTCAAGCAGCTTTATTGGCATCAATGCTCATCAAGGCTCCCGAGTGGCTCAGCGTTCTAAGGCACTGCATCTCAGTGCTAGAGGCATCTCTACAAACCCTGGTTCGATTCCAGGCTGTATCACAACTGGCCGTGATTGGGAGTTCCATAGGGCGGCGCAAAAATTGTCCCAGCGTCATCCGGGTTAGGGTTTGGCCGGGATAGACCGTCATTGTAAATAGGAATTTGTTAACTGGCTTGCCTAGTTAAATAAAGGTTGTTTTTTTTTATTGCCAAAGCAACAACGTATACAATATAGATTGTAATAAAATAATGAAGAATAATATAAAATGGTAGTAAATAATACAAAACAAATAAATGACAATAATAACATGGTAACAGTCAATAGATGAAATATAATACGTATAAAGGGTTAACATGGAAAATGGAACTATATGTAACTAACTGTCATCCTGACCATTACATCAGTACTACCACTACTAATACAACTAAGCATTACTACCATCATCATAACTACCATCATTACTACCATCATCATTACTACCATCACTACTACCATCATCATTACTACTACAACTACCATCATTACTACCATCATCATTACTACCATCACTACTACCATCATCATTACTACTACTACTACCATCATTACTACCATCATCATAACTACCATCACCACTACCATCATCATTACTACTACAACTACCACCTTACTACCACCATCAGTACTACCACTACCATCAGCATTACTACTACTATCATAATTACTACTACCACCATCATTACTGCTACCACCATCATTACTACTACTACTACCACCATCATTACTGCTACCACCATCATTACTACTACTACTACCACCATCATTACTACTACCACCATCATTACTACTACTACCATCAGCATTACTACTACTATCATAATTACTACTACCACCATCATTACTGCTACCACCATCATTACTACTACTACCATCAGCATTACTACTACTATCATAATTACTACTACCACCATCATTACTGCTACCACCATCATTACTACTACCACCATCAGCATTACTACTACTACCACCATCATTACTGCTACCACCATCATTACTACTACCACCATCATTACTACTACTACTACCACCATCATTACTACTACCATCATCATTACTACTACTACCATCAGCATTACTACTACTATCATAATTACTACCACCACCATCATTACTGCTACCACCATCATTACTACTACCACCATCATTACTACTACTACTACCACCATCATTACTGCTACCACCATCATTACTACTACTACTACCACCATCATTACTACTACCACCATCATTACTACTACTACAATCATCATTACTATCATCAGAAGTAAGTTCGAACTGTTTGGGCATAGACTTGGAAAGTATGACAGAACTTTGCAGGCTATCTCTGCAGTAGATTGCAACTCCCCCCCCCCCCTCTGGCAGTTCTATCTTGACGGAAAGTGTTATAGTTGGGTATGGAAATCTCAGAGTTTTTGGTGGCCTTCCTAAGCCACTACTACCACTACTACCACCATCATCATTACTACTACCAATACTACCACCATCATCATTACTACTACCACTACTACCAACATCATTACTACTACCACCACCATCATTACTACTACCACCACCATCATTACTACCACCACCATCATCATTACTACTACCACCACCATCATCATTACTACTACCATCATCATTACTACCACCACCATCATTACTACTACCACCATCATCATTACTACTACCACCACCATCATCATCATTACTACTACCATCATCATTACTACCACCACCATCATTACTACTACCACCACCATCATTACTACTACCGCCACCACCATCATTACTACTACCACCATCATCATCATTACTACTACCACCATCATCATCATTACTACTACCACCATCATCATCATCATTACTACCGCCATCATTACTACTACCATCACCATCATTACTACTACCACCACCATCATCATTACTACTACCACCATCATCATCATCATTACTACCGCCATCATTACTACTACCATCACCATCATTACTACTACTACTACCATCATTACTACCACCACCATCATCATTACTACTACCGCCACCACCATCATTACTACTACCGCCATCATCATCATTACTACTACCACCATCATCATCATTACTACCACCACCATCATTACTACTACCATCACCATCATTGCTACTACCACCACCATCATTACTACTACCACCACCACCACCATCATCATTACCACCACCATCACCATCATTGCTACTACCACCAGTACTACCATCATCATTACTACTACCACCACCATCATTACTACTACAACCACCACCATCATTACTACTACCATCATTACTACTACCACCACCACCATCATTACTACTACAACCATCATCATTACTACTACCACCAGTACTACCATCATCATTACTACCGCCATCATTACTACTACCATCACCATCATTGCTACTACCACCACCATCATTACTACCACCACCATCATCATTACTACTACCGCCACCACCATCATTACTACTACCACCATCATCATCATTACTACTACCACCATCATCATCATTACTACCGCCATCATCATCATTACTACTACCACCATCATCATCATTACTACTACCACCGCCATCATTACTACTACCACCATCATCATCATTACTACTACCACCACCATTACTACTACCACCACCATCATTACTACTACTACCACCACCATCATTACTACTACTACTACCACCATCATTACTACTACAACCACCATCATTACTACTACCACCATCATTACTACTACCGCCACCACCATCATTACTACTACCACCACCACCATCATTACTACTACCACCACCATCATCATTACTACTACCACCATCATCATCATTACTACCACCATCATCATCATGACTACTACCACCACCATCATCATGACTACTACCACCACCATCATCATGACTACTACTACCATCATCATCATTACTACCACCATCATCATCATTACTACTACCACCATCATCATCATTACTACTACCGCCACCATCATCATTACTACTACCGCCACCATCATCATTACTACTACCGCCACCATCATCATTACTACAACCGCCACCATCATCATTACTACTACCGCCACCATCATCATTACTACTACCGCCACCATCATCATTACTACTACCGCCATCATCATCATTACTACCGCCATCATTACTACTACCACCACCATCATCATTACTACTACCGCCACCATCATCATTACTACTACCACCATCATCATCATTACTACTACCGCCACCATCATCATTACTACTACCACCATCATCATCATTACTACTACCACCACCATCATCATTACTACTACCACCACCATCATCATTACTACTACCACCATCATCATCATTACTACTACCACCATCATCATCATTACTACTACCACCATCATCATCATTACTACTACCACCACCATCATCATTACTACTACCACCATCATCATCATTACTACTACCACCACCATCATCATTACTACTACCACCATCATCATCATTACTACCGCCATCATTACTACTACCATCACCATCATTGCTACTACCACCACCATCATTACTACTACCATCACCATCATTGCTACTACCACCAGTACTACCATCATCATTACTACTACCACCACCATCATTACTACTACCACCACCATCATTACTACTACTACTACCACCACCATCATTACTACTACCACCACCATCATTACTACTACTACTACCACCACCATCATTACTACTACTACTACCACCACCATCATTACTACTACTACTACCACCACCATCATTACTACTACCACCACCATCATTACTACTACCATCATTACTACTACCACCACCACCATCATTACTACTACCACCATCATCATTACCACTACCACCACCATCATTACTACTACTACTACCACCATCATCATTACCACTACCACCACCATCATTACTACTACTACTACCACCACCATCATTACTACTACTACTACCACCACCATCATTACTACCACCACCACCATCATTACTACCACCACCACCATCATTACTACTACCACCACCATCATTACTACTACCATCATTACTACTACCACCACCACCATCATTACTACTACCACCACCATCATTACTACTACCACCACCATCATTACTACTACCATCATTACTACTACCACCACCATCATTACTACTACCACCACCATCATTACTACTACCACCACCATCATTACTACTACCATCATTACTACTACCACCATCATCATTACTACTACTACTACCACCACCACCATTACTACTACTACTACCACCACCATCATTACTACCACCACCACCATCATTACTACCACCACCACCATCATTACTACTACTACTACCACCACCATCATTACTACTACTACTACCACCACCATCATTACTACCACCACCACCATCATTACTACTACTACTACCACCACCATCATTACTACTACTACTACCACCACCATCATTACTACCACCACCACCATCATTACTACTACCACCACCATCATTACTACTACCATCATTACTACCACCACCACCACCATCATTACTACTACCACCAGTACTACCATCATCATTACTACCACCACCATCATTACTACTACTACCACCACCACCATCATTACTACTACCACCACCATCATTACTACTACCACCACCATCATTACTACTACCATCATTACTACCACCACCACCACCATCATTACTACTACCACCAGTACTACCATCATCATTACTACCACCACCATCATTACTACTACTACCACCACCACCATCATTACTACTACCACCACCATCATTACTAGTACCATCATTACTACCACCACCACCACCATCATTACTACTACCACCAGTACTACCATCATCATTACTACCACCACCATCATTACTACTACTACCACCACCACCATCATTACTACTACCACCACCATCATTACTACCACCACCACCATCATTACTACTACCACCACCATCATTACTACTACCACCACCATCATTACTACTACTACCACCACCATCATTACTACTACTACCACCACCACCATCATTACTACTACCACCACCATCATTACTACTACCACCACCATCATTACTACTACCACCAGTACTACCATCATCATGACTACTACCACCACCATCATTACTACTACCACCACCATCATTACTACTACCACCACCATCATTACTACTACCACCACCATCATTACTACTACCACCACCATCATTACTACTACCACCACCATCATTACTACTACCACCATCATCATCATTACTACTACCACCATCATCATCATTACTACTACCACCATCATCATCATTACTACTACCACCATCATCATCATTACTACTACCACCATCATCATCATTACTACTACTACCACCACCATCATTACTACTACCACCACCATCATTACTACCACCATCATCATCATTACTACTACCACCACCATCATTACTACTACCACCATCATCATCATTACTACTACCACCACCATCATTACTACTACCACCATCATCATCATTACTACTACCACCATCATCATCATTACTACTACTACCATCATCATCATTACTACTACCACCACCATCATTACTACCACCATCATCATCATTACTACTACCACCACCATCATTACTACTACCACCACCATCATCATTACTACTACTACCATCATCATGACTACTACCACCACCATCATTACTACTACCACCACCATCATTACTACTACCACCACCATCATTACTACTACCACCACCATCATTACTACTACCACCATCATCATTACTACTACCACCAGTACTACCATCATCATTACTACCGCCATCATTACTACTACCATCACCATCATTGCTACTACCACCACCATCATTACTACCACCACCACCATCATTACTACCACCACCACCATCATTACTACTACTACTACCACCACCATCATTACTACTACTACTACCACCACCATCATTACTACCACCACCACCATCATTACTACTACCACCACCATCATTACTACTACCACCACCATCATTACTACTACCATCATTACTACCATCATCATTACCACCACCACCATCATTACTACTACCACCACCACCACCATCATTACTACTACCACCAGTACTACCATCATCATTACCACCACCACCATCATTACTACTACTACCACCACCACCATCATTACTACCACCACCACCATCATTACTACTACTACCACCACCACCATCATTACTACTACCACCACCATCATTACTACTACCACCACCATCATTACTACTACTACTACCATCATTACTACTACCACCAGTACTACCATCATCATTACCACCACCACCATCATTACTACTACTACCACCACCACCATCATTACTACTACCACCACCATCATTACTACTACCACCACCATCATTACTACTACTACCACCATCATTACTACCACCACCACCACCATCATTACTACTACCACCAGTACTACCATCATCATGACTACTACCACCACCATCATTACTACTACCACCACCATCATTACTACTACCACCACCATCATTACTACTACCACCACCATCATTACTACTACCACCATCATCATTACTACTACCTCCATCATCATCATTACTACTACCACCATCATCATCATTACTACTACCACCATCATCATCATTACTACTACTACCATCATCATCATTACTACTACCACCACCATCATTACTACCACCATCATCATCATTACTACTACCACCACCATCATTACTACCACCATCATCATCATTACTACTACCACCACCATCATTACTACTACCACCACCATCATTACTACTACCACCACCATCATTACTACTACCACCACCATCATTACTACTACCACCACCATCATTACTACTACCATCATTACTACTACCACCACCACCATCATTACTACTACCACCATCATCATTACCACTACCACCACCATCATTACTACTACTACTACCACCATCATCATTACCACTACCACCACCATCATTACTACTACTACTACCACCACCATCATTACTACTACTACTACTACCACCATCATTACTACCATCAGTACTACCGCCATCATTACTACCACCACCACCACCATCATTACTACTACCACCACCATCATTACTACTACCATCATTACTACCACCATCATTACTACTACCACCACCATCATTACTACTACCACCACCATCATTACTACTACCATCATCATTACTACTACTACCATCAGTACTACTACCACCATCATTACTACTACCATCATTACTACTACCACCATCATTACTACTACCATCATCATTACTACTACTACCATCAGTACTACTACCACCATCATTACTACTACCACCACCATCATTACTACTACCATCATCATTACTACTACTACCATCAGTACTACTACCACCATCATTACTACTACCATCATTACTACCACCACCATCATTACTACCATCAGTACTACTACCACCATCATTACTACTACTACCACCACCACCATCATTACTACTACCACCATTACTACCATCAGTACTACCACCATCACTACTACCACCATCATTACTACTACCATCATTACTACTACCACCATCATTACTACTACCATCATTACTACTACCGCCATCATTACTACTACCATCAGTACTACTACCACCATCATTACTACTACTACCACCACCACCATCATTACTACTACCATCATTACTACTACTACTACCATCATTACTACTACTACCATCATTACTACTACCACCATCATTACTACTACTACTACCATCATTACTTCTACTACCACCATCATTACTACTACCATCATTACTACTACCATCATTACCACTACTACCACCATCATTACTACTACTACTACCATCATTACTACTACTACCACCATCATTACTACTACCATCATTACTACTACTACCACCATCATTACTACTACCATCATTACTACTACCATCATTACCACTACTACCACCATCATTACTACTACTACTACCATCATTACTACTACCACCACCATCATCATTACTACTACCACCACCATCATTACTACTACTACCGCCATCATTACTACTACCATCATTACTACTACCATCATTACTACTACCACCACCATCATTACTACTACCACCACCATCATCATTACTACTACCACCACCATCATTACTACTACCACCACCATCATCATTACTACTACCACCACCATCATTACTACTACCACCACCATCATTACTACTACCACCACCATCATTACTACTACCACCACCATCATTACCACCACCACCATCAGTACCAGCACCATCATTACTACTACCACCACCATCATTACTACTACCACCACCATCATTACTACTACCACCACCATCATTACTACTACCACCACCATCATCATTACTACTACCACCACCATCATCATTACTACTACCACCACCATCATTACTACTACCACCACCACCATCATTACTACTACCACCACCACCATCATTACTACTACCACCACCATCATCATTACTACTACCACCACCATCATCATTACTACTACCACCACCATCATTACTACTACCACCACCATCATTACTACTACCACCACCATCATTACTACTACCACCACCATCATTACCACCACCACCATCAGTACCAGCACCATCATTACTACTACCACCACCATCATTACTACTACCACCACCATCATTACTACTACCACCATCATCATCATTACTACTACCACCATCATCATCATTACTACTACCACCATCATCATCATTACTACTACCACCATCATCATCATTACTACTACCACCATCATCATCATTACTACTACCACCATCATCATCATTACTACTACCACCATCATCATCATTACTACTACCACCATCATCATCATTACTACTACCACCATCATCATCATTACTACTACCACCATCATCATCATTACTACTACCACCACCATCATTACTACTACCACCATCATCATCATTACTACTACCACCACCATCATTACTACTACCACCATCATCATCATTACTACTACCACCATCATCATCATTACTACTACTACCATCATCATCATTACTACTACCACCACCATCATTACTACTACCACCACCATCATTACTACTACCACCACCATCATTACTACTACCACCACCATCATTACTACTACCACCACCATCATCATTACTACTACTACCACCATCATCATTACTACTACTACCATCATCATGACTACTACCACCACCATCATTACTACTACCACCACCATCATTACTACTACCACCACCATCATTACTACTACCATCATCATCGTTACTACTACCGCCACCATCATTACTACTACCACCATCATCATCATTACTACTACCACCATCATTACTACTACCACCACCATCATCATTACTACTACTACCACCATCATCATTACTACTACTACCATCATCATGACTACTACCACCACCATCATTACTACTACCACCACCATCATTACTACTACCACCACCATCATTACTACTACCATCATCATCGTTACTACTACCATCATCATCATTACTACTACCACCATCATTACTACTATCATAATTACTACCACCACCATCATTACTACTACTACCACCATCATTACTACTACCATCATTACTACTACCACCACCATCATTACTACTACCATCATTACTACTACCACCACCATCATTACTACTACCATCATTACTACTACCACCACCATCATTACTACTACCATCATTACTACTACCACCACCATCATTACTACTACCATCATTACTACTACCACCACCATCATTACTACTACCATCATTACTACTACCACCACCATCATTACTACTACCATCATTACTACTACCACCAGCATTACTACTACCATCATTACTACTACCACCATCATTACTACTACCACCACCATCATTACTACTACCATCATTACTACTACCACCACCATCATTACTACTACCATCATTACTACTACCATCATTACTACTACCACCACCATCATTACTACTACCATCATTACTACTACCACCACCATCATTACTACTACCATCATTACTACTACCACCACCATCATTACTACTACCATCATTACTACTACCACCACCATCATTACTACTACCATCATTACTACTACCACCATCATTACTACTACCATCATTACTACTACCACCATCATTACTACTACCACCACCATCATTACTACTACCATCATTACTACTACCACCACCATCATTACTACTACCACCACCATCATTACTACTACCATCATTACTACTACCACCATCATTACTACTACCATCATTACTACTACCACCATCATTACTACTACCACCACCATCATTACTACTACCATCATTACTACTACCACCATCCGTACTACCACCATCATTACTACTACCACCACCATCATTACTACTACCATCATTACTACTACCACCATCCGTACTACCACCATCATTACTACTACTACCACCATCATTACTACTACCACCACCATCATTACTACTACTACCACCATCATTACTACTACCACCACCATTACTACTACCACCATCCGTACTACCACCATCATTACTACTACTACCACCATCATTACTACTACTACCACCATCATTACTACTACCATCATTACTACTACCACCACCATCATTACTACTACCATCATTACTACTACCACCACCAACATTCATTTGTTATAATTACCATCACCCCGTACCACTACTAATTGGAATAATGTTAATAATAACAATAATAGTAATAATAAGTAAGTTACTGTTTACCCTGCAGATGTTATTATTCAGTGTCTCTCAGGCTGTGGCAGGGAAATACATATTTTGCTAAAAGAGGAGCTAATGTTCCTTCGCCCATGAGTATTTAAAGTTTTTCTTCTGGGTTTAATAAGTAGACATTTGAAATAAGTGTAGTAATTTCTGTGAATAATGAATTTCTTGGTGAGGAATATTTCTCACAGTAAAGGAGAAAGTGCATCTCTGTTTCTACCTCCCCTGTCGTGCAGTGACCACATACCACATACCACATCCTCTTTGGGTAGCCATGTCTTTTTATGTCTGCCGGTTTCTGTTGCCAGTTGGTCACTCAGCCTGTACTTGGTAAGGATCTGTGTCCGCATCGTGTCTCTGACAGAGTAGAGATAATCAACCAATTCATATTTATTGCATACAATGCTCTGCTGGCTTTTTCTTTGAGTGCATTCACAGCCATATTAAAGTTTCCCCATGCAGATACGGTCAGACCAAGGTAGATGTCATTTCTACTGGGTTCAATTATGGTGTTGTTCAATGTGAATTTGACCTGTGTGTTTTCTCTCTCCTTCCTTCTCTCTCTCCGTCTCTCCGTCTCAGGGAGCCCTCAGGCAGCAGTCGTTTGACTCCTCAGAAGAGAAGCCCCAGTTCCCGGGAGCATCAGCAGAGTTTATTGATCACCTGGAGTTCATCCAACCTAACGTGATCTCTGGGATCCCCGTTTACAGGGTCATGGACCGGGCCGGGAAGATCATTAACCCCTCAGAGGACCCACAGGTAAATAGTACACACTGTACTAGTTGATACTACACAGATCATTAACCCCTCAGAGGACTTGTAGGCTATTACTGCAGGTGTCAGTACAGTATACAACATAATACCCAAGGTGTACACAGTTTACAGCAGCTTGTCAATAGAATTAGACTCCCTATCTCTACGACTGCCCTCCCTGTCTGATTGTGTTGGCCTTTCCTTCCTCCCCTCAGCTCTCCAAGGAACAAGTGTTGAACTTCTACCAGAAGATGACCCTGCTGAACACCATGGACCGTATCCTGTATGAGTCTCAGAGACAGGTGACAGAGAGCTGCCACCTGGGTCCGTCGTGAGGCCTGTCTACCAAATGGCGCCCTATTCCCTACAGGGCAGTACTTGGACCAGGGCCCTATGGCACCCGATTCCCTACAGGGCAGTACTTGGACCAGGGCCCTATGGCACCCGATTCCCTACAGGGAAGTACTTGGACCAGGGCCCTATGGCACCCGATTCCCTACAGGGAAGTACTTGGACCAGGGCCCTATGGCACCCTATTCCCTACAGGGAAGTACTTGGACCAGGGCCCTATGGCACCCTATTCCCTACAGGGAAGTACTTGGACCAGGGCCCTATGGTACCCTATTCCCTACAGGGCAGTACTTGGACCAGGGCCCTATGGCACCCTATTCCCTACAGGGAAGTACTTGGACCAGGGCCCTATGGCACCCTATTCCCTACAGGGAAGTACTTGGACCAGGGCCCTATGGCACCCGATTCCCTACAGGGCAGTACTTGGACCAGGGCCCTATGGCACCCGATTCCCTACAGGGCAGTACTTGGACCAGGGCCCTATGGCACCCGATTCCCTACAGGGAAGTACTTGGACCAGGGCCCTATGGTACCCTATTCCCTACAGGGCAGTACTTGGACCAGGGCCCTATGGTACCCTATTCCCTACAGGGCAGTACTTGGACCAGGGCCCTATGGTACCCTATTCCCTACAGGGCAGTACTTGGACCAGGGCCCTATGGCACCCTATTCCCTACAGGGCAGTACTTGGACCAGGGCCCTATGGTACCCTATTCCCTACAGGGCAGTACTTGGACCAGGGCCCTATGGCACCCTATTCCCTACAGGGAAGTACTTGGACCAGGGCCCTATGGCACCCTATTCCCTACAGGGAAGTACTTGGACCAGGGCCCTATGGCACCCGATTCCCTACAGGGCAGTACTTGGACCAGGGCCCTATGGCACCCGATTCCCTACAGGGCAGTACTTGGACCAGGGCCCTATGGCACCCGATTCCCTACAGGGAAGTACTTGGACCAGGGCCCTATGGTACCCTATTCCCTACAGGGCAGTACTTGGACCAGGGCCCTATGGTACCCTATTCCCTACAGGGCAGTACTTGGACCAGGGCCCTATGGTACCCTATTCCCTACAGGGCAGTACTTGGACCAGGGCCCTATGGCACCCTATTCCCTACAGGGCAGTACTTGGACCAGGGCCCTATGGTACCCTATTCCCTACAGGGAAGTACTTGGACCAGGGCCCTATGGCACCCTATTCCCTACAGGGCAGTACTTGGACCAGTGCCCATAGCGGATGACGTGACATCTCTAGACAGGACTCTAATGATGTGACATCTCTAGACAGGACTCTAATGACGTGACATCTCTAGACAGGACTCTAATGACGTGACATCTCTAGACAGGACTTTAATGATGTGACATCTCTAGACAGGACTCTAATGACGTGACATCTCTAGACAGGACTTTAATGATGTGACATCTCTAGACAGGATTCTAATGACGTGTGTGTTGTAGAGCGGTACATCACTAGACAGGACTCTAATGATGTGACATCTCTAGACAGGACTCTAATGACGTGACATCTCTAGACAGGACTTTAATGATGTGACATCTCTAGACAGGACTCTAATGACGTGACATCTCTAGACAGGACTTTAATGATGTGACATCTCTAGACAGGATTCTAATGACGTGTGTGTTGTAGAGCGGTACATCACTAGACAGGACTTTAATGATGTGACATCTCTAGACAGGACTCTAATGACGTGACATCTCTAGACAGGACTTTAATGATGTGACATCACTAGACAGGACTCTAATGACGTGTGTGTGTTGTAGAGCGGGACATCTCTAAACAGGACTCTAATGACGTGACATCTCTAGACAGGACTCGAATGACGTGACATCTCTAGACAGGACTCGAATGACGTGACATCTCTAGACAGGACTCTAATGACGTGTGTGTGTTGTAGAGCGGGACATCTCTAAACAGGACTCTAATGACGTGACATCTCTAGACAGGACTCTGATGTGACATCTCTAGACAGGACTCTGATGTGACATCTCTAGACAGGACTCTAATGACGTGACATCTCTAGACAGGACTCTAATGACGCGACATCTCTAGACAGGACTCTAATGATGTGACATCTCTAGACAGGACTCTAATGACGCGACATCTCTAGACAGGACTCTAATGATGTGACATCTCTAGACAGGACTCTAATGACGTGACATCTCTAGACAGGACTCTAATGTGACATCTCTAGACAGGACTCTAATGACGTGACATCTCTAGACAGGACTCTAATGACGTGACATCTCTAGACAGGACTCTGATGACGCGACATCTCTAGACAGGACTCGAATGACGTGACATCACTAGACAGGACTCTAATGACGTGACATCTCTAGACAGGACTCTAATGACGCGACATCTCTAGACAGGACTCTAATGACGTGACATCTCTAGACAGGACTCTAATGACGTGACATCTCTAGACAGGACTCTAATGACGCGACATCTCTAGACAGGACTCTAATGACGCGACATCTCTAGACAGGACTCTGATGTGACATCTCTAGACAGGACTCTAATGACGTGACATCTCTAGACAGGACTCTAATGACGTGTGTTGTAGAGCGGTACATCACTAGACAGGACTCTAATGGCATGACATCTCTAGACAGGACTCTAATGGCGTGACATCTCTAGACAGGACTCTAATGACGTGTGTGTGTTGTAGGGCCGTATATCCTTCTACATGACTAACTACGGAGAGGAGGGAACACACATAGGCAGCGCTGCAGCTCTCGACCCAAGGGACCTGGTCTTCGGCCAGTACAGGGAAGCAGGTAAGGATTCGATAGGGTTTAGCGACAGGAAGACCTGTTGACATCTCACCACTGTTTAAGGATACTCTGTCGATATTCATGTCATAAGGGATTCCCCTCGACCGCCCCCCCCCCCCCCCCCCCCCCACACCACACACAAATCGTGGAAAACAAACATTGTTTCGATTGTGTAGAAGAGCCGACTCTGTCAGAAATAACAAAACATACCAAAAAAGCTGCTGTGTGTAACTAGGTCAGAAATCTCGAGTTATGGTTCACAATGCCTCCGCGTAGGGAAATAGAGCCCTGTGGCTTCAGGCTATACCGCGTGGGGAAATAGAGCCTACGAGAAGAGCCCTGTGGCTTCAGGCTATACCGCGTGGGGAAATAGAGCCTACGAGAAGAGCCCTGGGGCTATACCGCGTAGGGAAATAGAGCCTGCGAGAAGAGCCCTGTGGCTTCAGGCTATACCGCGTAGGGAAATAGAGCCCTGTGGCTTCAGGCTATACCGCGTAGGGAAATAGAGCCCTGTGGCTTCAGGCTATACCGCGTGGGGAAATAGAGCCCTGTCGGTTCAGGCTATACCGCGTAGGGAAATAGAGCCCTGTGGCTTCAGGCTATACCGCGTGGGGAAATAGAGCCTGCGAGAAGAGCCCTGTGGCTTCAGGCTATACCGCGTAGGGAAATAGAGCCCTGTGGCTTCAGGCTATACCGCGTAGGGAAATAGAGCCCTGTGGCTTCAGGCTATACCGCGTAGGGAAATAGAGCCCTGTGGCTTCGGGCTATACCGCGTGGGGAAATAGAGCCTACGAGAAGAGCCCTGTGGCTTCAGGCTATACCGCGTGGGGAAATAGAGCCTACGAGAAGAGCCCTGTGGCTTCAGGCTATACCGCGTAGGGAAATAGAGCCCTGTGGCTTCAGGCTATACCGCGTGGGGAAATAGAGCCCTGTGGCTTCAGGCTATACCGCGTGGGGAAATAGAGCCTGCGAGAAGAGCCCTGTGGCTTCAGGCTATACCGCGTAGGGAAATAGAGCCTACGAGAAGAGCCCTGTGGCTTCAGGCTATACCGCGTAGGGAAATAGAGCCTGCGAGAAGAGCCCTGTGGCTTCAGGCTATACCGCGTAGGGAAATAGAGCCTACGAGAAGAGCCCTGTGGCTATACCGCATGGGGAAATAGAGCCCTGTGGCTTCAGGCTATACCGCGTGGGGAAATAGAGCCTACGAGAAGAGCCCTGTGGCTTCAGGCTATACCGCGTGGGGAAATAGAGCCTACGAGAAGAGCCCTGTGGCTTCAGGCTATACCGCGTGGGGAAATAGAGCCTACGAGAAGAGCCCTGTGGCTTCAGGCTATACCGCGTGGGGAAATAGAGCCCTGTGGCTTCAGGCTATACCGCGTGGGGAAATAGAGCCTACGAGAAGAGCCCTGTGGCTTCGGGCTATACCGCGTGGGGAAATAGAGCCTACGAGAAGAGCCCTGTGGCTTCAGGCTATACCGCGTGGGGAAATAGAGCCTACGAGAAGAGCCCTGTGGCTTCAGGCTATACCGCGTGGGGAAATAGAGCCCTGTGGCTTCGGGCTATACCGCGTGGGGAAATAGAGCCTGCGAGAAGAGCCCTGTGGCTTCAGGCTATAACGCGTAGGGAAATAGAGCCTAAAAGAAGAGCCCTGTGGCTTCAGGCTATACCGCGTGGGGAAATAGAGCCTACGAGAAGAGCCCTGTGGCTATACCGCGTGGGGAAATAGAGCCTGCGAGAAGAGCCCTGTGGCTTCAGGCTATACCGCGTGGGGAAATAGAGCCCTGTGGCTTCGGGCTATACCGCGTGGGGAAATAGAGCCTGCGAGAAGAGCCCTGTGGCTTCAGGCTATACCGCGTGGGGAAATAGAGCCTACGAGAAGAGCCCTGGGGGTTCAGGCTATACCGCGTGGGGAAATAGAGCCTGCGAGAAGAGCCCTGTGGCTTCAGGCTATACCGCGTGGGGAAATAGAGCCTACGAGAAGAGCCCTGTGGCTATACCGCGTAGGGAAATAGAGCCCTGTGGCTATACCGCGTGGGGAAATAGAGCCTACGAGAAGAGCCCTGTGGCTTCAGGCTATACCGCGTGGGGAAATAGAGCCCTGTGGCTTCAGGCTATACCGCGTGGGGAAATAGAGCCCTGTGGCTTCAGGCTATACCGCGTGGGGAAATAGAGCCTACGAGAAGAGCCCTGTGGCTTCAGGCTATACCGCGTGGGGAAATAGAGCCTGCGAGAAGAGCCCTGTGGCTTCAGGCTATACCGCATGGGGAAATAGAGCCTACGAGAAGAGCCCTGTGGCTTCGGGCTATACCGCGTGGGGAAATAGAGCCTACGAGAAGAGCCCTGTGACTTCAGGCTATACCGCGTGGGGAAATAGAGCCCTGTGGCTTCGGGCTATACCGCGTGGGGAAATAGAGCCTGCGAGAAGAGCCCTGTGGCTTCAGGCTATACCGCGTGGGGAAATAGAGCCCTGTGGCTTCGGGCTATACCGCGTGGGGAAATAGAGCCTACGAGAAGAGCCCTGTGGCTTCGGGCTATACCGCGTGGGGAAATAGAGCCTAAGAGAAGAGCCCTGTGGCTTCAGGCTATACCGCATGGGGAAATAGAGCCTGCGAGAAGAGCCCTGTGGCTTCGGGCTATACCGCGTAGGGAAATAGAGCCTACGAGAAGAGCCCTGTGGCTTCGGGCTATACCGCGTGGGGAAGTAGAGCCTGCGAGAAGAGCCCTGTGGCTTCAGGCTATACCGCGTGGGGAAATAGAGCCCTGTGGCTTCAGGCTATACCGCGTGGGGAAATAGAGCCTACGAGAAGAGCCCTGTGGCTTCGGGCTATACCGCGTGGGGAAATAGAGCCTGCGAGAAGAGCCCTGTGGCTTCAGGCTATACCGCGTAGGGAAATAGAGCCCTGTGGGTTCAGGCTATACCGCGTAGGGAAATTGTGTAGACCCGGTGTCCTAGTGGGTTACATGTAACTAGAGCACAGTGGATAGACTCTGTCACAAGTAAGACATTTCACTTGTTAAGTAATAGTTCATTTATAACTCTGCTCTCTACTTGTAGTTGTATAGTCTGTTTATAACTCTGTTCTCTACTTGTAGTTGTATAGTCTGTTTATAACTCTGTTGTCTACTTGTAGCTGTATAGTCTGTTTATAACTCTGTTGTCTACTTGTAGTTGTATAGTCTGTTTATAACTCTGTTCTCTACTTGTAGTTGTATAGTCTGTTTATAACTCTGTTCTCTACTTGTAGCTGTATAGTCTGTTTATAACTCTGTTGTCTACTTGTAGTTGTATAGTCTGTTTATAACTCTGTTCTCTACTTGTAGTTGTATAGTCTGTTTATAACTCTGTTCTCTACTTGTAGTTGTATAGTTCATTTATAACTCTGCTCTCTACTTGTAGTTGTATAGTCTGTTTATAACTCTGTTCTCTACTTGTAGCTCTATAGTCTGTTTATAACTCTGCTCTCTACTTGTAGCTGTATAGTCTGTTTATAACTCTGCTGTATAGTCTGTTTATAACTCTGCTCTCTACTTGTAGCTCTATAGTCTGTTTATAACTCTGCTCTCTACTTGTAGCTGTATAGTCTGTTTATAACTCTGTTCTCTACTTGTAGTTGTATAGTCTGTTTATAACTCTGTTCTCTACTTGTAGCTGTATAGTCTGTTTATAACTCTGTTCTCTACTTGTAGTTGTATAGTCTGTTTATAACTCTGTTCTCTACTTGTAGTTGTATAGTCTGTTTATAACTCTGCTCTCTACTTGTAGTTGTATAGTCTGTTTATAACTCTGTTCTCTACTTGTAGTTGTATAGTCTGTTTATAACTCTGTTCTCTACTTGTAGTTGTATAGTCTGTTTATAACTCTGTTCTCTACTTGTAGTTGTATAGTTCATTTATAACTCTGCTCTCTACTTGTAGTTGTATAGTCTGTTTATAACTCTGCTGTATAGTCTGTTTATAACTCTGTTCTCTACTTGTAGCTCTATAGTCTGTTTATAACTCTGCTCTCTACTTGTAGCTGTATAGTCTGTTTATAACTCTGCTGTATAGTCTGTTTATAACTCTGCTCTCTACTTGTAGCTCTATAGTCTGTTTATAACTCTGCTCTCTACTTGTAGCTCTATAGTCTGTTTATAACTCTGCTCTCTACTTGTAGCTCTATAGTCTGTTTATAACTCTGATCTCTACTTGTAGCTCTATAGTCTGTTTATAACTCTGCTCTCTACTTGTAGCTGTATAGTCTGTTTATAACTCTGCTCTCTACTTGTAGCTCTATATTCTGTTTATAACTCTGTTCTCTACTTGTAGTTGTATAGTCTGTTTATAACTCTGCTCTCTACTTGTAGCTGTATAGTCTGTTTATAACTCTGTTCTCTACTTGTAGCTGTATAGTCTGTTTATAACTCTGTTCTCTACTTGTAGCTGTATAGTCTGTTTATAACTCTGCTCTCTACTTGTAGCTCTATAGTCTGTTTATAACTCTGCTCTCTACTTGTAGCTCTATGGTCTGTTTGTGTTGTTGGTTTTGGCTAGCTTAATGTTCCTGTCGTTAGCTAGCTAGTGGCTGCTAGCATCGTCATGAGGGAAGGACGACAACATGGCATGTTTTCTAAGTAGTGAGAACGCTCTGGAGCAGGCAGTGTTGAAACGTCGTCTTCAGACATGCACTTCTCTTAAACCTAGTTTTGTAATTGACTAAAACGAGCAGACATCAAAGGAAAAATAGTGTGTTCTTAAAGGTCAAGTGTTTGCTGTGAGCCAATGTGGTAACCTAGGTAACCGCGTGTTTGTTTTCCCCCACGGGCTGGTTGGGGGCCGCGACGGGACACCACCGTGCTGATGTCCCGTAGGGTTCAACGACCCTCTGTGTGGGTCGGTAGGTGATGTCCTGTAGGGTTTAACGACCCTCTGTCTGTGTCGGTAGGTGATGTCCTGTAGGGTTTAACGACCCTCTGTGTGTGTCGGTAGGTGATGTCCTGTAGGGTTTAACGACCCTCTGTGTGGGTCGGTAGGTGATGTCCTGTAGGGTTTAACGACCCTCTGTGTGGGTCGGTAGGTGATGTCCTGTAGGGTTTAACGACCCTCTGTGTGGGTCGGTAGGTGATGTCCTGTAGGGTTTAACGACCCTCTGTGTGGGTCGGTAGGTGATGTCCTGTAGGGTTTAACGACCCTCTGTGTGGGTCGGTAGGTGATGTCCTGTAGGGTTTAACGACCCTCTGTGTGGGTCGGTAGGCGTGCTGATGTACCGTAGGGTTTAACGACCCTCGCTGTGGGTCGGTAGGCGTGCTGATGTCCTGTAGGGTTTAACGACCCTCTGTGTGTGTCGGTAGGCGTGCTGATGTCCTGTAGGGTTTAACGACCCTCTGTGTGGGTCGGTAGGTGTGCTGATGTCCCGTAGGGTTTAACGACCCTCTGTGTGGGTCGGTAGGTGATGTCCCGTAGGGTTTAACGACCCTCTGTGTGTGTCGGTAGGTGATGTCCTGTAGGGTTTAACGACCCTCTGTGTGTGTCGGTAGGTGATGTCCTGTAGGGTTTAACGACCCTCTGTGTGGGTCGGTAGGTGATGTCCTGTAGAGTTTAACGACCCTCTGTGTGTCGGTAGGTGTGCTGATGTCCCGTAGGGTTTAACGACCCTCTGTGTGTGTCGGTAGGCGTGCTGATGTCCTGTAGGGTTTAACGACCCTCTGTGTGTCGGTAGGTGATGTCCTGTAGGGTTTAACAACCCTCTGTGTGTCGGTAGGTGATGTCCCGTAGGGTTTAACGACCCTCACTGTGTGTCGTTAGGTGATGTCCCGTAGGGTTTAACGACCCTCTGTGTGTCGGTAGGCGTGCTGATGTCCTGTAGGGTTTAACGACCCTCTGTATGTGTCGGTAGGCGTGCTGATGTCCTGTAGGGTTTAACGACCCTCTGTGTCGGTAGGTGATGTCCTGTAGGGTTTAACGACCCTCTGTGTGTCGGTAGGTGTGCTGATGTCCTGTAGGGTTTAACGACCCTCTGTGTGTCGGTAGGTGATGTCCTGTAGGGTTTAACGACCCTCTGTGTGTCGGTAGGTGATGTCCCGTAGGGTTTAACGACCCTCGCTGTGTGTCGGTAGGTGATGTCCCGTAGGGTTTAACGACCCTCGCTGTGTGTCGGTAGGTGATGTCCTGTAGGGTTTAACGACCCTCTGTGTGTCGGTAGGTGATGTCCTGTAGGGTTTAACGACCCTCGCTCTGTGTCGGTAGGTGATGTCCCGTAGGGTTTAACGACCCTCTGTGTGTCGGTAGGCGTGCTGATGTCCTGTAGGGTTTAACGACCCTCTGTCTGTGTCGGTAGGCGTGCTGATGTCCCGTAGGGTTTAACGACCCTCTGTGTGTCGGTAGGTGTGCTGATGTCCTGTAGGGTTTAACGACCCTCTGTGTGTCGGTAGGTGTGCTGATGTCCCGTAGGGTTTAACGACCCTCTGTGTGTCGGTAGGTGATGTCCCGTAGGGTTTAACGACCCTCTGTGTGTGTCGGTAGGTGATGTCCTGTAGGGTTTAACGACCCTCTGTCTGTGTCGGTAGGTGATGTCCCGTAGGGTTTAACGACCCTCTGTCTGTGTCGGTAGGTGTGCTGATGTCCTGTAGGGTTTAACGACCCTCTGTGTGTCGGTAGGTGTGCTGATGTCCCGTAGGGTTTAACGACCCTCTGTGTGTCGGCAGGCGTGCTGATGTACCGTAGGGTTTAACGACCCTCTGTCTGTGTCGGTAGGTGATGTCCTGTAGGGTTTAACGACCCTCTGTCTGTGTCGGTAGGTGATGTCCCGTAGGGTTTAACGACCCTCTGTGTGTCGGCAGGCGTGCTGATGTCCCGTAGGGTTTAACGACCCTCTGTCTGTGTCGGTAGGCGTGCTGATGTCCCGTAGGGTTTAACGACCCTCTGTCTGTGTCGGTAGGCGTGCTGATGTACCGTAGGGTTTAACGACCCTCGCTGTGTGTCGGTAGGTGTGCTGATGTACCGTAGGGTTTAACGACCCTCGCTGTGTGTCGGTAGGTGTGCTGATGTACCGTGGGGTTTAACGACCCTCTGTGTGTGTCGGTAGGTGATGTCCTGTAGGGTTTAACGACCCTCTGTGTGTGTCGGTAGGTGATGTCCTGTAGGGTTTAACTACCCTCGCTGTGTGTCGGTAGGTGATGTCCTGTAGGGTTTAACGACCCTCTGTCTGTGTCGGTAGGTGATGTCCTGTAGGGTTTAACGACCCTCTGTGTGTCGGTAGGTGATGTCCTGTAGGGTTTAACGACCCTCTGTGTGTCGGTAGATGTGCTGATGTCCTGTTGGGTTTAACGACCCTCTGTGTGTCGGTAGGCGTGCTGATGTCCTGTAGGGTTTAACGACCCTCTGTGTCAGTAGGTGATGTCCTGTAGGGTTTAACGACCCTCTGTGTGTCGGTAGGTGTGCTGATGTACCGTAGGGTTTAACGACCCTCTGTCTGTGTCGGTAGGTGTGCTGAATTCCCGTAGGGTTTAACGACCCTCTGTGTGTCGGTAGGTGTGCTGATGTCCTGTAGGGTTTAACGACCCTCTGTCTGTGTCGGTAGGTGATGTCCTGTAGGGTTTAACGACCCTCTGTGTGTCGGTAGGTGATGTCCTGTAGGGTTTAACGACCCTCTGTCTGTGTCGGTAGGTGATGTCCCGTAGGGTTTAACGACCCTCTGTGTGTCGGTAGGTGTGCTGATGTCTTGTAGGGTTTAACGACCCTCTGTCTGTGTCGGTAGGTGATGTCCTGTAGGGTTTAACGACCCTCTGTCTGTGTCGGTAGGCGTTTTGATGTACCGTAGGGTTTAACGACCCTCTGTGTGTGTCGGTAGGCGTGCTGATGTCCCGTAGGGTTTAACGACCCTCTGTGTGTGTCGGTAGGCGTGCTGATGTCCCGTAGGGTTTAACGACCCTCTGTCTGTCGGTAGGCGTGCTGATGTCCCGTAGGGTTTAACGACCCTCTGTCTGTGTCGGTAGGTGATGTCCCGTAGGGTTTAACGACCCTCTGTGTGTGTCGGTAGGTGATGTCCTGTAGGGTTTAACGACCCTCTGTCTGTGTTGGTAGCTGATGTCCCGTAGGGTTTAACGACCCTCTGTCTGTGTCGGTAGGTGATGTCCCGTAGGGTTTAACGACCCTCTGTGTGTGTCGGTAGGTTATGTCCTGTAGGGTTTAACGACCCTCTGTGTGTGTCGGTAGGTGATGTCCCGTAGGGTTTAACGACCCTCTGTGTGTGTCGGTAGGTGATGTCCTGTAGGGTTTAACGACCCTCTGTCTGTGTCGGTAGGTGATGTCCCGTAGGGTTTAACGACCCTCTGTGTGTCGGCAGGCGTGCTGATGTACCGTAGGGTTTAACGACCCTCTGTCTGTGTCGGTAGGCGTGCTGATGTACCGTAGGGTTTAACGACCCTCGCTGTGTGTCGGTAGGCGTGCTGATGTCCTGTAGGGTTTAACGACCCTCGCTGTGTGCCGGTAGGTGTGCTGATGTCCTGTAGGGTTTAACGACCCTCTGTCTGTGGCGGTAGGTGTGCTGATGTCCCGTAGGGTTTAACGACCCTCGCTGTGTGTCGGTAGGTGTGCTGATGTCCCGTAGGGTTTAACGACCCTCGCTGTGTGTCGGTAGGTGTGCTGATGTACCGTAGGGTTTAACGACCCTCTGTGTGTGTCGGTAGGTGATGTACCGTAGGGTTTAACGACCCTCGCTGTGTGTCGGTAGGTGTGCTGATGTCCCGTAGGGTTTAACGACCCTCTGTGTGTGTCGGTAGGTTATGTCCCGTAGGGTTTAACGACCCTCTGTCTGTGTCGGTAGGCGTGCTGATGTCCTGTAGGGTTTAACGACCCTCTGTCTGTGTCGGTAGGCGTGCTGTTGTCCCGTAGGGTTTAACGACCCTCGCTGTGTGTCGGTAGGTGATGTCCTGTAGGGTTTAACGACCCTCTGTGTGGGTCGGTAGGCGTGCTGATGTACCGTAGGGTTTAACGACCCTCTGTCTGTGTCGGTAGGTGATGTCCTGTAGGGTTTAACGACCCTCTGTCTGTGTCGGTAGGCGTTTTGATGTACCGTAGGGTTTAACGACCCTCTGTGTGTGTCGGTAGGCGTGCTGATGTCCTGTAGGGTTTAACGACCCTCTGTCTGTCGGTAGGCGTGCTGATGTCCCGTAGGGTTTAACGACCCTCTGTCTGTGTCGGTAGGTGATGTCCCGTAGGGTTTAACGACCCTCTGTGTGTGTCGGTAGGTGATGTCCTGTAGGGTTTAACGACCCTCTGTCTGTGTCGGTAGGTGATGTCCCGTAGGGTTTAACGACCCTCTGTGTGTCGGCAGGCGTGCTGATGTACCGTAGGGTTTAACGACCCTCTGTCTGTGTCGGTAGGCGTGCTGATGTACCGTAGGGTTTAACGACCCTCGCTGTGTGTCGGTAGGTGTGCTGATGTACCGTAGGGTTTAACGACCCTCGCTGTGTGTCGGTAGGTGTGCTGATGTACCGTAGGGTTTAACGACCCTCGCTGTGTGTCGGTAGGTGTGCTGATGTACCGTGGGGTTTAACGACCCTCTGTGTGTGTCGGTAGGTGATGTCCTGTAGGGTTTAACGACCCTCTGTGTGTGTCGGTAGGTGATGTCCTGTAGGGTTTAACGACCCTCGCTGTGTGTCGGTAGGTGATGTCCTGTAGGGTTTAACGACCCTCTGTCTGTGTCGGTAGGCGTGCTGATGTACCGTAGGGTTTAACGACCCTCGCTGTGTGTCGGTAGGCGTGCTGATGTCCTGTAGGGTTTAACGACCCTCGCTGTGTGCCGGTAGGTGTGCTGATGTCCTGTAGGGTTTAACGACCCTCTGTCTGTGTCGGTAGGTGTGCTGATGTCCCGTAGGGTTTAACGACCCTCTGTCTGTGTCGGTAGGTGTGCTGATGTCCCGTAGGGTTTAACGACCCTCGCTGTGTGTCGGTAGGTGTGCTGATGTCCCGTAGGGTTTAACGACCCTCGCTGTGTGTCGGTAGGTGTGCTGATGTACCGTAGGGTTTAACGACCCTCTGTGTGTGTCGGTAGGTGATGTACCGTAGGGTTTAACGACCCTCGCTGTGTGTCGGTAGGTGTGCTGATGTCCCGTAGGGTTTAACGACCCTCTGTGTGTGTCGGTAGGTGATGTCCCGTAGGGTTTAACGACCCTCTGTCTGTGTCGGTAGGCGTGCTGATGTCCTGTAGGGTTTAACGACCCTCTGTCTGTGTCGGTAGGCGTGCTGTTGTCCCGTAGGGTTTAACGACCCTCGCTGTGTGTCGGTAGGTGATGTCCTGTAGGGTTTAACGACCCTCTGTGTGTGTCGGTAGGTGATGTCCTGTAGGGTTTAACGACCCTCTGTGTGGGTCGGTAGGCGTGCTGATGTACCGTAGGGTTTAACGACCCTCTGTCTGTGTCGGTAGGTGATGTCCTGTAGGGTTTAACGACCCTCTGTGTGTGTCGGTAGGCGTGCTGATGTCCCGTAGGGTTTAACGACCCTCTGTGTGTGTCGGTAGGTGATGTCCCGTAGGGTTTAACGACCCTCTGTCTGTGTCGGTAGGCGTGCTGATGTCCTGTAGGGTTTAACGACCCTCTGTCTGTGTCGGTAGGCGTGCTGTTGTCCCGTAGGGTTTAACGACCCTCGCTGTGTGTCGGTAGGTGATGTCCTGTAGGGTTTAACGACCCTCTGTGTGTGTCGGTAGGTGATGTCCTGTAGGGTTTAACGACCCTCTGTGTGGGTCGGTAGGCGTGCTGATGTACCGTAGGGTTTAACGACCCTCTGTCTGTGTCGGTAGGTGATGTCCTGTAGGGTTTAACGACCCTCTGTGTGTGTCGGCAGGCGTGCTGATGTCCCGTAGGGTTTAACGACCCTCTGTCTGTGTCGGTAGGCGTGCTGATGTCCCGTAGGGTTTAACGACCCTCTGTCTGTGTCGGTAGGCGTGCTGATGTACCGTAGGGTTTAACGACCCTCGCTGTGTGTCGGTAGGTGTGCTGATGTACCGTAGGGTTTAACGACCCTCGCTGTGTGTCGGTAGGTGTGCTGATGTACCGTGGGGTTTAACGACCCTCTGTGTGTGTCGGTAGGTGATGTCCTGTAGGGTTTAACGACCCTCTGTGTGTGTCGGTAGGTGATGTCCTGTAGGGTTTAACTACCCTCGCTGTGTGTCGGTAGGTGATGTCCTGTAGGGTTTAACGACCCTCTGTCTGTGTCGGTAGGTGATGTCCTGTAGGGTTTAACGACCCTCTGTGTGTCGGTAGGTGATGTCCTGTAGGGTTTAACGACCCTCTGTGTGTCGGTAGATGTGCTGATGTCCTGTTGGGTTTAACGACCCTCTGTGTGTCGGTAGGCGTGCTGATGTCCTGTAGGGTTTAACGACCCTCTGTGTCAGTAGGTGATGTCCTGTAGGGTTTAACGACCCTCTGTGTGTCGGTAGGTGTGCTGATGTACCGTAGGGTTTAACGACCCTCTGTCTGTGTCGGTAGGTGTGCTGAATTCCCGTAGGGTTTAACGACCCTCTGTGTGTCGGTAGGTGTGCTGATGTCCTGTAGGGTTTAACGACCCTCTGTCTGTGTCGGTAGGTGATGTCCTGTAGGGTTTAACGACCCTCTGTGTGTCGGTAGGTGATGTCCTGTAGGGTTTAACGACCCTCTGTCTGTGTCGGTAGGTGATGTCCCGTAGGGTTTAACGACCCTCTGTGTGTCGGTAGGTGTGCTGATGTCTTGTAGGGTTTAACGACCCTCTGTCTGTGTCGGTAGGTGATGTCCTGTAGGGTTTAACGACCCTCTGTCTGTGTCGGTAGGCGTTTTGATGTACCGTAGGGTTTAACGACCCTCTGTGTGTGTCGGTAGGCGTGCTGATGTCCCGTAGGGTTTAACGACCCTCTGTGTGTGTCGGTAGGCGTGCTGATGTCCCGTAGGGTTTAACGACCCTCTGTCTGTCGGTAGGCGTGCTGATGTCCCGTAGGGTTTAACGACCCTCTGTCTGTGTCGGTAGGTGATGTCCCGTAGGGTTTAACGACCCTCTGTGTGTGTCGGTAGGTGATGTCCTGTAGGGTTTAACGACCCTCTGTCTGTGTTGGTAGCTGATGTCCCGTAGGGTTTAACGACCCTCTGTCTGTGTCGGTAGGTGATGTCCCGTAGGGTTTAACGACCCTCTGTGTGTGTCGGTAGGTTATGTCCTGTAGGGTTTAACGACCCTCTGTGTGTGTCGGTAGGTGATGTCCCGTAGGGTTTAACGACCCTCTGTGTGTGTCGGTAGGTGATGTCCTGTAGGGTTTAACGACCCTCTGTCTGTGTCGGTAGGTGATGTCCCGTAGGGTTTAACGACCCTCTGTGTGTCGGCAGGCGTGCTGATGTACCGTAGGGTTTAACGACCCTCTGTCTGTGTCGGTAGGCGTGCTGATGTACCGTAGGGTTTAACGACCCTCGCTGTGTGTCGGTAGGCGTGCTGATGTCCTGTAGGGTTTAACGACCCTCGCTGTGTGCCGGTAGGTGTGCTGATGTCCTGTAGGGTTTAACGACCCTCTGTCTGTGTCGGTAGGTGTGCTGATGTCCCGTAGGGTTTAACGACCCTCGCTGTGTGTCGGTAGGTGTGCTGATGTCCCGTAGGGTTTAACGACCCTCGCTGTGTGTCGGTAGGTGTGCTGATGTACCGTAGGGTTTAACGACCCTCTGTGTGTGTCGGTAGGTGATGTACCGTAGGGTTTAACGACCCTCGCTGTGTGTCGGTAGGTGTGCTGATGTCCCGTAGGGTTTAACGACCCTCTGTGTGTGTCGGTAGGTTATGTCCCGTAGGGTTTAACGACCCTCTGTCTGTGTCGGTAGGCGTGCTGATGTCCTGTAGGGTTTAACGACCCTCTGTCTGTGTCGGTAGGCGTGCTGTTGTCCCGTAGGGTTTAACGACCCTCGCTGTGTGTCGGTAGGTGATGTCCTGTAGGGTTTAACGACCCTCTGTGTGGGTCGGTAGGCGTGCTGATGTACCGTAGGGTTTAACGACCCTCTGTCTGTGTCGGTAGGTGATGTCCTGTAGGGTTTAACGACCCTCTGTCTGTGTCGGTAGGCGTTTTGATGTACCGTAGGGTTTAACGACCCTCTGTGTGTGTCGGTAGGCGTGCTGATGTCCTGTAGGGTTTAACGACCCTCTGTCTGTCGGTAGGCGTGCTGATGTCCCGTAGGGTTTAACGACCCTCTGTCTGTGTCGGTAGGTGATGTCCCGTAGGGTTTAACGACCCTCTGTGTGTGTCGGTAGGTGATGTCCTGTAGGGTTTAACGACCCTCTGTCTGTGTCGGTAGGTGATGTCCCGTAGGGTTTAACGACCCTCTGTGTGTCGGCAGGCGTGCTGATGTACCGTAGGGTTTAACGACCCTCTGTCTGTGTCGGTAGGCGTGCTGATGTACCGTAGGGTTTAACGACCCTCGCTGTGTGTCGGTAGGTGTGCTGATGTACCGTAGGGTTTAACGACCCTCGCTGTGTGTCGGTAGGTGTGCTGATGTACCGTAGGGTTTAACGACCCTCGCTGTGTGTCGGTAGGTGTGCTGATGTACCGTGGGGTTTAACGACCCTCTGTGTGTGTCGGTAGGTGATGTCCTGTAGGGTTTAACGACCCTCTGTGTGTGTCGGTAGGTGATGTCCTGTAGGGTTTAACGACCCTCGCTGTGTGTCGGTAGGTGATGTCCTGTAGGGTTTAACGACCCTCTGTCTGTGTCGGTAGGCGTGCTGATGTACCGTAGGGTTTAACGACCCTCGCTGTGTGTCGGTAGGCGTGCTGATGTCCTGTAGGGTTTAACGACCCTCGCTGTGTGCCGGTAGGTGTGCTGATGTCCTGTAGGGTTTAACGACCCTCTGTCTGTGTCGGTAGGTGTGCTGATGTCCCGTAGGGTTTAACGACCCTCTGTCTGTGTCGGTAGGTGTGCTGATGTCCCGTAGGGTTTAACGACCCTCGCTGTGTGTCGGTAGGTGTGCTGATGTCCCGTAGGGTTTAACGACCCTCGCTGTGTGTCGGTAGGTGTGCTGATGTACCGTAGGGTTTAACGACCCTCTGTGTGTGTCGGTAGGTGATGTACCGTAGGGTTTAACGACCCTCGCTGTGTGTCGGTAGGTGTGCTGATGTCCCGTAGGGTTTAACGACCCTCTGTGTGTGTCGGTAGGTGATGTCCCGTAGGGTTTAACGACCCTCTGTCTGTGTCGGTAGGCGTGCTGATGTCCTGTAGGGTTTAACGACCCTCTGTCTGTGTCGGTAGGCGTGCTGTTGTCCCGTAGGGTTTAACGACCCTCGCTGTGTGTCGGTAGGTGATGTCCTGTAGGGTTTAACGACCCTCTGTGTGTGTCGGTAGGTGATGTCCTGTAGGGTTTAACGACCCTCTGTGTGGGTCGGTAGGCGTGCTGATGTACCGTAGGGTTTAACGACCCTCTGTCTGTGTCGGTAGGTGATGTCCTGTAGGGTTTAACGACCCTCTGTGTGTGTCGGTAGGCGTGCTGATGTCCCGTAGGGTTTAACGACCCTCGCTGTGTGTCGGTAGCTGATGTCCCGTAGGGTTTAACGACCCTCGCTGTGTGTCGGTAGCTGATGTCCCGTAGGGTTTAACGACCCTCGCTGTGTGTCGGTAGGCGTGCTGATGTACCGTAGGGTTTAACGACCCTCTGTCTGTGTCGGTAGGCGTGCTGATGTACCGTAGGGTTTAACGACCCTCTGTCTGTGTCGGTAGGCGTGCTGATGTACCGTGGGGTTTAACGACCCTCTGTCTGTGTCGGTAGGCGTGCTGATGTACCGTGGGGTTTAACGACCCTCTGTCTGTGTCGGTAGGTGATGTCCTGTAGGGTTTAACGACCCTCGCTGTGTGTCGGTAGGTGTGCTGATGTCCTGTAGGGTTTAACGACCCTCTGTGTGTCGGTAGGCGTGCTGATGTCCTGTAGGGTTTAACGACCCTCTGTGTGTCGGTAGGCGTGCTGATGTCCCGTAGGGTTTAACGACCCTCGCTCTGTGTCGGTAGGTGATGTCCCGTAGGGTTTAACGACCCTCTGTCTGTGTCGGTAGGCGTGCTGATGTCCTGTAGGGTTTAACGACCCTCGCTGTGTGTCGGTAGGTGATGTCCCGTAGGGTTTAACGACCCTCGCTGTGTGTCGGTAGGCGTGCTGATGTCCTG
This sequence comes from Salvelinus fontinalis, assembly GCF_029448725.1. Lineage (NCBI taxonomy): Eukaryota > Metazoa > Chordata > Actinopteri > Salmoniformes > Salmonidae > Salvelinus > Salvelinus fontinalis. Next base: position 14,990,337 of record NC_074697.1, on the reverse strand, counting down.
TAGGGTTTAACGACCCTCTGTGTGTCGGTAGGCGTGCTGATGTCCTGTAGGGTTTAACGACCCTCTGTGTGTCGGTAGGTGTGCTGATGTACCGTAGGGTTTAACGACCCTCTGTCTGTGTCGGTAGGTGATGTCCTGTAGGGTTTAACGACCCTCGCTGTGTGTCGGTAGGTGTGCTGATGTCCTGTAGGGTTTAACGACCCTCTGTGTGTCGGTAGGCGTGCTGATGTCCTGTAGGGTTTAACGACCCTCTGTGTGTCGGTAGGCGTGCTGATGTCCCGTAGGGTTTAACGACCCTCGCTCTGTGTCGGTAGGTGATGTCCCGTAGGGTTTAACGACCCTCTGTCTGTGTCGGTAGGCGTGCTGATGTCCTGTAGGGTTTAACGACCCTCGCTGTGTGTCGGTAGGTGATGTCCCGTAGGGTTTAACGACCCTCGCTGTGTGTCGGTAGGCGTGCTGATGTCCTGTAGGGTTTAACGACCCTCTGTGTGTCGGTAGGCGTGCTGATGTCCTGTAGGGTTTAACGACCCTCTGTCTGTGTCGGTAGGCGTGCTGATGTCCCGTAGGGTTTAACGACCCTCGCTGTGTGTCGGTAGCTGATGTCCCGTAGGGTTTAACGACCCTCGCTGTGTGTCGGTAGCTGATGTCCCGTAGGGTTTAACGACCCTCGCTGTGTGTCGGTAGGCGTGCTGATGTCCCGTAGGGTTTAACGACCCTCGCTGTGTGTCGGTAGCTGATGTCCCGTAGGGTTTAACGACCCTCGCTGTGTGTCGGTAGCTGATGTCCCGTAGGGTTTAACGACCCTCGCTGTGTGTCGGTAGCTGATGTCCCGTAGGGTTTAACGACCCTCGCTCTGTGTCGGTAGCTGATGTCCCGTAGGGTTTAACGACCCTCGCTGTGTGTCGGCAGGCGTGCTGATGTCCTGTAGGGTTTAACGACCCTCTGTGTGTGTCGGTAGGCGTGCTGATGTCCTGTAGGGTTTAACGACCCTCTGTCTGTGTCGGTAGGCGTGCTGATGTACCGTAGGGTTTAACGACCCTCGCTGTGTGTCGGTAGGTGATGTCCCGTAGGGTTTAACGACCCTCGCTGTGTGTCGGTAGGCGTGCTGATGTCCTGTAGGGTTTAACGACCCTCTGTGTCAGTAGGTGATGTCCTGTAGGGTTTAACGACCCTCTGTCTGTGTCGGTAGGCGTGCTGATGTACCGTAGGGTTTAACGACCCTCGCTGTGTGTCGGTAGGCGTGCTGATGTACCGTAGGGTTTAACGACCCTCGCTGTGTGTCGGTAGGCGTGCTGATGTCCTGTAGGGTTTAACGACCCTCTGTCTGTGTCGGTAGGCGTGCTGATGTACCGTAGGGTTTAACGACCCTCGCTGTGTGTCGGTAGGCGTGCTGATGTCCCGTAGGGTTTAACGACCCTCTGTGTGTCGGTAGGCGTGCTGATGTCCCGTAGGGTTTAACGACCCTCGCTGTTTGTCGGTAGCTGATGTCCCGTAGGGTTTAACGACCCTCGCTGTGTGGGTCGGTAGGCGTGCTGATGTACCGTAGGGTTTAACGACCCTCTGTGTGTGTCGGTAGGCGTGCTGATGTACCGTGGTTTCCCCCTGGACCTCTTCATGGCACAGTGCTATGCCAACGTTGACGACCTGGGCAAGGGGCGCCAGATGCCCGTTCACTACGGCAGCAAAGACCTTAACTTCGTCACCATCTCCTCTCCTCTGGCCACTCAGATCCCACAAGGTGAGTCCCTGTCTCAGATCCCACAAGGTGAGTCCCTGTCTCAGATCCCACAAGGTGAGTCCCTGTCTCAGATCCCACAAGGTGAGTCCCTGTCTCAGATCCCACAAGGTGAGTCCCTGTCTCAGATCCCACAAGGTGAGTCCCTGTCTCAGATCCCACAAGGTGAGTCCCTGTCTCAGATCCCACAAGGTGAGTCCCTGTCTCAGATCCCACTAGGTGAGTCCCCGTCTCAAGGTGAGTCCCTGTCTCAGATCCCACAAGGTGAGTCCCTGTCTCAGACCCTACAAGGTGAGTCCCCGTCTCAAGGTGAGTCCCCGTCTCAAGGTGAGTCCCCGTCTCAAGGTGAGTCCCCGTCTCAAGGTGAGTCCCTGTCTCAGACACCACAAGGTGAGTCCCTGTCTCAGATCCCACAAGGTGAGTCCCTGTCTCAGATCCCACAAGGTGAGTCCCTGTCTCAGATCCCACAAGGTGAGTCCCTGTCTCAGATCCCACAAGGTGAGTCCCTGTCTCAAGGTGAGTCCCTGTCTCAGATCCCACAAGGTGAGTCCCTGTCTCAGATCCCACAAGGTGAGTCCCTGTCTCAGATCCCACAAGGTGAGTCCCTGTCTCAGATCCCACAAGGTGAGTCCCTGTCTCAGATCCTACAAGGTGAGTCCCTGTCTCAAGGTGAGTCCCTGTCTCAGATCCCACAAGGTGAGTCCCTGTCTCAAGGTGAGTCCCTGTCTCAGATCCCACAAGGTGAGTCCCTGTCTCAAGGTGAGTCCCTGTCTCAAGGTGAGTCCCTGTCTCAAGGTGAGTCCCCGTCTCAAGGTGAGTCCCTGTCTCAGATCCCACAAGGTGAGTCCCTGTCTCAAGGTGAGTCCCTGTCTCAGATCCTACAAGGTGAGTCCCTGTCTCAAGGTGAGTCCCTGTCTCAGACCCCACAAGGTGAGTCCCTGTCTCAGATCCTACAAGGTGAGTCCCTGTCTCAAGGTGAGTCCCCGTCTCAAGGTGAGTCCCTGTCTCAGATCCTACAAGGTGAGTCCCTGTCTCAAGGTGAGTCCCTGTCTCAGATCCTACAAGGTGAGTCCCTGTCTCAAGGTGAGTCCCCGTCTCAGATCCCACTAGGTGAGTCCCTGTCACAAGGTGAGTCCCTGTCTCAGATCCCACAAGGTGAGTCCCTGTCTCAAGGTGAGTCCCTGTCTCAGATCCTACAAGGTGAGTCCCTGTCTCAAGGTGAGTCCCCGTCTCAGATCCCACTAGGTGAGTCCCTGTCACAAGGTGAGTCCCTGTCTCAGATCCCACTAGGTGAGTCCCTGTCTCAGACCCTACAAGGTGAGTCCCTGTCTCAAGGTGAGTCTCTGTCTCAGATCGAACTCCATATCGATTCCAGTCAATTCAGAATGTAAACCAAATTCTAATTCCATTCTCGGTCTTTCTGAGTTGAAACAGAGTGAACCCTTCTCCTGAGCATGTGACCTAGCTAGGAAACACTCCGCGCCCTATTTAGCTACTGGCTATAACTGGGCCCAGAGTTTGTTCCTATTTAGCTACTGGCTATAACTGGGCCCAGAGTTTGTTCCTATTTAGCTACTGGCTATAACTGGGCCCAGAGTTTGTTCCTATTTAGCTACTGGCTATAACTGGGCCCAGAGTTTGCTCCTATTTAGCTACTGGCTATAGCTGGGCCCAGAGTTTGTTCCTATTTAGCTACTGGCTATAACTGGGCCCAGAGTTTGTTCCTATTTAGCTATTGGCTATAACTGGGCCCAGAGTTTGTTCCTATTTAGCTACTGGCTATAACTGGGCCCAGAGTTTGTTCTTATTTAGCTACTGGCTATAACTGGGCCCAGAGTTTGTTCCTATTTAGCTACTGGCTATAACTGGGCCCAGAGTTTGTTCCTATTTAGCTACTGGCTATAACTGGGCCCAGAGTTTGTTCCTATTTAGCTACTGGCTATAACTGGGCCCAGAGTTTGTTCCTATTTAGCTACTGGCTATAACTGGGCCCAGAGTTTGTTCCCATTTAGCTACTGGCTATAACTGGGCCCAGAGTTTGTTCCCATTTAGCTACTGGCTATAACTGGGCCCAGAGTTTGTTCTTATTTAGCTACTGGCTATAACTGGGCCCAGAGTTTGTTCTTATTTAGCTACTGGCTATAACTGGGCCCAGAGTTTGTTCCCATTTAGCTACTGGCTATAACTGGGCCCAGAGTTTGTTCCCATTTAGCTACTGGCTATTACTGGGCCCAGTTACTGTCCGTCTGTCTGTCTGTACTAACGTCTGTCTGTCTGTATGTACTAACCCCTGTCTGTCTGTCTGTCTGTCTGTATGTACTAACCCCTGTCTGTCTGTCTGTATGTACTAACCCCTGTCTGTCTGTCTGTCTGTCTGTCAATCAATCAATCAATTTTATTTTATATAGCCCTTCGTACATCAGATAATATCTCGAAGTGCTGTACAGAAACCCAGCCTAAAACCCCAAACAGCTAGAATGCAGGTGTAGAAGCACGGTGGCTAGGAAAAACTCCCTAGAAAGGCCAAAACCTAGGAAGAAACCTAGAGAGGAACCAGGCTATGAGGGGTGGCCAGTCCTCTTCTGGCTGTGCCGGGTGGAGATTATAACAGAACTATGCCAAGATGTTCAAAAATGTTCATAAGTGACAAGCATGGTCAAATAATAATCATGAATAATTTTCAGTTGGCTTTTCATAGCTGATCATTAAGAGTTGAAAAACAACAGGTCTGGGACAGGTGGCGTTTCCATAACCGCAGGCAGAACAGCTGAAACTGGAATAGCAGCAAGGCCAGGCGGACTGGGGACAGCAAGGAGTCACCACGGGCGGCAGTCCCGACGTATGGTCCTAGGGCTCAGGTCCTCCGAGAGAAAGAGAGAAGGAGAAAATTAGAGAGAGCCAAGATTTTCAAAATGTTCATAAATGACAAGCATGGTCAAATAATAATCAGGAATAAATCTCAGTTGGCTTTTCATAGCCGATCATTAAGAGTTGAAAACAGCAGGTCTGGGACAGGTAGTGGTTCCATAACCGCAGGCAGAAGAGTTGAAACTGGAATAGCAGCAAGGCCAGGCGGACTGGGGACAGCAAGGAGTCACCACGGCCGGTAGTCCCGACGTATGGTCCTAGGGCTCAGGTTCTCAGAGAGAAAGAGAGAACGAGAGAATTAGAGAGAGCATACTTAAATTCACACAGGACACTGGATAAGACAGGAGAAGTACTCCAGGTATAACCAACTGACCCTAGCCCCCCGACACAAACTACTGCAGCATAAATACTGGAGGCTGAGACAGGAGCGGTCAGGAGACACTGTGGCCCCATCCGAAGAAACCCCCGGACAGGGCCAAACAGGAAGGATATAACCCCACCCACTCTGCCAAAGCACAGCCCCCACACCACTAGAGGGAAATCCTCAACCACCAACTTACAATCCTGAGACAAGGCCGAGTATAGCCCACAAAGGTCTCCACCACAGCACAACCAAGGGGGGGCGCCAACCCAGACAGGAAGTTCACGTCAGTAACTCAACCCACTCAAGTGACGCACCCCTCCTAGGGACGGCATGAAAGAGCACCAGCAAGCCAGTGACTCAGCCCCAGTAACAGGGTTAGAGGCAGAGAATCCCAGTGGAGAGAGGGGAACCGGCCCTGGAGAGACAGCAAGGGCGGTTCGTTGCTCCAGAGCCTTTCCGTTCACCTTCACACTCCTGGGCCAGACTACACTCAATCATATGACCTACTGAAGAGATAAGTCTTCAGTAAAGACTTAAAGGTTGTCTGTCTGTCTGTCTGTCTGTCTGTATGTCTGTACTAACGTCTGTCTGTCTGTCTGTATGTACTAACCCCTGTCTGTCTGTCTGTCTGTCTGTCTGTACTAACCCCTGTCTGTCTGTGTACTAACCCCCCCTCTGTGTACCAGCGGCAGGGGCAGCGTGTACTAACCCCCCCCCCCCCCCCCCCCTCTGTACCAGGGGCAGCGTGTACTAACCCCCCCCCCCCCCTCTGTACCAGGGGCAGCGTGTACTAACCCCTGTCTGTCTGTGTACTATCCCCCCCCCTCTCTCTGTGTTCCAGCGGCAGGGGCAGCGTGTACTAACCCCCCCCCCCTCTCTGTATTCCAGCGGCAGGAGCAGCGTGTACTAACCCCCCCCCCCCCTCTGTATTCCAGCGGCAGGGGCGGCGTGTACTAACCCCCCCCCCCCTCTCTGTATTCCAGCGGCAGGGGCAGCGTGTACTAACCCCCCCCTCTCTGTGTACCAGCGGCAGGAGCAGCGTGTACTAACCCCCCTCTGTGTACTAACCCCCCCCCCCCCTCTCTGTATTCCAGCGGCAGGGGCTGCGTGTACTAACCCCCCCCCCCCTCTGTATTCCAGCGGCAGGGGCAGCGTGTACTAACCCCCCCCCCTCTCTGTGTTCCAGCGGCAGGGGCAACGTGTACTAACCCCCGCCCCCCCCCCCCCTCCCCTCCCCTCTCTGTATTCCAGCGGCAGGGGCAGCGTGTACTAACCCCCCCCCCCACCCCCCCCTCTGTATTCCAGCGGCAGGGGCAGCGTGTACTAACCCCCCCCCCCCCCCTCTTTATTCCAGCGGCAGGGGCAGCGTGTACTAACCCCCCCCCCCCTCTGTATTCCAGCGGCAGGGGCAGCGTGTACTAACCCCCCCCCCTCTCTGTATTCCAGCGGCAGGGGCAGCGTGTACTAACCCCCCCTCTCTGTATTCCAGCGGCAGGGGCAGCGTGTACTAACCCCCCCCCTCTCTGTATTCCAGCGGCAGGGGCAGCGTGTACTAACCCCCCCCCCCCTCTGTATTCCAGCGGCAGGGGCAGCGTGTACTAACCCCCCCCCCCCCCCATCTGTATTCCAGCGGCAGGGGCAGCGTGTACTAACCCCCCCCCCCCCCCCATCTGTATTCCAGCGGCAGGGGCAGCGTGTACTAACCCCCCCCCCCCCCTCTGTATTCCAGCGGCAGGGGCAGCGTGTACTAACCCCCCCCCCCCTCTGTATTCCAGCGGCAGGGGCAGCGTGTACTAACCCCCCCCCCCCCCCCCCCCCTCTGTATTCCAGCGGCAGGGGCAGCGTGTACTAACCCCCCCCCCCCCCCCCCATCTGTATTCCAGCGGCAGGGGCAGCGTGTACTAACCCCCCCCCCCCCTCTGTATTCCAGCGGCAGGGGCAGCGTGTACTAACCCCCCCCCCCCCCCCTCTGTATTCCAGCGGCAGGGGCAGCGTGTACTAACCCCCCCCCCTCTGTATTCCAGCGGCAGGGGCAGCGTGTACTAACCCCCCCCCCCCTCTGTATTCCAGCGGCAGGGGCAGCGTGTACTAACCCCCCCCCCCCCTCTGTATTCCAGCGGCAGGGGCAGCGTGTACTAACCCCCCCCTCTGTATTCCAGCGGCAGGGGCAGCGTGTACTAACCCCCCCCCCCCCCCCCTCTCTGTATTCCAGCGGCAGGGGCAGCGTGTACTAACCCCCCCCCCCCCCTCTGTATTCCAGCGGCAGGGGCAGCGTGTACTAACCCCCCCCCCCCCTCTCTGTATTCCAGCGGCAGGGGCAGCGTGTACTAACCCCCCCCCCCCCCCCTCTGTATTCCAGCGGCAGGGGCAGCGTGTACTAACCCCCCCCCCCCCCTCTGTATTCCAGCGGCAGGGGCAGCGTGTACTAACCCCCCCCCCCCCCCCCTCTGTATTCCAGCGGCAGGGGCAGCGTGTACTAACCCCCCCCCCCTCTGTATTCCAGCGGCAGGGGCAGCGTGTACTAACCCCCCCCCCCCCCCCCCTCTGTATTCCAGCGGCAGGGGCAGCGTGTACTAACCCCCCCCCCCCCGCCCCCCCCCCTCTGTATTCCAGCGGCAGGGGCAGCGTGTACTAACCCCCCCTCCCCCCCCCTCCCCTCTCTGTATTCCAGCGGCAGGGGCAGCGTGTACTAACCCCCCCCTCTGTATTCCAGCGGCAGGGGCAGCGTGTACTAACCCCCCCCCCCCCCCCCCTCTGTATTCCAGCGGCAGGGGCAGCGTGTACTAACACCCCCCCCCCCTCTGTATTCCAGCGGCAGGGGCAGCGTGTACTAACACCCCCCCCCCCTCTGTATTCCAGCGGCAGGGGCAGCGTGTACTAACCCCCCCCCCCCCCCCCCCCCTCTGTATTCCAGCGGCAGGGGCAGCGTGTACTACCCCCCCGATGTATTCCAGCGGCAGGGGCAGCGTGTACTAACACCCCCCCCCCCTCTGTATTCCAGCGGCAGGGGCAGCGTGTACTAACACCCCCCCCCCCTCTGTATTCCAGCGGCAGGGGCAGCGTGTACTAACCCCCCCCCCCCCCCCCCTCTGTATTCCAGCGGCAGGGGCAGCGTGTACTAACCCCCCCCCCCCCCCCTCTGTATTCCAGCGGCAGGGGCAGCGTGTACTAACCCCCCCCCCCCCCCCCCCCCCTCTGTATTCCAGCGGCAGGGGCAGCGTGTACTAACCCCCCCCCCCCCCCCCTCTGTATTCCAGCGGCAGGGGCAGCGTGTACTAACCCCCCCCCCCCCCCCCCCTCTGTATTCCAGCAGCAGGGGCAGCGTGTACTAACCCCCCCCCCCCCCCCCTCTGTATTCCAGCGGCAGGGGCAGCGTGTACTAACCCCCCCCCCCCCCTCTGTATTCCAGCGGCAGGGGCAGCGTGTACTAACCCCCCCCCCCCCCTCTGTATTCCAGCGGCAGGGGCAGCGTGTACTAACCCCCCCCCCCCTCTGTATTCCAGCGGCAGGGGCAGCGTGTACTAACCCCCCCCCCTCTCTGTGTTCCAGCGGCAGGGGCAACGTGTACTAACCCCCGCCCCCCCCCCCCCCTCCCCTCCCCTCTCTGTATTCCAGCGGCAGGGGCAGCGTGTACTAACCCCCCCCCCCCACCCCCCCCTCTGTATTCCAGCGGCAGGGGCAGCGTGTACTAACCCCCCCCCCCCCCTCCTCTGTATTCCAGCGGCAGGGGCAGCGTGTACTAACCCCCCCCCCCTCTGTATTCCAGCGGCAGGGGCAGCGTGTACTAACCCCCCCCCCTCTCTGTATTCCCAGCGGCAGGGGCAGCGTGTACTAACCCCCCCTCTCTGTATTCCAGCGGCAGGGGCAGCGTGTACTAACCCCCCCCTCTCTGTATTCCAGCGGCAGGGGCAGCGTGTACTAACCCCCCCCCCCCCTCTGTATTCCAGCGGCAGGGGCAGCGTGTACTAACCCCCCCCCCCCCCCATCTGTATTCCCAGCGGCAGGGGCAGCGTGTACTAACCCCCCCCCCCCCCCCATCTGTATTCCAGCGGCAGGGGCAGCGTGTACTAACCCCCCCCCCCCCCTCTGTATTCCAGCGGCAGGGGCAGCGTGTACTAACCCCCCCCCCCCCCCTCTGTATTCCAGCGGCAGGGGCAGCGTGTACTAACCCCCCCCCCCCCCCCCCCCCCCTCTGTATTCCAGCGGCAGGGGCAGCGTGTACTAACCCCCCCCCCCCCCCCCCCATCTGTATTCCAGCGGCAGGGGCAGCGTGTACTAACCCCCCCCCCCCCTCTTTATTCCAGCGGCAGGGGCAGCGTGTACTAACACCCCCCCCCCCCCCCCCTCTGTATTCCAGCGGCAGGGGCAGCGTGTACTAACCCCCCCCCCCCCCCCCCCTCTCTGTATTCCAGCGGCAGGGGCAGCGTGTACTAACCCCCCCCCCCCCCCTCTGTATTCCAGCGGCAGGGGCAGCGTGTACTAACCCCCCCCCCCCCCTCTCTGTATTCCAGCGGCAGGGGCAGCGTGTACTAACCCCCCCCCCCCCCTCTGTATTCCAGCGGCAGGGGCAGCGTGTACTAACCCCCCCCCCCCCCTCTGTATTCCAGCGGCAGGGGCAGCGTGTACTAACCCCCCCCCCCCCCCCCCTCTGTATTCCAGCGGCAGGGGCAGCGTGTACTAACCTCCCCATCTGTATTCCAGCGGCAGGGGCAGCGTGTACTAACCTCCCCATCTGTATTCCAGCGGCAGGGGCAGCGTGTACTAACCCGCCCCCCCCCCCTGTATTCCAGCGGCAGGGGCAGCGTGTACTAACCCCCCCCCCTCTCTGTATTCCAGCGGCAGGGGCAGCGTGTACTAACCTCCCCCCCCCTCTGTATTCCAGCGGCAGGGGCAGCGTGTACTAACCCCCCCCCTCTCTGTATTCCAGCGGCAGGGGCAGCGTGTACTAACCCCCCCCCCCTCTCTGTATTCCAGCGGCAGGGGCAGCGTGTACTAACCCCCCCCCCCCCCCTCTGTATTCCAGCGGCAGGGGCAGCGTGTACTAACCCCCCCCCCCCCGCCCCCCCCCCTGTATTCCAGCGGCAGGGGCAGCGTGTACTAACCCCCCCCCCTCTCTGTATTCCAGCGGCAGGGGCAGCGTGTACTAACCTCCCCCCCCCTCTGTATTCCAGCGGCAGGGGCAGCGTGTACTAACCCCCCCCCCTCTCTGTATTCCAGCGGCAGGGGCAGCGTGTACTAACCCCCCCCCTCTCTGTATTCCAGCGGCAGGGGCAGCGTGTACTAACCTCCCCCCCCCTCTGTATTCCAGCGGCAGGGGCAGCGTGTACTAACCCCCCCCCTCTCTGTATTCCAGCGGCAGGGGCAGCGTGTACTAACCCCCCCCCCCCCCCCCCCCCCTCTGTATTCCAGCGGCAGGGGCAGCGTGTACTAACCTCCCCATCTGTATTCCAGCGGCAGGAGCAGCGTGTACTAACCCCCCCCCGCCCCCCCCCCCCTGTATTCCAGCGGCAGGGGCAGCGTGTACTAACCCCCCCCCTCTCTGTATTCCAGCGGCAGGGGCAGCGTGTACTAACCTCCCCATCTGTATTCCAGCGGCAGGGGCAGCGTGTACTAACCCCCCCCCCCCCCCCCCCGCCCCCCCCCCCCCTGTATTCCAGCGGCAGGGGCAGCGTGTACTAACCCCCCCCCCCTCTCTGTATTCCAGCGGCAGGGGCAGCGTGTACTAACCTCCCCCCCCCTCTGTATTCCAGCGGCAGGGGCAGCGTGTACTAACCCCCCCCTCTCTGTATTCCAGCGGCAGGGGCAGCGTGTACTAACCCCCCCCCTCTCTGTATTCCAGCGGCAGGGGCAGCGTGTACTAACCCCCCCCCCCCCCCCTCTGTATTCCAGCGGCAGGGGCAGCGTGTACTAACCCCCCCCCCCCCCCTCTGTATTCCAGCGGCAGGGGCAGCGTGTACTAACCTCCCCCATCTGTATTCCAGCGGCAGGGGCAGCGTGTACTAACCCCCCCCCCCCCCCCCGCCCCCCCCCCCTGTATTCCAGCGGCAGGGGCAGCGTGTACTAACCCCCCCCCTCTCTGTATTCCAGCGGCAGGGGCAGCGTGTACTAACCCCCCCCCCTCTCTGTATTCCAGCGGCAGGGGCAGCGTGTACTAACCCCCCCCTCCCCCCCCTCTGTATTCCAGCGGCAGGGGCAGCGTGTACTAACCCCCCCCCCCCCCCCCCTCTGTATTCCAGCGGCAGGGGCAGCGTGTACTAACCTCCCCATCTGTATTCCAGCGGCAGGGGGCAGCGTGTACTAACCCCCCCCCCCCGCCCCCCCCCCCCCCCTGTATTCCAGCGGCAGGGGCAGCGTGTACTAACCCCCCCCCCTCTCTGTATTCCAGCGGCAGGGGCAGCGTGTACTAACCCTCCCCCCCCCCTCTGTATTCCAGCGGCAGGGGCAGCGTGTACTAACCTCCCCCCCCTCTCTGTATTCCAGCGGCAGGGGCAGCGTGTACTAACCCCCCCCCCCCCCCCCCCCTCTGTATTCCAGCGGCAGGGGCAGCGTGTACTAACCTCCCCATCTGTATTCCAGCGGCAGGAGCAGCGTGTACTAACCCCCCCCCGCCCCCCCCCCCTGTATTCCAGCGGCAGGGGCAGCGTGTACTAACCCCCCCCCCCCCTCTCTGTATTCCAGCGGCAGGGGCAGCGTGTACTAACCTCCCCATCTGTATTCCAGCGGCAGGGGCAGCGTGTACTAACCCCCCCCACCCCCCCCCCCTGTATTCCAGCGGCAGGGGCAGCGTGTACTAACCCCCCCCCCCTCTCTGTATTCCAGCGGCAGGGGCAGCGTGTACTAACCTCCCCCCCCTCTGTATTCCAGCGGCAGGGGCAGCGTGTACTAACCCCCCCCTCTCTGTATTCCAGCGGCAGGGGCAGCGTGTACTAACCCCCCCCCCTCTCTGTATTCCAGCGGCAGGGGCAGCGTGTACTAACCCCCCCCCCCCCCCCTCTGTATTCCAGCGGCAGGGGCAGCGTGTACTAACCCCCCCCCCCCCCCTCTGTATTCCAGCGGCAGGGGCAGCGTGTACTAACCTCCCCATCTGTATTCCAGCGGCAGGGGCAGCGTGTACTAACCCCCCCCCCCCCCCGCCCCCCCCCCCTGTATTCCAGCGGCAGGGGCAGCGTGTACTAACCCCCCCCCCCTCTCTGTATTCCAGCGGCAGGGGCAGCGTGTACTAACCACCCCCCCCTCTGTATTCCAGCGGCAGGGGCAGCGTGTACTAACCCCCCCTCTCTGTATTCCAGCGGCAGGGGCAGCGTGTACTAACCCCCCCCCCCCCCCCTCTCTGTATTCCAGCGGCAGGGGCAGCGTGTACTAACCCCCCCCCCCCCCTCTGTATTCCAGCGGCAGGGGCAGCGTGTACTAACCCCCCCCCCCCCCCCCCCCCTCTGTATTCCAGCGGCAGGGGCAAGCGTGTACTAACCTCCCCATCTGTATTCCAGCGGCAGGGGCAGCGTGTACTAACCCCCCCCCCCCCCGCCCCCCCCCCCCCCTGTATTCCAGCGGCAGGGGCAGCGTGTACTAACCCCCCCTCTCTGTATTCCAGCGGCAGGGGCAGCGTGTACTAACCTCCCCCCCCCTCTGTATTCCAGCGGCAGGGGCAGCGTGTACTAACCCCTCCCCCCTCTCTGTATTCCAGCGGCAGGGGCAGCGTGTACTAACCCCCCCCCCCCCCCGCCCCCCCCCCCCGTATTCCAGCGGCAGGGGCAGCGTGTACTAACCCCCCCCTCTCTGTATTCCAGCGGCAGGGGCAGCGTGTACTAACCCTCCCCCCCCCCCCCTCTGTATTCCAGCGGCAGGGGCAGCGTGTACTAACCCCCCCCCCTCTCTGTATTCCAGCGGCAGGGGCAGCGTGTACTAACCACCCCCCCCTCTGTATTCCAGCGGCAGGGGCAGCGTGTACTAACCCCCCCCCCCCCCCCCCCCTCTGTATTCCAGCGGCAGGGGCAGCGTGTACTAAACCTCCCCCTCTGTATTCCAGCGGCAGGAGAAGCGTGTACTAACCCCCCCCCCCCCCCCCGCCCCCCCCCCCTGTATTCCAGCGGCAGGGGCAGCGTGTACTAACCCCCCCCTCTCTGTATTCCAGCGGCAGGGGCAGCGTGTACTAACCTCCCCATCTGTATTCCAGCGGCAGGGGCAGCGTGTACTAACCCCCCCCCCCCCCCCGCCCCCCCCCCCGCTGTATTCCAGCGGCAGGGGCAGCGTGTACTAACCCCCCCCCTCTCTGTATTCCAGCGGCAGGGGCAGCGTGTACTAACCTCCCCCCCCCTCTGTATTCCAGCGGCAGGGGCAGCGTGTACTAACCCCCCCCCCCCCTCTCTGTATTCCAGCGGCAGGGGCAGCGTGTACTAACCTCCCCCCCCCCTCTGTATTCCAGCGGCAGGGGCAGCGTGTACTAACCACCCCCCCCTCTGTATTCCAGCGGCAGGGGCAGCGTGTACTAACCCCCCCCCCCCCTCTGTATTCCAGCGGCAGGGGCAGCGTGTACTAACCCCCCCCCCCCCCTCTGTATTCCAGCGGCAGGGGCAGCGTGTACTAACCCACCCCCCCCCCCCCCTCTGTATTCCAGCGGCAGGAGGCAGCGTGTACTAACCCCCCCCCCCCCCCCCCTCTGTATTCCAGCGGCAGGGGCAGCGTGTACTAACCCCCCCCCTCCGCATCTGTATTCCAGCGGCAGGGGCAAGCGTGTACTAACCCCCCCCCCCCCCCCCCCCCCCCTGTATTCCAGCGGCAGGGGCAGCGTGTACTAACCCCCCCCCCCCCCTGTATTCCAGCGGCAGGGGCAGCGTGTACTAACCCCCCCCCCCCCTCTGTATTCCAGCGGCAGGGGCAGCGTGTACTAACCCCCCCCCCCCTCTGTATTCCAGCGGCAGGGGCAGCGTGTACTAACCCCCCCGCCCCCCGCCCCCCCCCCCCTCTGTATTCCAGCGGCAGGGGCAGCGTGTACTAACCCCCCCCCCCCCCCCCTCTGTATTCCAGCGGCAGGGGCAGCGTGTACTAGCCCCCGCCCCCCCCCCCTCTGTATTCCAGCGGCAGGGGCAGCGTGTACTAACCCCCCCCCCCCCCCTCTGTATTCCAGCGGCAGGGGCAGCGTGTACTAACCCCCCCCCCCCCCCCCCCTCTGTATTCCAGCGGCAGGGGCAGCGTGTACTAACCCCCCCCCCCCTCTGTATTCCAGCGGCAGGGGCAGCGTGTACTAACCCCCCCCCCCCCCTCTGTATTCCAGCGGCAGGGGCAGCGTGTACTAACCCCCCCCCCCCCCGCCCCCCCCCCTCTGTATTCCAGCGGCAGGGGCAGCGTGTACTAACCCCCCCTCCCCCCCCCCTCCCCTCTCTGTATTCCAGCGGCAGGGGCAGCGTGTACTAACCCCCCCCCTCTGTATTCCAGCGGCAGGGGCAGCGTGTACTAACCCCCCCCCCCCCCCCCCCTCTGTATTCCAGCGGCAGGGGCAGCGTGTACTAACCCCCCCCCGACCCCCCCCCCCTCTGTATTCCAGCGGCAGGGGCAGCGTGTACTAACCCCCCCCCCTCTCTGTATTCCAGCGGCAGGGGCAGCGTGTACTAACACCCCCCCCCCTCTGTATTCCAGCGGCAGGGGCAGCGTGTACTAACACCCCCCCCCCCTCTGTATTCCAGCGGCAGGGGCAGCGTGTACTAACACCCCCCCCCCCTCTGTATTCCAGCGGCAGGGGCAGCGTGTACTAACCCCCCCCCCCCCCCCCCCTCTGTATTCCAGCGGCAGGGGCAGCGTGTACTAACACCCCCCCCCCCCCCGCTGTATTCCAGCGGCAGGGGCAGCGTGTACTAACACCCCCCCCCCCCTCTGTATTCCAGCGGCAGGGGCAGCGTGTACTAACCCCCCCCCCCCTCTGTATTCCAGCGGCAGGGGCAGCGTTTACTAACCCCCCCCCCCCCCCCTCTGTATTCCAGCGGCAGGGGCAGCGTGTACTAACCCCCCCCCCCCCCCCTCTGTATTCCAGCGGCAGGGGCAGCGTGTACTAACCCCCCCCCCCCCCCCTCTGTATTCCAGCGGCAGGGGCAGCGTGTACTAACCCCCCCCCCCCCCCCCCCTCTGTATTCCAGCGCAGGGGCTGCGTGTACTAACCCCCCCCCCCCCCCCCCCCTCTGTATTCCAGCGGCAGGGGCAGCGTGTACTAACCCCCCGACCCCCCCCCCCCTCTGTATTCCAGCGGCAGGGGCAGCGTGTACTAACCCCCCCCCCCCCCCCTCTGTATTCCAGCGGCAGGGGCAGCGTGTACTAACCCCCCCCCCCCCCCCCCTCTGTATTCCAGCGGCAGGGGCAAGCGTGTACTAACCCCCCCCCCCCCCCCCCCTCTGTATTCCAGCGGCAGGGGCAGCGTGTTACTAACCCCCCCCCCCCCCCCCCCCTCTGTATTCCCAGCGGCAGGGGCAGCGTGTACTAACCCCCCCCCCCCCCCCCCCCCCCCCCCCCCCCTCTGTATTCCAGCGGCAGGGGCAGCGTGTACTAACCCCCCCCCCCCCCCCCCCCCCTCTGTATTCCAGCGGCATGGGGCAGCGTGTACTAACCCCCCCCCCCCCCCCCTCTGTATTCCAGCGGCAGGGGCAGCGTGTACTAACCCCCCACCCCCCCCTCTGTATTCCAGCGGCAGGGGCAGCGTGTACTAACCCCCCCCCCCTCTCTGTATTCCAGCGGCAGGGGCAGCGTGTACTAACCCCCCCCCCCTCCTCTGTATTCCAGCGGCAGGGGCAGCGTGTACTAACCCCCCCCCCCCTCTGTATTCCAGCGGCAGGGGCAGCGTGTACTAACCCCCCCCCCCCCCTCTGTATTCCAGCGGCAGGGGCAGCGTGTACTAACCCCCCCCCCCCCCCCATCTGTATTCCAGCGGCAGGGGCAGCGTGTACTAACCCCCCCCCCCCCCCTCTCTGTATTCCAGCGGCAGG